>NC_041380.1:433266605-433435798 GCF_002162155.2 Triticum dicoccoides
CGCCGCCCGACCCCGGCCGCGCCGCTCCTCCTCGCCGCCAAGCCCGGCCCCGGCCCCGGCCTCGCCTCCCCTCCGTCCGGCCGCCACCACCCATCGTCGCCGGCGAGCGACCTCGCTGGATCCAACGTGCCCGATCCAGATCCGCGGTTGCTACAGTAACCCTAACCCTCGTTTTTTTTTCTAAGTCCCTGGGTTTTTTACTTCATATGCTCCTGTTCGAGGCCACGTAACTTTGCATCCGTAGCTCCGATTTGGGCATATAGCATATCAAAATGTTTGCCTCGATGAGTACATCATTTCATTCCATGGCATTATTTTCATTTGAGCTCATCTTGATGCCCAAAATGCTGTTAGAAGGAGGCTTCATGAGTTAATTGTCAGATCTGCTAGTTCATCTTAGACATTTGTCATTTTTGCCATGATTTTTGTGTGCATGATATGCCTGTGAGTCCTTCATATGTTTTGTTAAGGATTTTGTCTTATTTCCAGAGGTGCAACCCATGCATTTTTAGGATGTGCGTGGTGACTTGTGCAAGCTTGCAAAGTGAGGCACCCGGTAAATCTGTTTTCAGGGACTTAGTAGTTTTCACTAAGTCTGGGATTATTTAGTTCATGATGCCATATGTTCAGCTTGTTTCCTAGTGATCCGTTCCTCTTTTGAGGATGATCAGTAAAGGAGTTTTGTTAATCATGTTATGCTCTATCCATCCATATCTTTGTTTGCAATTATGGAGAAACCTAGCTTGAGTCAATCGAGCTCTACTTTTGCTTCGTGGTGAATCTGGGCAGATTGTCAACTCGTTTGCGATTTTGCGATGCTATTGAAGTTGATCCGTGCATGCTATGTCATTGTTCTTGCCATGTCTAGCTTGTATTTTGTGCCTTCTTGATGGATGTATGCCTGCCTTGCCATGACTTGCACCGTGGTGAGTGCATCGAGCTCGTTTACATGCCTTCGTGAGTTATATTTCAGCATGTCTCAGTTTTCACTAAGTCTAAAAAACTGATTGTGTTTTAGCTATGTTCGTGTGCCCGTTAGTATATTTTTTGAACCCTTTTGGCCCCAGGTCACTTTGGGTCTTTTGTTAAGCTTGTTGAGTAGCTCCATGCCATGTTCTTACTTGTCTTAATCAGGTCATGTATCATGTTGTTTTGCTGCTCCGAAGAGGGCTTCGTGATCTGAAATTTCAGACAAGTGTTAATTTCACTAAGTCTGGAATCTGTTTTGCATTTGCGTTTTTGCCATGCTTGTTTGAACCTCTTAATGGATGAATTGGCCATAGCTCAGTGCTATACTTTTGGTAAGCATCTGGTGTACATCTCTGCCATGTATTTTGTTGTCATGTTTGGGTGCTGTAGCATGTTCATCTCATTGCATTTAGATGCCTACTTGCTGTAAATCGCAGACCGGTGTCATTTTGAAACGTTTGCCATTTCCAAACCGTAACTCCGATTCCGGTGTTCTTTATATCGTTTTCAAGCGATTTCATCTCATCTTTCCAGTGGCACCCTTGGAATTCCAAGTTGAGGCCAGGTTCATGCATTTCCTGTCATATCTTGCATTTTGCATCCCGCATCGCATCCCGCATAGCATATCATCATTGCATCATGTCATTTGATCCTTGCACGTGGTTGATTGTATCCTTGTTGCTTTTTTGTCTTGTTTGGGTAGAACCAGGAGACGAGTTCGCTACCGAGGAGCCCATTGGCTTTGCTTGTGAGGATCCAGTCAACTCTGACAACTGTGCAGGCAAGATGATCATACCCTCGAAATCACTACTATCTTTGCTATGCTAGTTTGCTCGCTCTTTTGCTATGCCAATGCTTCGATGCCTACCTTTTGCTTGTCATCCTCCCAATTGCCATGTCAAACCTCTAACCCACCATGTCCTAGCAAACCATTGATTGGCTATGTTACCGCTTTGCTCAGCCCCTCTTATAGCGTTGCTAGTTGCAGGTGAAGATTGGAAGCCGTTCCTTGTTGGAACATTTATTTACTTGTTGGGATATCATTATATTGCCATGTTATCTTAATGCATCTATATAATTGGTGAAGGGTGGAAGGCTCGGCCTCTCGCCTAGTGTTTTGTTCCATTCTTGCCGCCCTAGTTTCCGTCATATCGGTGTTATGTTCCCGGATTTTGCGTTTCTTATGCGGTTGGGTTATAATGGGAACTCCTTGATATTTCGCCTTGATTAAAGCTTTTCGAGCAATGCCCAACCTTAGTTTTACCATTCGCCACCTAGCCCCTTTTTCCCTTGGGTTACCGGAGCCCAAGGGTCATCTTATTTTAAACCCCCCCGGGCCAGTGCTCCTCTGAGTGTTGGTCCGACCGAGTAGACTGCGGGGCCACCTCGGGGCAACTTGAGGGTTGGTTTTACTCGTAGGATGTCTCATCTGAGTGTGCCCTGAGAAAGAGATATGTGCAACTCCTATCGGGATTTGTCGGCACATTCGGGCGGTGTTGCTGGTCTTGTTTTACCCTGTCGAAGTGTCTTGAATTACCGAGATACCGAGTCTGATCGGAACGTCTTGGGAGGAGGTCTATTCCTTCGTTGACCGTGAGAGCTTGTCATGGTCTAAGTTGACACTCCCCTGCAGGGATTGAACTTTCGAAAGCCGTGCCCGCGGTTATGGGCAGATGGGAATGTGTTAATGTCCGTTTTTAGATAACTTGAACCTTAATTAAATTAAAATGAATCAACTGAGTGTGTTACCGTGATGGCCTCTTCTCGGCGGAGTCCGGGAAGTGGACACGGTGTTGGAGTTATGTTTGCGCAGGGTGCTCTGTAGTTTCTCACTCGCGCTTGCCTCCTCTCCTCGCTCTCTTTTGCGAATAAGTTAGCCACCATATATGCTAGTCGCTTACTGCAGCTCCACATATATTTGCCTTTCCTTCCTATAAGCTTAAATAGTCTTGATCGCGAGGGTGTGAGATTGCTGAGTCCCTGTGGCTCACAGATACTATAACTCCAGATGCAGGTCCAAGTGATTCCGCTCCAGGTGATGAGTACGAGCTCAAGTGGGAGTTCGACGAGGACTCTCAGCGTTACTACGTGTCTTTTCCTGATGATCAGTAATGGTGCCTAGTTGGGGTTTGATTCGGGCCTTGTCGCATGTTGGGTTCTTTTCTATATTGGCGCCGTAGTCTAGCCATGAGTGTTTGTATGATGGATGTTATTTATGTACTTTGATGTGACGTGGCGAGTGTAAGCCAACTATGTTTCTCCCCCTTTTATTATGCATTACATGGGATGTTGTGATGATTGCCTAACTTGCGACATTGCTTTCAATGCGGTTATGTCTCTAAGTCGTGCCTCGACACGTGGGAGCTATAGCCGCATCGAGGGCGTTACACTGGAGCTGCTCCAAGGACGGAACGATCCATCACAACAGAGTAGTGCCCTGGACACCATCTATAGATTCCTTAGATCTTCCTCCACACCTCCAACAGCCACCTCTGCCTCAACTTCTTCAGCGACCAACCCAATGATGCTGAGGTCAATACGGCTATGGCAAAGAGGTTGTACACTTGTCGCATCACTTATTACTCTACATTCATGTCGATCCATTAGGGCTATTGTGGTTCAACGGGAAAACATAGCAATAGGAAATTTTCCTATGACACTCTACTATTCAACTATTCTTGCATTTTGTTGAAAGGCATGGAGCAAAACATCCACCTGGACCTACTTTTCAAAATCCTATGCATGAAAACAAGACCTAGTGCATTAGTGGCAGAATAACATTCTAACTGTACACGCTTTCATATGGTTTCACTTTATTTTGGCCCCTGTTTCTTTGCATTCCTCTGCTCCTCCTTTTCCTGTGAACCAAACACCCAAGTTGACAGAAATCCTGTGTTCACAAATGCTCTATTTCCCATGTGCATTCCTATCCTATTCCGGTGTTTTTTCTCCTATCCCTGTGTTTTTAGAATCATGCAAGCCAAATGAGCCCTTACAAAATTACTTCAGTTACAGGTAGGTGTCGAAAAAAACTTTGTGTGGTTTGTCCTGCTCCTGCCGCGACGTCATCCACCTCACCTAAGCTGCTCCATCGACAGAAGTATCCACCAAACCAGACATCACGACTCTTGACCGTCCTTCGCTGCCTCAGATCTCCTTCCCTGCCGCCGAAACGCACCGCAACGGCATCACCATCATCGACTCAGCATATGAACCTGAGGAGTACACGGGTCCACAAGAGAAGTCGCACTCTTTTGTTTCTGCTTATGTTATGCATTGCTTAATATTACCTGCTACTTTATTGTCCTGTTCACCTCTTAGACTCCAAGTCAGGTCCAAATTGATGTTCAAACTTGAGTTCTAAATTAGTTGTGGGGCACATATCGAGGAAGTAATGAATAGTATCACTGTCTAATATCTGGTTCACCTAGGGTATGCCTATGTTGTTCATATTGGGTGGGAAACAAATAGTAAATCAATCATCATCTATTTTTTTTATTAAATTAAGGCAATCATCAGCCTGCTATCATTATTTTTGGATCCATCCATTGGTTGTTACCATTACTCTAGACTTCTGAATGCTCTCCTTACATAATCTCACTATATTTTTTATATGTATGTCAGATATTGTACACAGTCATGCTGAACATGTAGAGAAAAATAGAAGAGTTTTGCGCGGCAATACAATGTCATGCAGACATCGCTCCATGGTATGTTCAATGGGAAACCCTCCCCCTCTCCAGATTGTAATCCAGAGGAAGATATTTGTTCCGAGGTGGATTCATACGCAACTGACCACTCCTATTTACCCCCAAGGTGTTTGCTCTAACTTGGCATGATGATGTTAGTCATATCATGCATATGTTTCCTTGAAGTGCCTACTTTCGACATCATATATGTCAACTGATTAGTTTAGACATGTTCTGTAATGCCACCTGTTTAGTTTCAATATCATATATGGGAATCATGTAGTCTCCTGTCTTTTAGCCATCAATTAATATATGTGAAATGTCCAATGCCATCCTGTTTAACCAGGCATCATATATTTGAATGATATCTAGCCCATCCTTTTCTTCATTAAATTTCCATTTGTCAACAATGTTTGTACATTAAACTACTCTTGCTGTGAATCAGCCATTTGAGTGGGTGATGGAAAAATCTGGAGTGAAAACAAGGCCTTCAGAGCAGACAGTGCTACCTGTCGAAGCAGATCTCTTGCTGGGTCCCGATAGCTCCTCAGAGATGGATGCTACCTCTTGAGCACTGTGTTGGATTTCCCCAAAGAGGAAGGGATGATGCAGCAAAGTAGCGTAAGTATTTCCCTCAGTTTTTGAGAACCAAGGTATCAATCCAGTAGGAGGCTACGCTCGAGTCCCTCGTACCTACACAAAAACAATAGCTTAATGCAACCAACACGCTTAGGGGTTGTCAATCCCTTCACGGTCACTTACGAAAGTGAGATCTGATAGAGATGATAAATAATATATTTGGTATTTTTGGTATAGAGATGCAAAGTAAATAAAGTAAAAGCAAAGCAATAATAAAGTAATGGAGATTGATATGATGAGAAAGAGACCCGGGGGCCATAGGTTTCACTAGTGGCTTCTCTCAAAAGCATAAGTATTCTACGGTGGGTGAACAAATTACTGTTGAGCAATTGACAGAATTGAGCATAGTTATGAGAATATCTAGGTATGATCATGTATATAGGCATCACATCCGACACAAGTAGACCGAAAGGATTCTGCATCTACTACTATTACTCCACTCATCGACCGCTATCCAGCATGCATCTAGAGTATTAAGTTAAAAATAGAGTAACACCTTAAGCAAGATGACATGAAATAGAGGGATAGTTTCATGCAATATGATAAAAAACCCATCTTGTTATCCTCGATGGCAATGATACAATACCTGCCTTGCTACCCCTTCTGTCACTGGGAAAGGACACCGCAAGATCGAACCCAAAGCTAAGCACTTCTCCCATGGCAAGAACAACCAATCTAGTAGGCCAAACCAAACTGATAATTCGAAGAGACTTGCAAAGATAACCAATCATACATAAAAGAATTCAGAGAAGATTCAAATATTATTCATAGATAGACTTGATCATAAACCCACAATTCATCGATCTCAACAAACACACCGCAAAAAGAAGATTACATCGAATAGATCTCCACGAGAGAGGGGGAGAACATTGTATTGAGATCCAAAAAGAGAGAAGAAGCCATCTAGCTACTAGCTATGGACCCGTAGGTCTGAAGTAAACTACTCACACTTCATCGGAGGGGCTTGGATGATGATGTAGAAGCCCTCCGTGATCGATGCCCCCTCCGGTGGAGCTTCGGAACATGCCCTAAGATGGGATCTTGTGGATACAGAAAGTTGCGGCAGTGGAATTAGGTTTTTGGCTCTGTCCCCGATCCTTTGGGGGTATGTGGATATATATAGGAGGAAGAAGTACGTCAGTGGAGCTTCGAGGGGCCCACAAGGCAGGGGGCGCGCCCTAGGGGGGTGCGCCCCTACCCTCGTGACCACCTCGTGACTTTTTTGACGGAGGGTCCAAGTCTCCTCGATCTTATCTGATGAGAAACTCACGTTTCCGAAGGTTTCATTCCGTTTGGACTCCGTTTGATTTTCCTTTTCTTTGAAACCCTAAAACAGGCAAAAACAGCAATTCTGGGCTGGGCCTCCGGTTAATAGGTTAGTCCCAAAAATAATATAAAAGTGGATAATAAAGCCCAATAATGTTTAAAACAGTAGATAATATAGCATGGAGCAATCAAAAATTATAGATACGTTGGAGACGTATCAAGCATCCCCAAGCTTAATTCTTGCTCGTCCTCGAGCAGGTAAATGATAAAAACAGAATTTTTGATGCGGAATGCTACTTGGCATAATTTCAATGTAAATCTTCTTAATTGTGGTATGAATATTCAGATTTGAAAGATTCAAGACAAAAGTTCATATTGATATAAAAATAATAATACTTCAAGCATACTAACAAAGCAATTATGTCTTCTCAAAATGTCATGGCCAAAGAAAGTTATCCCTACAAAATCATATAGTCTGGCTATGCTCTATCTTCACCACACAAAGTATTTAAATCATGCACAACCCCGATGACAAGCCAAGCAATTGTTTCATACTTTTGACATTTTCAAAGCTTTTTCGATCTTCACGCAATACATGAGCGTGAGCCATGGATATAGCACTATAGGTGGAATAGAATGGTGGTTGTGGAGAAGACAAAAAGGGAGAAGATAGTCTCACATCAACTAGGTGTATCAACGGGCTATGGAGATGCCCATCAATATATATCAATGTGAGTGAGTAGGGATTGCCATGCAACGGATGCACTAGAGCTATAAGTATATGAAATCTCAAAAGAAACTAAGTGGGTGTGCATCCAGCTCGCTTGCTCACGAAGACCTAGGGCATTTGAGGAAGCCCATCATTGGAATATACAAGCCAAGTTCTATAATGAAAAATTCCCACTAGTGTATGAAAGTGACATAATGAGAGACTCTCTATCATGAAGATCATGGTGCTACTTTGAAGCACAAGTGTGGTAAAAGGATAGTAACATTGTCCCTTCTCTCTTTTTCTCTCATTTTTTTATTTGGGCCTTTCTCCCTTTTTTATGGCCTCTTTTTTATTTTTTTCGTCCGGAGTCTCATCCCCACTTGTGGGGGAATCATAGTCTCCGTCATCCTTTCCTCACAGGGACAATGCTCTAATAATGATGATCATCACACTTTTATTAAGTTACAACTCATGAATTACAACTCGATTCTTAGAACAAAATATGACTCTATATGAATGCCTCCGGGAGTGTACCGGGATGTGCAATGACTCATGAGTGACATGTATAAAAGAATTATGAACGGTGGCTTTGCCACAAATACGATGTTAACTACATGATCATGCTAGCAATATGACACTGATGGAGCGTGTCATAATGAACGAAACGGTGGAAATTTGCATGGCAATATACCTCGGAGTGGCTATGGAAATGCCATGATAGGTAGGTATGGTGGCTGTTTTGAGGAAGGTATTTTGTGGGTGTATGATACCGGCGAAAAGTGCGCGGTATTAGAGAGGCTAGCAATGGTGGAAGGAAGGAAAGTGCGTATAATCCATGGACTCAACATTAGTCGTAAAGAACTCATATACTTATTGCAAAAATCTAGAAGTTATCAAAGCAAAGTATTATGCGCATGCTCCTAGGGGGATAGATTGGTAGGAAAAGACCATCGCTCGTCCCCGACCGCCACTCATAAGGAAGACAATCAATAAATAAATAATGCTCCGACTTCATCACATAACAGTTCACCGTACGTGCATGCTACGGGAATCACAAACTTTAACACAAGCATTTATCAAATTCACAACTACTCAACTAGCTTGACTCTAATATCACCATCCTCATATCTCAAACCAATTATCAAGCATCAATTTCTTCTTAGTATTCAACACACTCATACGAAAGTTTTATTATTAATCTTGCATACCAAGCATATTAGGATTTTAAGAAAATTACCATGCTACTAAGACTCTCAAAATAATCTAATTGAAGCATGAGAGATCAATAATTTCTATAAAACAAATCCACCACCATGCTCTAAAATATATAAGTGAAGCACTAGAGCAAAACTATAAAGCTCAAAAGATATAAGTGAAGTACATAGAGTATTCTATCAAATTCCAAATCATGTATGGCTCTCTCAAAAGGTGTGTATAGCAAGGCTGATTGTGTTAAACTAATAAGCAAAGACTCAAATCATAAAAGACGCTCCAAGCAAAACACATATCATGTGGTGAATAAAAATATAGCTCCAAGTAAAGTTACCGATAGAAGTACACAAAAGAGGGGATGCCTTCCGGGGCATCCCCAAGCTTTGGCTTTTAGGTGTCCTTAGATTATCTTGGGGTTGCCATGGGCATCCCCAAGCTTAGGCTCTTGACACTCCTTGTTCCATAATCCATCAAATCTTTACCCAAAACTTGAAAACTTCACAACATAAAACTTAAAGTAGAAAACTCATGAGCTCCGTTAGCGAAAGAAAACAAAAGACCACTTCAAGGTACTGTAATGAACTCATTCTTTATTTATATTGGTGTTATACCTACTGTATTCCAACTTCTCTATGGATTATAAACTATTTTACTAGCCATAGATTCATCAAAATAAGCAAACAACACACGAAAAACAGAATCTGTCAAAAACAGAACAGTCTGTAGTAATCTGTAACTAGAGAAAGATCTGAACCCCAAAAATTCTAAAATAAATTGCTGGACGTGAGGAATTTATCTATTAATCATCTGCAAAAAGAATTAACTAAATAAAACTTTCCAAGTAAAAATGACAGCAGTTCTCGTGAGCGCTAAAGTTTCTGTTTTTTACAGCAAGTTCAACAAGACTTTCCCCTAGTCTTCCCAACGGTTCTACTTGGCACAAACACTAATTAAATACAAAAAAACACAACCAAAACAGAGGCTACATAATTTATTTATTACTCCCTCCGTCCCAAAATTCTTGTCTTAGATTTTTCTAGATACGAATGTATCAAGTCACATTTTAGTATTAGATACATCCGTATCTAGACAAATCTAAGACAAGAAATTTGGGACAGAGGGAGTACTAAACAGGAGCAAAAAGCAAGGAATAAAAATAAAATTGGGTTGCTTCCCAACAACCGCTATCGGTTAACGCCCCTAGCTAGGCACAACAAGCAAGAATAGATCTAGGTATTGCCATAATAATAAGATAGATTGTTAAAACTCATTTCATATTCTCTACTTCAGCAGCAAGTTTTCTTTGAGGCAAGCAAAAGTAATCAAAAGGGCTAAATTTGTTGGTACAAAAGTCTCCAAGATCAACCTTGGGAGGTATAGGTTCCTCCTTTGGTCCTTCATATTGCACAACCAATTCATCATTATAAGCATTCTTTTGACAGAACTTTGTGAGCCTATATTCAAGAGAATATCCCAATTCATTATCTCGAATAGCTAAATCATCATTAAGTTCAGAAATTCTATAAACTAAAACATTGGTAGGAACCCTTTTTCTAAGATTTTCATTGAAAGCAACATAGTATAGAGATTGAAAACACATTATTTATTCTTGATCAAAGAGGATAGTCTCTATGGGAGGACGGCAAAGCATCCACCTATAATGCGCAACGACTTCTTTGGCCTCTTTAATTATGAATCGAAACTCATGAGCCAAAAAGATAGTAACGGCACGCTTAACATAAGAATGCTCAATATTAGAAAATTCTAGGAAAAATCCTTTGTATAGAAGGATGCAAGTGCATGAATTACCTCTCAACTTCAACTACAAGCATGGCAATAGCGTCCGCAAGACTACTAGTTCTATGAAGAATATAACTACCCATAGAAGGTAAAGCACCGGCACAAGTAAAGAAATCTTGAATAACTCCTTTTCCAATAATATTACCGCTACCAACATGAAATCTTTTTATATGTGAGATACTGGGTTCTTTAGTAGGAGCATCAAAATTATTATCGACAATAGTATCCCCAATTTCAGACATAGAGGCAGAAGGTAAAGAACTAGCCATGACGACAAGCAAACAAACTAACACACGAGCAAACAAAGAGCAAACAGGCAAAAGAGGCAAATAGATAGGGAGGATAGAGAGAGAGGGCGAATAAAACGGCAAGGGTGAAGTGGGGGAGAGGAAAACAAAAGGCAAATGGCAAATAATGTAATGCAGGAGATAGGGATTGTGATGGGTACTTGGTATGTTGACTTTTGCGCAGACTCCCCGGCAACGGCGCCAGAAATCCTTCTTGCTACCTCTTGAGCATTGCGTTGGATTTCCCCGAAGAGGATGGGATGATACAGCAAAGTAGCGTAAGTATTTCCCTCGGTTTCTGAGAACCAAGGTATCAATCCAGTAGGAGGCTACGCTCGAGTCCCTCGTACCTACACAAAAACAATAGCTCAACACAACCAACGCCCTTAGGGGTTGTCAATCCCTTCACGGTCACTTACGAAAGTGAGATCTGATAGAGATGATAAATAATATTTTTGGTATTTTTGGTATAGAGATGCAAAGTAAATAAAGTAAAAGCAAAGTAAAAGCAAAGCAATAATAAAGTAATGGAGATTGATATGATGAGAAAGAGACCCGGGGGCCATAGGTTTCACTAGTGGCTTCTCTCAAAAGCATAAGTATTCTATGGTGGGTGAACAAATTACTGTTGAGCAATTGACAGAATTGAGCATAGTTATGAGAATATCTAGGTATGATCATGTATATAGGCATCACGTCCGAGACAAGTAGACCGAAACGATTCTGCATCTACTACTATTACTCCACTCATCGACCGCTATCCGGCATGCATCTAGAGTATTAAGTTAAAAACAGAGTAACGCCTTAAGCAAGATGACATGAAGTAGAGGGATAGTTTCATGTAATATGAGAAAAACCCCATCTTGTTATCCTCGATGGCAACGATACAATACATGCCTTGCTGCCCCTTCTGTCACTGGGAAAGGACACCGCAAGATCAAACCCAAAGCTAAGTACTTCTCCCATGGCAAGAACAACCAATCTAGTAGGCCAAACCAAACTGATAATTCGAAGAGACTTGCAAAGATAACCAATCATACATAAAAGAATTCAGAGAAGAAATATTATTCATAGATAGACTTGATCATAAACCTACAATTCGTCGGTCTCAACAAACACACCGCAAAAAGAAGATTACATCGAATAGATCTCCACGAGAGAGGGGGAGAACATTGTATTGAGATCCAAAAAGAGAGAAGAAGCCATCTAGCTACTAGCTATGGACCCGTAGTTCTGAAGTAAACTACTCACACTTCATTGGAGGGGCTTGGATGATGATGTAGAAGCCCTCCATGATCAATGCCCCCTCCGGCGGAGCTTCGGACAGGCCCTAAGATGGGATCTCGTGGATACAGAAAGTTGCGGCGGTGGAATTAGGTTTTTGGCTCCGTCCCCGATCGTTTTGGGGTACGTGGATATATATAGGAGGAAGAAGTATGTCGGTGGAGCTTCGAGGGGTCCATGAGGCAGGGGGCGCGCCCTGGGGGGGGGGCCTACCCTCGTGACCACCTCGTGGCTTTCTTGATGGAGGGTCCAAGTCTCCTGGATCTTATCTGATGAGAAAATCACGTTTCCGAAGGTTTCATTCCATTTGGACTCAGTTTGATATTCGTTTTCTTCGAAACCCTAAAGGAGGCAAAAAACGGCAATTCTGGGCTGGGCCTCCGGTTAATAGGTTAGTCCCAAAATAATATAAAAGTGGATAATAAAGCCCAATAATGTTTAAAACAGTAGATAATATGGAATGGAGCAATCAAAAATTATAGATACGTTGGAGACGTATCAATGGATTCAGAGACAGATGACCAGTCCTATTCCCTGCTACCTCTTGAGCACTGCATTGGTTTTCCCTTGAAGAGGAAAGGGTGATGCAGCAAAGTAGCGTAAGTATTTCCCTCAGTTTTTTAGAACCAAGGTATCAACCCAGTAGGAGGCCACACGCAAGTCCCTCGTACCTACACAAACAAATAAGAACCTCGCAACCAACGTGATAAAGGGGTTGTCAATCCCTTCACGGTCACTTACGAGAGTGAGATATGATAGAGATGATAAGATAATATTTTTGGTATTTTTATGATAAAGATTAAAAGTAAATATTGCAAAATAAATGGTAATTGAAATAGCTTGTGGACGGAATATTAATATAATGGAGAATAGACCCGGGGGCCATAGGTTTCACTAGTGGCTTCTCTCAAGATAGCACAAGTATTACGGTGGGTGAACAAATTACTGTCGAGCAATTGATAGAAAAGCGAATAATTATGAGAATATCGAGGCATGATCATGTATATAGGCATCACGTCTATGACAAGTAGACCGACTCATGCCAGCATCTACTACTATTACTCCACACATCGACCGCTATCCAGCATGCATCAAGAGTATTAAGTTCATAAGAACAGAGTAATGCATGAGGTAAGATGACATGATCTAGAGGAATAAACTCAAGCAATATGATATAAACCCCATCTTTTTATCCTCGATGGCAACAATACAATACGTGTCGTTTCCCTTTCTGTCACTGGGATCGAGCATCGCAAGATTGAACCCAAAGCTAAGCACTTCTCCCATTGCAATAAAGATCAATCTAGTAGGCCAAACCAAACTGATAATTCGAAGAGACTTGCAAAGATAACCAATCATACATAAAAGATTTTAGAGAATAATCAAATATAGTTCATTAATAGACTTGATCATAAACCCACAATTCATCGGATCTCGACAAACACACCACAAAAAGAGTTACATCGAATAGATCTCCAAGAAGATCGAGGAGAACTTTGTATTGAGATCCAAAGAGAGAGAAGAAGCCATCTAGCTAATAACTATGGACCGAAGGTCTAAAGCAAACAACTCACACATCATCGGAGAGGCCATGGAGTTGATGTAGAGGCCCTCCGCGATCGATGCCCCCTCTGGCGGAGCTCCTGAAAAGGCCCCAAGATGGGATCTCTTGGGTACAGAAGGTTGTGCCGGTGGAAATAGGGTTTTGTGGTGCTCCTGGATGTTTTCAGGGTATATGAGTATATATAGGAGGAAGAAGTAGGTAAGTTGCGCCACGAGGGGCCCACGAGGGGGGCGGGCGCGCCCAGGGGGTAGGCGCGCCCCCTGCCTCGTGGAATCCTTGTTTGGAGTCTCAAGTGTGAATGCCTCCGGCAGTGTACCAGGATATACAATGACTCATGAGTGACATGTATGAAAGAATTATGAACGGTGGCTTTGCCACAAATACGATGTCAACTACATGATCATGCAAAGCAATATGACAATGATGAAGCGTGTCATAACAAACGGAATGATGGAAAGTTGCATGGCAATATATTTTGGAATGGCTATAGAAATGCCATAATAGGTAGGTATGGTGGCTGTTTTGAGGAAGGTATAACGTGGGTTAATGGTATCGGCGAAAGTTGCGCGGTACTAGAAAGGCTAGAATGGTGGAAGGGTGAGAGTGTGTATAATCCATGGACTCAACATTAGTCATAAAGAACTCATATACATATTATAAAAATTTATTAGTTATCAAAACAAAGTACTATGCACATGCTCCTAGGGGGATATATTGGTAGGAAAAGACCATCGCTCGTCCTCGACTGCCACTCGTAAGGAAGACAATCAATAAATAAATCATGCTCTGACTTCATCACATAACGGTTCACCATATGTGCATGCTACAGGAATGACAAACTTTAGAACAAGTATTTCTCAAATTCACAACTACTCAACTAGCATGACTCTAATATCACCATCTCCGTATCTCAAGACAATCATCAAGTATCAAACTTCTCATAGTATTTGATGCACTTTTTATGATAGTTTTTATTATACCGATCTTGGATGCCTATCATATTAGGACTAAATTCATAACCAAAGCAAATTACCTTGCTGTTCTAACGGACACTCAAAATAGTATAAGTGAAGCATGAGAGATCAATAATTTCTATAAAATAAAACCACCACCGTGCTCTAAAAGATATAAGCGAAGCACTAGAGCAAAATTATCTAGCTCAAAAGAGATAAGTGAAGCGCATAGAGTATTCTAATAAATTCTGATTCATCTGTATCTGTCCCAAAAGGTGTGTACGGCAGGGATGATTGAGGTAAACTAAAAAGCAAAGAATCAAATCATACAAGATGCTCCAAGCAAAACACATATCATGTGGTGAATAAAAATATAGCCCCAAGTAAAGTTACCGATGGACGAAGACGAAAGAGGGGATGCCATCCGGGGCATCCCCAAGCTTAGGCTTTTGGTTGTCCTTGAATTTTACCTTGGGGTGCCTTGGGCATCCCCAAGCTTAGGCTCTTGCCACTCCTCGTTCCATAATCCATCAAATCTTTACCCAAAACATGAAAACTTCACAACACAAAACTTAAAAGAATATCTCGTGAGCTCCATTAGCAAAAGAAAACAAACTACCACTTCAAGGTACTGTAATGAACTCATTATTTATTTATATTGGTGTTAAACCTACTGTATTCCATCTTTCTATGGTTCATAAACTCAATTGATAACCATAGATTCATCAAAATAAGCAAACAACACACAAAAACAGAATCTGTCAAAAACAGAACAGTCTGTAGTAAGCTGTAGGTCTCGAATACTTCTGGAACTCAAAAATTCTAATATAAATTACTGGACGTGAGCAATTTATCTATTAATCATCTGCAAAAATAATTAACAAAATTACACTCTCCTGTAAAAAATGGCAGCAAATCTCGTGAGTGCTAAAGTTTCTGTTTTTTACAGCAAGATCGCAAAGACTTTCCCCAAGTCTTCCCAAAGGTTCTACTTGGCACAAACCTAATTAAAAGCATAAAACCACATCCAAATAGAGGCGAGATGAATTATTTATTACTAAACACAATCAAAAAGCAAGAAACAAAAATAAAACTGGGTTGCCTCCCAACAAGCGCTATCATTTAACGCCCCTAGCTAGGCATAAAAGCAAGGATAGATCTAGGTATTGCCATCTTTGGTATGCAATTCTTCAATAGAACACTTATAACCCTTAGGAGTTCCCTTCTTTATATTAATGATAAAACTCTTAGGCAAGAAATAAAGAAAATCATTTGTAGCAAAAGGTTCCTTAATGATAGCGAAAAAGTGGCACTACTAGGGAAAACCCTAGTAGTAGCACGGGTTTTGAGGCTAGCAGCAGCGCGGGTGGCCACTCTACTAATAAGGCGCTACAGCTAACTTATAGTAGTAGCGCGGTCCTTACCCGCGCTACTACTGTTGACGATATTAGCTGTGCTTTTTGTGAATGCGCTACTATTACTTAGCTGTAGCGTTTTCGCAGTCCCTCGCTACTGCTATATCTTTCATCATTTCCCCCCGTACCCCTTTCCCTTTCAGTTTCCATTTCAGATACAAGATACTAGGTACTGCTAGTAGATATCAAATTCATAAACCATTACTAGGTAGTACTCCCTTCGTTCCAAATTACTCGTCGTGGTTTTAGTTCAAACCACGATGAGTAATTTGGAACAAAGGGAGTACTAGATAACAATTTAATGCGTAGTCAACATGCATCCTCAAGCAGTACAAGGTCATATCAACGGCAATCATCATATGTAGTTCTAGATGATATCGACAACGATCATCATATGTAGTTCTAGATGATATAGCCACACACACATATGTAGTTCTAGATGATATCGAAGACA
The DNA here is from genome assembly GCF_002162155.2 of Triticum dicoccoides. NCBI lineage: Eukaryota > Viridiplantae > Streptophyta > Magnoliopsida > Poales > Poaceae > Triticum > Triticum dicoccoides. Next base: position 433,282,850 of record NC_041380.1, read on the forward strand.
ATCATCATCCTCAAGCATGGGCGATTGTTGTTCCTGATAGTAATTAGGATGGCCTGTCCAACACGAAGATTCTTGCCATCGAGGAATTTCTTCCACCCAACCGAGTTTAAGTGTGTGCGACCGTCCGTGTCCACGCGGTAAGTACAGGTTGTGATGGAGCCCCTTGCAGTAAGGCATAGTCCAGCTGGGCCTTCTTCATCAGGCTCGATACCATAACTCACAGATATGCTCTTTGCCATTTTCTGAATAAGAAAAACATTTCAATTAATAAATAGCCTCGCAAATAAGTAGATATGGATTATCTACACTATTAATAGTTTCCTTAGATTCTACACTAATAAGCATATGATCGAACTCTACACTAAAACATATCATCGACTAGATTCCACACAACATACCATATCATTGGACTATACACTAAGTATTTCATCAGATAATTTGCATTTGTAAGTATAACATACCATATCATGTCGATCAACCATGGTATTGTTGGAAATATGCCCTAGAGGCAATAATAAATTAGTTATTATTATATTTCCTTGTTCATGATAATCGTTTATTATCCATGCTATAATTGTATTGATAGGAAACTCAGATACATGTGTGGATACATAGACAACACCATGTCCCTAGTAAGCCTCTAGTTGACTAGCTCGTTGATCAATAGATGGTTACGGTTTCCTGACCATGGACATTGGATATCATTGATAATGGGATCACATCATTAGGAGAATGATGTGATGGACAAGACCCAATCCTAAGCCTAGCACAAAGATCGTGTAGTTCGTATGCTAAAGCTTTTCTAATGTCAAGTATCATTTCCTTAGACCATGAGATTGTGCAACTCCCGGATACCGTAGGAGTGCTTTGGGTGTGCCAAACGTCACAATGTAACTGGGTGGCTATAAAGGTACACTATAGGTATCTCCGAAAGTGTCTGTTGGGTTGGCACGAATCGAGACTGGGATTTGTCACTCTGTGTAAACGGAGAGGTATCTCTGGGCCCACTCGGTAGGACATCATCATAACGTGCACAATGTGATCAAGGAGTTGATCACGGGATGATGTGTTACGGAACGAGTAAAGAGACTTGCCGGTAACGAGATTGAACAAGGTATCGGGATACCGACGATCGAATCTCGGGCAAGTATCGTACCGCTAGACAAAGGGAATTGTACACGGGATTGATTAAGTCCTTGACATCGTGGTTCATCTGATGAGATCATCGTGGAACATGTGGGAGCCAACATGGGTATCTAGATCCCGCTGTTGGTTATTGACCGGAGAGTCATCTCGGTCATGTCTGCATGTCTCCCGAACCCGTAGGGTCTACACACTTAAGGTTCGGTGACGCTAGGGTTATAGAGATATTAGTATGTGGTAACCCGAAAGTTGTTCGGAGTCCCGGATGAGATCCGGACGTCATGAGGAGTTCCGGAATGGTCCGGAGGTAAAGAATTATATATAGGAAGTGCTATTTCGGCCATCGGGACAAGTTTCAGGGTCACCGGTATTGTACCGGGACCACCGGAAGGGTCCCGGGGTCCACCGGGTGGGGCCACCTGCCCCGGGGGGCGACATGGGCTGTAGGGGTGTGCGCCTTGGCCTATATGGGCCAAGGGCACCAGCCCCTAGAGCCCCATGCGCCAAAGGGACAAGAGGAGGGGAGAGTCCTAAAGGGGGAAGGCACCTCCGAGGTGCCTTGGGGAGGATGGACTCCTTCCCCCTTGGCCGCACCCTTCCTTGGAGGAAGGGGCAAGGCTGCGCCCTCCCCCTCTCCCTTGGCCCTATATATAGTGGGGGGAAGGGAGGGCAACCATACCTAAGCCCTGGCGCCTCCCTCTCCCTCCCATGACACATCTCCCTTCTCCCGCAGCGCTTGGCGAAGCCCTGTTGGAATCCCGCTACTTCCACCACCACGCCGTCGTGCTGTTGGATCTACATCAACCTCTCCTTCCCCCTTGCTGGATCAAGAAGGAGGAGACGTCGCTGCTCCGTACGTGTGTTGAACGCGGAGGTGCCGTCCGTTCGGCGCTAGGATCATCGGTGATTTGGATCACGACGAGTACGACTCCATCAACCCCGTTCTCTTGAACGCTTTCGCGCGCGATCTACAAGGGTATGTAGATCCACTCCTCCCTCGTTGCTAGATGACTCCATAGATAGATCTTGGTGACACGTAGGAAAATTTTGAATTTATGCTACGTTCCCCAACAGTGGCATCATGAGCTAGGTCTATGCGTAGTTTCTATGCACGAGTAGAACACAAAGTAGTTGTGGGCGTTGATTTTGTTCAATATGCTTGCCATTACTAGTATTATCTTGATTCGGTGGCATCGTGGGATGAAGCGGCCCGGACCGACCTTACACGTACTCTTACGTGAAACTGGTTCCACCGACATACATGCACTAGTTGCATAAGGTGGCTAGCGGGTGTCTGTCTCTCCCACTTTAGTCGGATCGGATTCGATGAAAAGGGTCCTTATGAAGGGTAAATAGCAATTGGCATATCACGTTGTGGTCTTTGCGTAGGTAAGAAATGTTCTTGCTAGAAACCCATAGCAGCCACGTAAAACATGCAAACAACAATTAGAGGACGTCTAACTTGTTTTTGCAGGGTAATGCTATGTGATGTGATATGGCCAAAAGGATGTGATGAATGATATATGTGATGTATGAGATTGATCATGTTCTTGTAATAGGAATCACGACTTGCATGTCGATGAGTATGACAACCGGCAGGAGCCATAGGAGTTGTCTTAATTTATTTATGACCTGCGTGTCAACATAAACGTCATGTAATTACTTTACTTTATTGCTAACCGTTAGCTGTAGTAGTAGAAGTAATAGTTGGCGAGACAACTTCATGAAGACACGATGATGGAGATCATGGTGTCATGCCGGTGACAAGATGATCATGGAGCCCCAAGATGGAGATCAAAGGAGCTATATGATATTGGCCATATCATGTCACTATTTGATTGCATGTGATGTTTATCATGTTTTTTCATCTTGTTTACTTAGAACGACGGTAGTAAATAAGATGATCCCTCATTAGAATTTCAAGAAAGTGTTCCCCCTAACTGTGCACCGTTGCGACAGTTCGTTGTTTCGAAGCACCACGTGATGATCGGGTGTGATAGATTCTAACGTTCACATACAATGGGTGTAAGACATATTTACACACGCGAAACACTTAGGTTGACTTGACGAGCCTAGCATGTGTACAGACATGGCCTCGGAACACAGAAGACTGAAAGGTCGAGCATGAGTCGTATGGTAGATACGATCAGCATGAAGATGTTCACCGATGTTGACTAGTCCGTCTCACGTGATGATCGGACACGGCCTAGTTGACTCGGATCATGTAATCACTTAGATGACTAGAGGGATGTCTATCTGAGTGGGAGTTCATAAGATGAACTTGTTTATCCTGAACATAGTCAAAAAGGATTTTGCAAATTATGTCGTAGCTCGCGCTTTAGTTCTACTGTTTGGATATGTTCCTAGAGAAAAATTAGTTGATAGTTGATAGTAGCAATTATGCGGACTAGGTCCGTAAACTGAGGATTGTCCTCATTGCTTCTTAGAAGGCTTATGTCCTTAATGCACCGCTCATGTGCTGAACCTCGAACGTTGTCTGTGGATGTTGCGAACATCTGACATACATGTTTTGATAACTACATGATAGTTCAGTGAAACGGTTTAGAGTTGAGGCACCGAAGACGTTTTTGAAACGTCGCGAAACATTTGAGATGTTTCGAGGGCTGAAATTGGGATTTCAGGCTCGTGCCCACGTCAAGAGGTATAAGACCTCCGACGATTTTCTTAGCCTGCAAACTAAGGGAGAAAATCTCAATTGTTGAACTTGTGTTTAGATTGCCTGAGTACAACAATCGCTTGAATCGAGTGGGATTTGATCTTCCAGATGAGATAGTGATGGTTCTCTGAAGTCATTACCACCAAGCTGCTTGAGCTTCGTGATGAACTATAATATATCAGGGACATATATGATGATCCTTGAGATATTCGTGATGTTTGACACCACAAAAGTAGAGATCAAGAAGGAGCATCAATTGTTGATGGTTGGTGAAACCACTAGTTTCAAGAAGGGCAAGGGCAAGAAGGGATACTTCATGAAACGGCAAATCAGCTGCTGCTCTAGTGGAGAAACCCAAGGTTGAACCCAAACCCGAGACTGAGTGCTTCTGTAATAAGGGAAACAGCCACTGGAGCAGAATTACCCTAGATACTTGGTAGATGAGAAGGCTGGCAAGGTCGATAGAAGTATATTGGATATACATTATGTTGATGTGTACTTTACTAGTACTCCTAGTAGCACCAGGGTATTAGATACCGGTTCGGTTGCTAAGTGTTAGTAACTCGAAACAAAAAGCTACGGAATAAACGGAGACTAGCTAAAGGTGAGCTGACGATATGTGTTGGAAGTGTTTCCAATGTTGATATGATCAAATATCGTACGCTCCCTCTACCATCGAGATTGGTGTTTGCGTTGAGCATAGACATGATTGGATTATGTCTATCGCAATACGGTTATTCATTTAAGGAGAATAATGGTTACTCTGTTTATTTGAATAATACCTTCAATGGTCTTACACCTAAAATGAATGGTTTATTGAATCTCGATCGTAGTGATACACATGTTCATGCCAAAAGATAGTAATGATAGTACCACCTACTTGTGGCACTGCCACTTAAGTCATATCGGTATAAAACGCATGAAGAAGCTCCATGTTGATGCATCTTTGGGCTCACTCGTTTTGAAAAGTTTGAGACATGCGAACCATGTCTGTTGGTGTATATGCATGAAGAAACTCCATGCAAATGGATCGTTTGGACTCACTTGTTTTTGAATCACTTGAGACATGCAAATCATACCACATGGGCAAGATGACTGAAAGCCTCGGTTTCAGTAAAATGGAACCAGAAAGCAACTTGCTGGAAGTAATACATTTTGATGTGTGCAGTCCAATGAGTGCTGAGGCGTGTAGTGGATATCGTTATGTTCTTACTTCACAGATGATTTGAGTAGATGTTTGAGTACATTTACTTGATAAATCACGAGTCTGAATTATTGAAAGGTTCAAGTAATTTCAGGGTGAAGTTGAAAGATCATCGTGACAAGGTGATAAAATATCTATGATGTGATCATAGAGATGAATATCTGAATTACGAGTTTGGCATAGAATTAAGACATTGTGGAAATTGTTTCACAACTAATACAGCCTGGAACACCATAGTGTGATGGTGTGTCCGAACATCATAACTGCACCCTATTGGATATGATGCATACCATGATGTCTCTTATCGAATTACCATGATAGTTTATGGGTTAGGCATTAAAGACAACCATGTTCACTTTAAATAGGGCACCACGTAATTCCGATGAGATGACACCGTATGAACTTTGGTTTAGAGAAACCTAAGCTGTCATTTCTTAAAAGTTTGGGGCTGCGACGCTTATGTGAAAAAAGTTTCAGGCTGATAAGCTCGAACCCAAAGCGGATAAATGCATCTTCATAGGACACCCAAAACAGTTGGGTAGACCTCCTGTCTCAGATCCGAAAGCAATAAGGGATTGTTTCTAGAATCGGGTCCTTTCTCGAGGAAAAGTTTCTCTCGAAAGAATTGAGTGGGAGGATGGTGGAGACTTGATGAGGTTATTGAACCGTCACTACAACTGGTGTGTAGCAGGGCACATGAAGTTGTTCCTATGGCACCTACACCAATTGAAGTAGAAGCTTATGATAGTGATCATGAAACTTCGGATCAAGTCACTACCGTACTTCGTGGGATGACAATGATGCGTACTACTTCAGAGTGGTATGTAATCCTGTCTTGGAAATCATGTTGCTAGACAACGATGAACCTACGAGCTATGGAGAAGCGATGGTGGGCTTGGATTCCAAAATGGCTCGAGGCCATATAATCCGAGAGAGGATCCATGTATGAAAACAAAGTGTAGACTTTGGAAGAGCTACTTGACGGTCGTAAGGCTGTTGGGTACATATGGATTTTTAAAAGGAAGACAGACAATGATGGTAAGTGTCACCATTGAGAAATCTCGACTTGTCGTTAAGATGTTTTCCGACAAGTTCAAGGAGTTGACTACGATGAGACTTTCTCACTCGTAGCGATGCTAAGAGTCTGTTGGAATTATATTAGCGATTACTGCATTATTTATGAAATCTTGCAGATAGGATGTCAAAACATTGTTTCCTCGAGGATTTTCTTGAGGAAAGGTTTTGTCAATCCTGAAAGATGCTAATAAGTATGCAAAGCTCCAGCAATCCTTCTAAGGACTGGAGTAAGCATCTCGGAGTTGGAATGTATGCTTTGATGAGATGATCAAAGATTTTGGGTGTATACAAAGTTTATGAGAAACTTGTATTTCCGAAGAAGTGAGTGGGAGCACTATAGAATTTCTGATGAGTATATGTTGTTGACATATTGTTGATCAGAAATGACGTAGAATTTCTGGAAAGCATATAGGGTTATTTGGAAAGTGTTTTCAATGGAAAGCCTGGATTAAGCTGCTTGAGCACTAAGCATCAAGATCTATAAGGATAGATCAAAACGCTTAATGGAACTTTCAAATGAGCACATACCTTGACATGATCTTGAAGGTGTTCAAGATGGATCAGTCAAAGAAGGAGTTCTTGCCTGAGTGGTAAGGTATGAAGTTAAGACTTAAAGCTCGACCACGGCAGAATAGAAAAAAGGACGAAGGTCGTCCCCTATGCTTAAGACATAGGCCCTACAGTATGCTATGCTGTGTACCGCACCTGAAATGTGCCTTGCCATGAGTCAGTTAAGGGGTACAAGAGTGATCCAAGAATGGATCACAGTACAGCGGTCAAAGTTATCCTTAGTAACTAGTGGACTAAGGAATTTTCTCGGTTATGGAGGTGATAAAGAGTTCAACGTAAAGAGTTACGACGATGCAAGCTTAACACCTATCCGGATAGGTCTGAGTAGAGATACCGGATACGTATAATGGAGCAACAATTTAGAATAACTCCAAGTAGAACAGTTATTTGAAATGCCTCCAAATAGAGCGTGGTAGCTGCATCTAGGAGATGACATAGAGATTTGTAAAGCACACACGGATCTGAAAGGTTCAGACCCGTTGACTATAACCTCTCTCACAAGTATAACATCAAACCCAGAACTCTTTGGGTGTTAGTCACATGGGGATGTGACCTTGAGTGTTAATCACATATCGATGTGAACTAGATTATTGACTCTAGTGCAAGTGGGAGACTGTTGGAAATATGCCCTAGAGGCAATAATAAATTAGTTATTATTATATTTCCGTGTTCATGATAATCGTTTATTATCCATGCTATAATTGTATTGATAGGAAACTCAGATACATGTGCGGATACATAGACAACACCATGTCCCTAGTAAGCCTCTAGTTGACTAGCTCGTTGATCAATAGATGGTTACGGTTTCCTGACCATGGACATTGGATGTCATTGATAACGGGATCACATCATTAGGAGAATGATGTGATGGACAAGACCCAATCCTAAGCCTAGAACAAAGATCGTGTAGTTCGTATGCTAAAGCTTTTCTAATGTCAAGTATCATTTCCTTAGACCATGAGATTGTGCAACTCTCGGATACCGTAGGAGTGCTTTGGGTGTGCCAAACGTCACAACGTAACTGGGTGGCTATAAAGGTACACTACAGGTATCTCCGAAAGTGTCTGTTGGGTTGGCACGAATCGAGACTGGGATTTTTCACTCCGTGTAAACGGAGAGGTATATCTGGGCCCACTCGGTAGGACATCATCATAATGTGGACAATGTGATCAAGGAGTTGATCACGGGATGATGTGTTATGGAACGAGTAAAGAGACTTGCCGGTAATGAGATTGAACAAGGTATTGGGATACCGACGATCGAATCTCGGGCAAGTATCGTACCGCTAGACAAAGGGAATTGTATACGGGATTGATTAAGTCCTTGACATCGTGGTTCATCCGATGAGATCATCATGGAACATGTGGGAGCCAACATGGGTATCCAGATCCCGCTGTTGGTTATTGACCGGAGAGTCATCTCGGTCATGTCTGCATGTCTCCCGAACCCGTAGGGTCTACACACTTAAGGTTCAATGACGCTAGGGTTATAGATATATTAGTATGCGGTAACCCGAAAGTTGTTCGGAGTCCCGGATGAGATCCCGGACGTCACGAGGAGTTCCGGAATGGTCTATATATAGGAAGTGCTATTTCGGCCGTCGGGACAAGTTTCGGGGTCACCGGTATTGTACCGGGACCACCGAAAGGGTCCCGGGGGTCCACCGGGTGGGGCCACCTGCCCCGGGGGGCCACATGGGCTGTAGGGGGTGCGCCTTGGCCTATATGGGCCAAGGGCACCAGCCCCTAGAGCCCCATGCGCCAAAGGGACAAGAGGAGGGGAGAGTCCTAAAGGGGGAAGGCACCTCCGAGGTGCCTTGGGGAGGATGGACTCCTCCCCCCCTTGGCCGCACCCTTCCTTGGAGGAAGGGGCAAGGCTGCGCCCTCCCCCTCTCCCTTGGCCCTATATATAGTGGGGGGAAGGGAGGGCAACCATACCTAAGCCCTGGCGCCTCCCTCTCCCTCCCATGACACATCTCCCTTCTCCCGCAGCGCTTGGCGAAGCCCTGTTGGAATCCCGCTACTTCCACCACCACGCCGTTGTGCTGTTGGATCTCCATCAACCTCTCCTTCCCCCTTGCTGGATCAAGAAGGAGGAGACGTCGCTGCTCCGTACGTGTGTTGAACGCGGAGGTGCCGTCCGTTCGGCGCTAGGATCATCGGTGATTTGGATCACGACGAGTACGACTCCATCAACCCCGTTCTCTTGAACGCTTCCGCGCGCGATCTACAAGGGTATGTAGATCCACTCCTCCCTCGTTGCTAGATGACTCCATAGATAGATCTTGGTGACACGTAGGAAAATTTTGAATTTATGCTACGTTCCCCAACAGGTATTTGTCAGGCGGGTCACGAATGGTGCCCCAACAAAGTCAGCACGTGGCGGAATTATGTCCCACAGGTTGGACACCTCATCCTCACTCAGCCTTGTTCTTTGAGCTACGATGGCTTCATGAAGTGGTTCCTCATCATCTTCATCGAGTGGGTGCCTCATTATCTTCATCATCTTCATCACCTTCCACCAGGTTGAGATAAATGACAGCCAGCTTGGGTCTTTCTGCTCTGAAGGAGAAGCTGATCAACTCACCACCAGTAAGACGCATGCGAGCGACAAAACGGGCCCATCCATCTCCTCCAATCTACGACATATTGCATCCTTTCTCGACCTCCATAGTGTACGCCCCCCCCCCCGGAGCCTCAGATGTCACAGTGTCTCCTGTCAGCTTGTTGAATTTCAACCTCACATTGCATGGGACGATCTGTGTAAAATAAGCAAAATGACACAATGCAGTAATGCCAACACTAAAAATAAAATAGTTATTACATTTCATCTAATTTCTTACCGCCGCATGACGAAAACCCGGCTGGAAGTAGATGCTGAATAGCTTGCCAGTTGCAAGGTTGCTGGCGCACCTTGACTTGCACAGTCGACATAGTGGTGGTGGTGGTGGTGCCATTTTTCCTAAAGCAATATGAGCAAAGGATTAATGATCCACTTCACAGGAAAGAAAAAAAGTAGCATGAGATATTTTTGGTTCTTCCACGAGAAGCAATTTGATGGACAATTATAATCCTAAGATCTAGTAACATATTAGATGACAAGGTACCACCTACATTTTGCCAAAAAGTAACGAAAGCAACTAAATGAAAATGTTCTAAATCAACTAATGAAAATGTTCTAAATCAACTAAATGAAAATGGTGCATACTAAATCAACTAAATAAACTAGCCTACTAAATCAACTAAATCAAAATGTTCTAAATCAACTAAATGAACTAGCCTACTAAATCAACTAAATCAAAGTGTTCTAAATCAAATAAATCAACTATCCTACTAAATAAACTAAATGAAAATGTTCTAAATCAACTAGCCTACTAAATCAACTAAATCAAAATGCAGGGAGGACGGAGGAGGAGGCCGATGTCGAGTCCAGCAAGGAGGAGAAGGGGCCGGCCGACGGCCAGTGGAGGGAGGATGGAGGAGGAAGGCGGAGCGCGGAGGGGCCGGCCAGCGGCGAGTGGAGAGGGAGGACGGAGGACGAGGCCGGTACCGAGTCCAGCAAGGAGGAGGAGGTGACGGCGGCGCAAAGGGAGGAGGGGCGACGGGGGAGGACCGACGCGGGGGATAAAGAGGGATCCAGTGAGTGTGTGACTGTGAGTGGATCGGATAGAGGAGATGGGGTGGGAGATGGAATGGCTTAGCAGTAGCGCGCTATAGAGAAAGACACTACTTCTAAACTACCTAGCAGCAGTGCCTTTCACAAAGAAGCGCTATTGCTATGTGTCAGCATGTAAAAATAGACTTATAGTTCAATATATCAGAAATACATTGATCATCAATGATCTTTTTGTGTACAATCTGATTTGTCAATATGAGTCCTCACCGGTTTAGGAACAAGTGAACACTCATATTGCAACCACAAATTCTACACATAGACTTCAATGAAGACCAAGTGCTTGTCAAAGTTTGAGAAGTAACATATTTAAGGTGGTGGGAACTCTCTTCATGGAGCGAGGAGGGACTAAATTTTTGTAGTAAACTTAGCAGTAGCGCTTATTGGCGAAATGCGCTGCTACTATGCTACATAGCAGTAGCGCCCTTCGTTATAACGCGTTGCTGCTATAGCTAGCCTCGCGGAGGCCTCGTGGGAATTATAGCAGTAGCGCGTCTTTCAGCTGGCGTGCTACTGCTATATTCATTTTAGCAGAGAGTTATTCTTGAGCTCGCTACGGCTAATTAGCAGCAGCGCCTTATTTTAAAGCGTGCTGCTGATAAGATTCTGTGTATAGGCTTTTCCCAGGTAGTGTGGGGGTGAACACTTATGGATTTGAGATCCGCATTTACCTTACTAGAAGTTTCACCCTTATTTTTACGAACGTACATTCTTTGGTAGGAGGATTTGAAGTATTCCTTACGACAGAAAAAGCGGGCCCCAAGTTGGTAACAATACCCTCAAGTTTATCAGTTCTAGTGGAATCTTGGTCTATTCTTTCATTAACTATGGGTTCTTTTTTCTTTAAAACCTTTCAGAGTAACTCCTACCTTAGATCCATATTGGGTAATTTTGTTGTGGATATTTTTATCCAAATTCTCAATCAATTCCACAGTGGTAACTTTATTTTCAATAATATCAAGCCTTTGCATAACATGTTCCAAAGTTAACATAGTTCCATTAACCAAAAGAGGTGGTGTGTCAAACAAATTATCATAGCATTATAAGAATCAAAAGTGTGGCTACCCAAGAAATTTCCTCTGGTAATGGTATCAAGAATATATCTATTCCAAGGAATCATGCGTACATAAAAATTGCGAAGAAGAACGGAAGTAGATTGCTTCCTAGTAGATCTATTTTACGCATTGCAAATTTGGTACCAAGCATCTTTTAGATTTTCTCCCTCCCTTAGTATAAAATTAAGGACCTCATTCTCGGGAGACAAAGGAGTAGATAAAGAACTAGCCATAATGACGAAGCAAGCGAAAGAAAAAGCGAACGGAAAGAGAGGGCGAATAAAACGGCAAAGGTGAAGTGGGGGAGAGGAAAACGAGAGGCAAATGGCAAATAATGTAATCCGAGGCATAAGAGTTTGTGATGGGTACTTGGTATGTCTTGACTTGTGCGTAGACTCCTCGACAACGGCGCCAGAAATCCTTCTTGCTCCCTCTTGAGCACTGCGTTGGCTTTCCCTTGAAGACGAAAGGGTGATGCAGCAAAGTAGCGTAAGTATTTCCCTTAGTTTTTGAGAACCAAGGTATCAATCTAGTAGGAGGCCACACGCAAGTCCCTCGTACCTACACAAACAAATAAGAACCTTGCAACCAACACGATAAAGGGGTTGTCAATCCCTTCACGGTCACTTACAAGAGTGAGATCTGATAGAGATGATAAGATAATATTTTTTGAATTTTTATGATAAAGTTTAAAAGTAAAGATTGAAAAATAAATGGTAATTGAAATAGCTTGTTGACGGAAGATTAATATAATGGAGAATAGACCCAGGGGCCATAGGTTTCACTAGTGGCTTCTCTCAAGATAGCATAAGTATTACGGTGGGTGAACAAATTACTGTCGAGCAATTGATAGAAAAGCGAATAATTTTGAGAATATCTAGGCATGATCATGTATATAGGCATCACGTCCGTGACAAGTAGACCGACTCCTGCCTGCATCTACTACTATTACTGCACACATAAACCGCTATCCAGCATGCATCTAGAGTATTAAGTTTATAAGAACAGGGTAACGCATTAGGTAAGATGACATGATGTAGAGGGATAAACTCAAGCAATATGATATAAACCCCATATTTTTATCCTCGATGGCAACAATACAATACATGTCGTTTCCCTTTCTGTCACTTGGATCGAGCACCACAAGATTGAACCCAAAGCTAAGCACTTCTCCCATTGCAAGAAAGATCAATCTAGATGGCCAAACCAAACTGATAATTTGGAGAGAATTGCAAAGATAACCAATCATACATAAAATATTTCAGAGAAGAATCAAATATTGTTCATAGATAGACTTGATCATAAAACCACAATTCATCGGATCTCGATAAACACACCACAAAAAGAGTTACATCAATTAGATCTCCAAGAAGATCGAGGAGAACTTTGTATTGAGATCCAAAGAGAGAGAAGAAGCCATCTAGCTAATAACTATGGACCTGAAGGTCTGAAGTAAACTACTAACACATCATCGGAGAGGCCATGGAGTTGATGTAGAGGCCCTCCGTGATCGATTCCCCCTCCGGCGGAGCTCCAGAAAAGGGCCCAAGATGGGATCTCTTGGGTACAGAAGGTTGCAGCGGTGGAAATAGGGTTTCATGGTGCTCCTGGATGTTTTCAGGGTATATGAGTATATATACAAGGAAGAAGTAGGTCGGTTGAGCCACGAGGGGGGAGGGCGCGCCCATGGGGGTAGGTGCGCCCCCTGCCTCGTGGACTCCTTGTTTGTTTCTTGACGTCCACTCCAAGTCCTTTGGATCATGTTTGTTCCAAAAATCACGTTCCCGAAGGTTTCATTCCGTTTGGATTCCGTTTGATATTCCTTTTCTGTGAAACACGGAAATAGGCCAAAAACAACAATTTGCACTGGGCCTTGGGTTAATAGGTTAGTCCCAAAAATAATATAAAAGTGTAAAATAAAGCCCATTAACATCTAAAACAGATAATATAATACCATGGAACCATCAAAAATTATAGATACGTTGGAGACGCATCATTCCCCCACCGAGGTGTATGCTCTAACTTGGCACGGTTCTACTGCTCATATCATGCATATGGTGTCTTCCATTGCATAGTTCAGACATCATATATGTGAATGCCCTCCGCTTAGCATATAAATCACATATGTGAATTAAATCATGCGATCCTGGTTACTTAGATAACATGTATGTGAACTATCTCATGCGATCCTGTTTAGTTAGTCATCATATCTTTGAATTATGTTATGCTATGCTATATAGTTTAGATAGACATCATATATATGAAATTATGTCATGCTATCTGTTTTAGTTAAACAATATACATGTCAATTATTTAATGCCCTCTTTTTTCCACACTATCTATTGCATCTGTCTCTCATACAATGTCTGTACATTCAATTATGTTTCCTGTTTATCAGCCATTTGAATTGGAGCGGGTGATGGCAGTATCTAGCGGAGTAAAAACACGGTCTTCAAATAAAACAGTGCTACCTCTTGGTGGAGATAGCACCCCGGTTGTACATGCACGAGAACCAGCCCTACCACACAAAACCCAGACTCTCACAGATTTTACCCCTACTGCGATGGACAGAGAACCAGCTTCACCCAATCTAACCCAACCCTAGCAGATAGTAACCCAGTTCCTGTTGACACAGCACCATCTCCACCACAGAGCTCCCAAACAAGAGCAGTTAGTAAGGCAGCTCCAGTGCCCAAAGCGCTAGTACTACCACGGCGAACCCCAACTCCACCAGTTAGTACACCTATTCCTGTGGAGGAAGCACAACCAGCCATTCATAGTTTAGCATCTATCACATTTGATGTTAAATCCTATGTGTGTATGTTCCCATCATGGAAATATTATACCGAAGATGAAGGAAAATGCCAGTTGCAGGTCTTTGTCTAGGAGTTATGTGTAAGTAATGTTATTCATGGCAATTGCTTTGCTTTGTCCCATACATTCTACCTCCATGATGGTTATAATACAACAAATTTTCCCATTTTTCTCTATAGAGAAGGACCGATTTGGAAACTCGGGATGAGGTAAACTGTGCTAATACCTCTGCTATCTTCAAGAATGCTTGGTGGAAGTATCGGAATTACCTGAAGAAAACGTACTTCACTGGCAAAGAAACTCATCAAATTCCCTTACATTCTCTTCATACACATTTACTGGATGATGAATGGGAACGCCTTGTTCTTTACTGGCCCCGAACCAAGAATGTGGTAAGGTCTATGAGCTCATTTTATTTTAAGTACTATATGCGTATGTCTTAGTGTACTCTGTTCATGTAGAACAAGTGCTTAAACCTGTAGAACAACTATTCTCATTTAAGATTCCATTGCTATCGTGCATACTGCTTTGCTCTTGTATCACTGTATTTACTCATACAAACTTATTTTTACATTGAACTATCCATTGGAAACTCCAATGGCACAACATGTATGTTTATGCATGTTTCTTTAACAGGTTTGCTCTTATAAATAGCTCTGTTGATTTCAATTTCAATTGTCTATACAGTTGACTTCTCATATCATGCACATTACTAGCATCATAATAGGGCCAATAGTGTTGTTGTACATGTAGACCCATGGTACCCATCTTGTTATGGTGTTTAGTTTCACACGCTTTGTATTCTTTCAGTGCTGCTTTCTCTTGAACTAATTTGATTTGAACCGTGTCTCTATTTTGATTTGGCAAGACAATGCAGTGACCATAGGAGATAGATATATGTTTGTTTGATGCTTTTATAATGTACTACTTGGCAATAGAAGATTTGGTAGTTTAATCTTGTCCACCTTACTAATGATCTGGTTCACCGAATTGAGTTTCATATACTTGTACATGCTAAACATGTTGTGTGTCTGCTTGTTTCTTCTTTTAGAATGCTGACAGAATATTGGGGAAGAGTGCCTTATTAATTAATGATAAAGGAAGTAATGCAGATAAGGTTCAGGATCATGAGACATCCTTGTTGGTCTCCAACAAAGCTGATAAAAGAACTAAGGAAAACTATCTTGAAGACAGTAAGGCAACCCCAAAGTCCTGTCTTGGTTTACTGTTCGAGTTACTAGCCACTACTGCTTGCGCAAGCTATTCAAACTCACTGTCTGAATCAGTTTTGTTTCTTGAGTCTCAACTACAAGCTGAAAGACATCGATCAGCTGTGCTGCGACAAGAAGCGGAAGGACTGCGGAAGTCCCTGGAGCATTCAGATGCATACTTTCTGGTGCAACAACAAGCGTTGGAGGATTTTAGCGCCAAACAGGACAAAGCTAATAAGCTTGCTAAGCTTATTGCCAGCATGGTGGATACCCAGGATAACGTTTCTTGAGCTCTTCTGAAGTTGTTTCAGTTATGGACATGTTTTGCTTCTGCGTTTATTTGTACTGGTGGCCAATTTTGACGGCTAGTGTATGTAATATGCTGCTTTGTTCCCTATACTTGCACTGGTGGCGAACTTTGATGCCCAGTGGATGTAATATGTGTAATAGCTGTAATAGGCTAGCGTTAGTTGCTTGCTTATTTATTTCCTTATTGTCTTGTTTAGTTGTTTGCTTGTAGTCACTGCAGTTTCTTTTTTCGAGTTTTTTAGTGGCCACAATAACCTAGTTTTTGTAACTAGGCCACAATAATCTTGGCAACACACGGACTGTTGTAACCATGGGCCTCCTACGGGCCGAAGGATCCGTGGGCCTTCTACGGGCCGTAGGATCTGAGGGAGTCCTGGACTAAGGGGTCCTCGAGCGTCCAGCCTGTTATCTATGGGCTGAACTCATGGGCCGTGAAGATATGAAGACCGAAGACTGTACTCGTGTCCGGATAAGACTCTCCTTGGCGTGGAAGGCAAGCTTGGCGAACAACTATGAAGATTCCATCTTATGTAACCGACTCTATGTAACCCTAGACCCCCCCCCCCGGTGTTTATATAAACGGGAGGGTGTAGTCCGGAAAGGATATACTCGATACCGTAGTCATACATTCTAGACTTCTAGGGTTTAGCCATTACGATCTCGTGGTAGATCAACTCTTGTAATACTCATACTCATCAATATCAATCAAGCAGGACGTAGGGTATTACCTCCATATAGAGGGCCCGAACCTGGGTAAACATCATGTCCCCAGTCTCCTGTTACCATCAACCTTAGACGCACAGTTCGGGACCCCCTACCCGAGATCCGCCGGTTTTGACACCGACATTGGTGCTTTCATTGAGAGTTCCTCTATGCTGTCTCTGAAAGGTTTGATGGCCACTTCAATCGTCAATAATGACGTTGTATGTGGAGAAACTTTTTGTAACATCCCAAAGTTAAATGAGAGGGAATAAAAGGACTTTCCCAAACTTTCATTCTGCATTTTGATCTCCGTGAATTCAAATTCTTTTCTCCACAAAACCCTGGAGAGAAGATGACATGACTTCTTCAATTTATTTAAATGAAAAAGGGGTTTTGAAACGATTTGAATTTTATTTGGAAATATTTCAAATTCAGAAACTTTAAGCAACTCAATGATTTTCATGAGAGAAGATAAAATGGCTTCTAAAAATTATGAAATATGAGTTTGGAGTTTCAAGGATCAAATTTAAAGTCCTTTTGAAATTATTTTCAGTATGGAGTTATTTGGCTTTTATTCAAATTATTTTTCTCCAAATATAAAATACATGGAAAATAGGGTAACATGATTCCCTACATCAGAAAATTGGAGATAATAAGTTTGAAATCATTTTGGTATTTTTAAAATGATTTATATTTGATTTTAGTAGGGCAGGAGCACCCTTTGAATTATCTGAATTTGTGTGAATTCTATTTAATGCTAGGAAAATGTTCAGCTTGTAGGAAATCTTTTTCTGAAAATTTTGATATATTATATGCCTATATAGTATTTTTGTTTATTTTGTTTTATTTATTTTTGTTTGTCTGGAAAGTCTTTATTTTTTAAAAAAGAAACTTCTTCTCCGGACCGGGCCAACTGGGCCGAAGCCCAGCCAGTCGGCCCAGCTCCACCTTCCCCGACCTCCCGCAGGAAACCGAGCCCCGCATGCGCCGCCGCTGAGGTTTCCGACCCGGGCACGCCCCTGAGGTTCGCCGCCCCCCCACTATATATAGCGAGGCCCCGGGCCCCGCCTCTCTCTCTCCGTCCCGCTTCTCGCCACCGCCGCATGCTCCAGCACCGCCACTGGAGATCGTCGCCTCCGCCCTCTGCTGATCCGCCGCCACTACTCGCCCGCGCCGCATCCACCTCGTGCCACCGCCGCGTAGCTGCTGCCACCGCCAGCGCCTCGCCGCTGCAAGCGCCGCGCCGCCCGCCGCCGTTGCGGTAGTCGCCGGCGACGCCCTCCTCACCGCCGGAGTTGACCGAACCGGCCGAACCGGTAAAACCGCCGTCGACCGGTCCTTATCGGTTTTTTCTAGAAAACTGTTTTGTTTTATTATGTAGTGGACATTTTCCGTTTAAATCTCCTTAGCGAACAGTTTTTGTTAGTTAGCATTCGGCAGCGAACGTTCGCTCGATAGGATTTTTCTTTTTCTTTTATTTCTCTCCAGGGACCTATTTGTATATTTCTTTTACAGATTAGTCCCTGTACTTCAATCAGTCACTACCTTTTGCTCGTTACTCGGAATTAGACGAAACCAACGCCCACTTCTTCGTTATGATCTGATCTATCCAGTAATCCAACTCAAACTTGTTTTTGAAAGTTTAAAATTTGAATTAGACCAGATTTGAATTCAAACTTCGTTTGATCATAACTTGAGTTTCGTAACTCCGTTTGAGTTGATTCTTTTTGCAAATCGAAGCTCTTGACCTAAACTTTCTGATAAGGTCAAATACACAGAATTTTGGTACTATTAGAAATTTTTTTATTTTGCAAAGAGTTATTTGCTTGGTTTTGATGCTTTCCGAATTGTTTTCTTCGATCTTCCCGATCTTTTGAGTGATTGCTTATGTGTGGTTACTATTGATTGCTTATGATAGATTGACCGGAGTGTGATGAGTAGACCTATCAAGAGTTATGAGTGCGAATCATCTTCATCAACATTGCAGGGAAGTTCACACTTTGATCATATCCCTTTATCACCCTGTTTTTATGCATTAGTACCAATCCTCAAACATTGCCCTGTTACATTCAAACCCTTGGGAGTTACTTCTACGCGTTGCTTATATTGCTATGCTATGCTCGTAGACGTGGTTTGGGTGAGTGAAATCCATGACAAATGTGAGATTGTTAATTAATGGTTCAACTTAAGGTGGCAACTTAAATACACATCTGGGTGGATTGAGGCACCTGGAGTACCCAGTGTTGCCTGTATTTTTGGAAATCTCGGAGTACTCGTGTGATCTTCCTATGGACCGCCACCCAGGCTCAAAGGGATCATAAGATTATTCATGCTAGAAACTTCCGTGTGCAGCCACAAGCTATTATGGGCTCTAGCATAGTTGAGTAAGTTACGAGAAGCTCTTGAAGAGGTGGATCAGCAGGTAGTGGGTTGTAGGTTTGGTATGGTCTGCCCGGAGTAGAGAGTTAATGTTTCTGAATGACTGTGTCTCGGTCATCCGTTTCTCAAACATCATGTAGTGCAAGAAAATTAAACGGCGGCGATCGAGTCTTGTGGGGAAAAGTGCGCAAACCTCTGCAGAGTGTACAAACTAATCATGGTTAGCCGTGTCCCCGGTTATGGACATGTTGAGTATCTGGTACTTGGATTATCATATTGATCTCATCATGTTACTTAAATAATTTGTTGGGTTATTGATGTTAATTTGGGATTGAGTTGGAGGAACCTTCTTAATAATTTTCAACCAACTTTGTAGTTAAATAAAATATATTCCTTTGGAGTAGGGAAAAATTAGCTTTTCGCAAAAACATTATAACCATAGAGCCTTTCCAACTGCCAAATATGCATGTAGTGATAGCTATTATTCATCATTATCCTCTGGTGTGAAATTGTTAGTACTTTCATGAAGGAAATATGCCCTCGAGGCAATAATAAAGTTATTATTTATTTACTGATATCATGATAAATGTTTATTATTCATGCAAGAATTGTATTAACCGAAAACATAATACATGTGTGAATACATAGACAAACAGAGTGTCACTAGTATGCCTCTACTTGACTAGCTCGTTGATCAAAGATGGTTATATTTCCTAACCATAGACATGAGTTGTCATTTGATTAACGGGATCACATCATTAGGAGAATGATGTGATTGACATGACCCATTCTGTTAGCTTAGCACCCAATCGTTTAGTATGTTGCTATTGCTTTCTTCATGACTTATACATGTTCCTATGACTATGAGATTATGCAACTCCCGTTTACCGAAGGAACACTTTGTGTGGTACCAAACGTCACAACATAACTGGGTGATTATAAAGGTGCTCTACAGATGTCTCCAAAGGTACTTGTTGGGTTGGCGTATTTCGAGATTAGGATTTGTCACTTCGAATATCGGAGAGGCATCTCTGGGCCCTCTTGGTAATGCACATCACTTAAGCCTTGCAAGCACTGCTACTAATGATTTAGTTGCGGGATGATGTATTACAGAACTTGTAAAGAGACTTGCCGGTAACGAGATTGAACTAGGTATTGAGATACCAACGATCGAATCTCGGGCAAGTAACATACCGATGACAAAGGGAACAACGTATATTGTTATGCGGTCTGACCGATAAAAGATCTTCGTAGAATATATGGGAGCCAATATGAGCATCCATGTTCTGCTATTGGTTATTGATCGGAGACGTGTCTCGGTCATGTCTACATAGTTCTCGAACCCGTAGGGTCCGCACGCTTAACGTTTCGATGATGGTTATATTATGAGTTTATATGTTTTGATGTACCGAAGGATGTTCGGAGTCCCGGATGTGGTCTCGGACATGACGAGGAGTCTCGAAATGGTCGAGACATGAAGATTGATATATTGGAATCCTATGTTTGGATATCGGAAGTGTTCCAGGTGAAATCAGGATTTTACCGGAGTACTGGGAGGTTACCGGAACCCCCCGGGAACTTAATGGGCCTTAGTGGGCCTAGGTGGAAGAGAGGAGAGGCGGGTAGGGCTGGGCCGCGTGCCCCTCCCCCCTAGTCTGAATAGGACAAGGAGAGGGGGGCATCGCCCCCTGTCGTGGATTTGTCACGGCAGATGTCCTAGCGAAAGGACTTAGTCGTGGAGCCATCGCTACGAGTTTACTTGAAGGGGTTAAAGCGGACACAAGGACATGAGGATTTTATACTAGTTCGGCCCCTTCGATGAAGGTAAAAGCCTACGTCTAGTTGTGATGGAATTGATATGATCTTGATGACTAGGGAGCAAACAAGCTTCGCCTAGGCTCGAGTTGTGGTTGTTTCTCCTGAACCGCCACCGGGTCGTCCCCTTATATACATGGGTGGCGCCCGTCGGTCCATAGAGTCCTAACCGGTTCATACTCGTATTCCGGTTGGTATCTCTCTATTCCTTACTTACAATACAAGTCATACATCAGGCCGGTTCACGGCTACATGTTCTAACCGACTACAGGCCTTGGGCCTTCATCTGTTTATGCCACTAAGGAAGTTAACCCGGCCCAAGTAGGCCGGTTTATGCCTAGTGGTAATATCCCCAACATTAGGCCCCAGATTGATTTGAACTGGTTCATGTCAATCCTTCACACCATCTTGCGTCTTGGATATCTTCTGTTAATTGGCGAATCTCCATGTCGTCATCATTTTTGGTTGCTGCAAACCGGCATGACGTCATCAGTTTTGGTTACTGTAAACCGGCATGACGTCATTGTGAAATTCCTAACGCCCTCTTAATGACAGCTCCTGGATTCGCGCGTTTGACCTAGCTCGGTTGCCTTATAAATAAGACCGAAGGGTCATTTCCTTTTTCTTCCCTTCGTCCCTTCTTCTTCTTCTTCCTCACGTCGCCGGCTTTGGAGCTCCGCCACCACCGTCGACCTCTGCCTCGTCTTGGGCCGCTGCATCAACCTGAACGTACCAGAGTGTTGCGGCGTCTTTCCGCATCTTCTCCGTTCCCAGTAAGTTCTCTCTCCTTCTTAACCTAGATCTGTTCTTAGGGTTCCATGTTCTTGCTATGTTCATTGCGCGTTCATGGCTGTTTTCTGACCTTGAATGCATCTGTGAACTCTTGCTGTGCTTAATAGCGATCCCTTTAGTATCCGCTTGCTATTTCTCATCCAAGCTCATAAATCTCCCGCACATATCTGCTCAATGGTTCACTTCTGTTTCCGCCTTAGTTTTCGAAATATTTCCTGTTTTTGTGAGCTTGCTGTAGATCCGCGGCTGTAACACGATTTTGTGAAATTTGTTTTTGCATAACTAGTTATCCATAGTTTCAATTGCTTCCGATGCTTAGGCCAGGCGGTTTAACTTCACCGTAGAGAAAAAATTGCTAAACTGGTATATATGTCATTAGTCCCCTGGTTGAACCGCCAGAATCCATCTGATGCCGCGTTGTAGAAGACCGGTTTACTGGTACTGCCTCCGGTTTACCGTAATTAGATCAACACCTTTTTATCCGGCATGTCCTTGAGCCGGATCACTTATTTCTTGTAGATCTCGTCATGGCCAAACAAGTGTACGAGTGCAACTGGGTTCCCTCCCGTGTCACAGAATCACAGCTGAACGATCTAGTCCTGATCGGCGCTTTGGATAGCAAAGATACGATTCACTGGAGGGTTCCTGGAGATGAATGTCCTCCTACGCCCCAGGAAGGAGAGGTCGTGGTTTTCGCAGATCATATGGCCCGGGGCTTCAAACCGCCCGGCTCTAAATTTTACCGGGATGTGTTAGCCAACTTTCAACTCCATCCACAGGATATTGGCCCCAACTCCGTCACCAATCTATGTCACTTTCAAGTACTTTCTGAGGCATACCTTCAAGAGGAGCGTTCAGTCGAGTTATTTAGAGATCTCTTTCATCTGAACGGCCGTACTGAATTCACTGACGGCCCTAATACCGAACTGGGCGGTATGGCCATTCAGAAAAGGAAAGAAATCACCTATCCCCACGTCAAACTCCATACTCATCCAAGGAATGGAACACAACTTGGTTTTATTGCAAGGATACATCTCCTGACAATGAAAATCCCTTGCCTGGCTTCCGTCCGGAACGGCTCAGCAACACTCACCCTTTTCCACAAAGGCTAAGCGCCAAGGAGAGAATTAAATATGCTCCTCAACTGTCCAAGCTCCGGGCCTTCATGGCCAATGGTTTAACAGGAATAGACCATGCACGCTGCTGGATATCATGGAGCATTTTGCCTCTAAGCCGGCGCCCAAATTTGATGTGTGAGTATACTGATAGTGTTGATGACCCACTCCGACACACTAAAATCCAACTCCCTGATGACGAAGTCACAGAATCTGTGAAAAATATGCTGAATGAACCGGAGCACCTCTGTGCTCAAACCGGTCTGCTTCCTTACTGCACCACCAACTAACCGCCAGCGGTAATATTTTAGTTACTCTATTGTTGAACCGGTTTACTATTTTATATGTTCAACATTTAATTTCTGCTGATCCAGGGTGATAATCCATTTTGGAGTAAGAAACTTCCTCAAGACAAAACGGAGAAGGCAGGACGGCCAACCCGGTCCAAGACCAAGGTTATCAAGAAACCAGCTCATAAGAGAAAAACCACCGCTTCATCTGACCCAGCCATTGATGATGATGTGGGTAATCTGGATCTTGAGGTAGAACTTGATTCACTTGGCTTGCTTTTTACACGCCTTATTGATGATAATGCTTGTCAGGATGACGCTGAAGCCAGCAATGCGGGTTTCGTTGAGGTAACCATTCTCTCTTCCGATTCAGAAATCCTGCCTTTGCCAAAATTTCGCCGGGCAAACCGGAAAATTAAATTTTCTCATCCTCTTGCTTATCTAGATTCCCAATTTCTTATGAAGACCTAGCAACACGAAGCTCGTCGCATAACCCGGCACAGTGGCCAGGTAGTTACCTCTGCCGGTTTACCAAACAGTCCGGTTCGAAAACGCCGCTTCGAGGTCTCCGACCTTTTTATTGATTTAAATCGTAAAGCGGGTTTCTTCCGTCAACCTCTTAATCCATCTGACTCCGATTATCAGGTCACTTCTCATTCATCATCTGGTGAATCGTCGGCCACCCAGCTACCACCTTTAAAAACAGTTGCTAGGACAGTTAAACCGAACATATGCTTACAGTATACTGCACAATGGTTTACACTTTTCCTTGACTTTTTATTTTTCTTTCAGGGCTAAACCGAAACCAAGCAAGAAGGCCCGCCTGGATAGAGCGGCTGAAGAAGGTCTTATTCATATTCCAGCCTTTGCTGATCCGCCTGCCAACTTTGTCCAGATTGAGAAATCCCACACTCCTGCTGACAAACCGGCCGCGCCAACCCAAACCGGCGAGTCAAAATATGATGATGTTGTGATTACCGGCGTAGGCCGCTCTGAACCTGGGAATCCTGCCACCCTTACCAGGCATACCATCAAAGAGGATTCTTCCCCTTTGAACAAAGGCAAATGGGATGTTGAATTAGAGACATACGCCACTCTGAATGCTCAAGATCTTCACTCTGGCTATTTAAACCGGCTTTACACTAGCCGTGACTGTGAAGCTGGCCTGGCCAAAATGATGAGGGATAAATTTGAGGTAAATTCCTTCTTTCCTTTCTGCCATTGCATTCATCCTTGTAGCCCCCAAGGGCCAGTTTGTGACCTTGGTCAAACCGGGACTTGATCCTGAACATTTTTGAAATCCGTCGGCATAACC
Organism: Triticum dicoccoides; assembly: GCF_002162155.2. Lineage (NCBI taxonomy): Eukaryota > Viridiplantae > Streptophyta > Magnoliopsida > Poales > Poaceae > Triticum > Triticum dicoccoides. The sequence goes on from NC_041380.1 coordinate 433,306,990, forward strand.
CTCGAGGGCCGGTCTAACGTAGCATAAGTAAATCGGGGCTCAAAATAAAAAGCTGTCCTTAGAACATAACTTGATCAAATAGCCATTAGCCCCCAAGTGCCAAGTTGAATACTTGTATTGAGCTTGGGACTTTGTAATCTAGCAATATACAAAAAATTGAAGGTGCATTAGCCCCCAAGTATCAGGCATATAACTTTGTTATGTGGTTGATACTTCCATTTCTTGGATCGCCTGTGCAAAGCTTAAAATGCCATCTGTATGCAGGCTGAAGTGAAAATCAAGGAGGACCAGATTGCCGATTTGCAAGAGGCCCTAAAGACCCAGCAGGCTGAAACAGATAAGGCCAAGCAAGAATTAACCAGTGCTTTGAGCACTGCTGAACGGCTGAAAGAAGGCTTCAAGAAAGAGCGGGCTGACTGGGCCACTGAGAAGGCCGGTTTAACCAAAAGAACGGAAAATGCTGAGCGGCCCTTAAACCGGTGGTGGATGAACTGACGGCCGTACAGCGGCAAATACACTCCATGACTGCTGCAATCTTTGGTAAGCTCCTTGTAATTTCTGTGATAAATTTGAACCTGTTGTATCGTAAATCCGGTTTGAGACCATTCCAATCTTGTTGTAGGCACACGCATTGGGAATTTAGGAAATGATGTGCGGAAGAAATTGAAAGCTGCCTACACCTTGGTGGAACAATTGTATACCGGAGCCCAACGGATCATCACCACAGCTTCTCACAACAACCCGACACCCTCTTTAATCCAGGACACTCTTAACAAGTTGTCAATGCTTCCAGCCCGGATTGAGGAGCTGAAAAAATCCGCTGCCCGAACCGGAGCTATCAATGCCTTAATCCGGGCAAAGGCATGGGTGCCCGACTTGGATCCTGTGGAAGCAGCTCAAGGCTATCCCAGTCTGAAAGAAGATGGCTCTAAATTCAACAAAGAAGATTTAAGGGCCATAAACCGTGCAGTGCACCCTCTGGCTTGCGAGCTAGCTGAAGAGGCAGATTTGACGCATTATCAAGCACAATATAATAATCAAAACAAGCGAATGCCTGCCCCAACTGTTGAAGCGGAGAATCTGATTCCTCCAATCCGTAAGCACACTTACGCCCCTGATATTGAACCGTCTTCCCTGATCCATGAAGAGGCTGTTTTCCAAGCTTTAATGGGAATCGACTGGACCACTGTTGATTTCCAGCCAATGGGTAGAGACAAGGAAGCTGAAGCGGCGGAGGATGAGGAGCAGCCTTGAACCGGAAGCCGGTTTGAAGAGCTATTTGCAACATCCTTCCACAAAACAATGATTTTGTTTGAGAACCATGCCGCCTTGTAATAGGATAGTTAAAACTTCTGCCTGGGATATGCCTTCGTGCATAAGTACTGAAGCTTTTGCTTGAAAAACTTTAATTCATATTTCCTGCAAATCAGAAAAATTTGAACTTCGGTGGCGGTTATACCGTCAGCCGGATTATGATCTTGATATGTGTATCAGTAAATAGATGATACATAAATACCTGCCACGTTTGAACATAAAGCTGGCTTTAGCCAAGCCTGAAGCGGTGGTTTTATAAACCATTACCGTCAAAAAGGGAGAAAGTAGCTCCCATACAAACCATACTGACTTAATACGAGCCCCCTGGTTACTCCATGATGTTAACAAGGAAAAGGTAAACCAGGCAGACTCCTCCAGATTTAAAGGGGGATCAAAAATCATTGGCTAAACCGGAGAAAAATATGCTTGTTGATATAAAAGAAATCCAACAAAAACAAAGAACGAACAAACCATGAAAACAACATGGAAGCAAAGGCAATGATAAAAACCATTTGCAAAAATATGCTATACTGAGCTGCTCAGATGGTATTACCATGGTCGGACAGGATCAAGGCCCCCAATAGGAGTGACAATGATTCAAGTCAGCCAGGTCCCCAAATGACTCGTGGCATATATGCCAGATCAAGAGGCGTGACAATGGTTCGGGTTCGACCATGCCCCCAAGTGATTTTGTGGCCTTAGGCCGACCAAGAGGCGTGACTGGTTCAGACTTGACCATGTCCCCAAATGATCTGGTGGTTGTCGCCTATCAAAGGGTGTTCGTTGGTTCGGACACGACCAAGGCCCCCAGTGATATATAAAAAACAAATGTCAAGGGGTAAACCGGAGGCTGCTTTAAACAGAACCACTCCGTGTAACCTCGCATGATGAGAAAGACAGAGACCCCGCTTTAGCTGAGGCTCCGGTTTGGTATATCAAAGATAATATATACATTGTCATGATATGTACATAGATAGAGCCGATGGCTCAAGTATAGTAAGGCCGAAGATGAGCTATATTCCACGGCCTGTTGGTCTCCTCCTCTGATGTACGTGAGTCTTGATGCTCTCGAATATCAATCAGATAGTACGACCCGTTGTGCAAATTTTGCTGACCACGAAAGGTCCCTCCCAGGGTGGGGATAACTTGTGCATATCCGTTTGATCTTGGATGAGTCGAAGCACCAAATCTCCTTCTTGAAAAGTTCTGGTTCTAACCCGGCGACTGTGATAGCGACGAAGATCTTGCTGGTAAATCGCCGAACGGGCAGCCGCTATATCACGCTCCTCGTCCAATAGGTCCAAAGCGTCTTGCCGTGCTGTCTCATTGTCTGCTTCAACATAGGCTGCCACACGAGGCGAATTGTGCCGGATGTCACTAGGGAGAACTGCCTCTGCTCCATAGACCATGAAAAATGGCGTGTATCCTGTGGACCGGTTTGGTGTAGTATTGATACTCCATAACACAGATGGTAGCTCTTCAACCCAACATCCTGGTGTTCTTTGCAACGGGACCAAAAGCCGGGGTTTGATGCCTCGCAAGATTTCCTGATTAGCTCGTTCTGCCTGTCCATTGGACTGGGGGTGTGCCACTGACGACACGTCAAGTCGGATGTGCTCACGTTTACAGAACTCCTTCATAGCACCCTTGGATAAATTGGTACCATTGTCAGTAATGATACTGTGTGGAAAACCAAACCGGAAAATCACCTTCTTGATGAACTGCACCGCTGTCGCTGCATCACATTTGCTGACAGGCTCCGGTTCAACCCACTTGGTAAATTTGTCAACTACCACCAAAAGGTGGGTTTTCTTATCCTTGGATCTTTTAAAAGGCCCAACCATATCCAGCCCCCAAGTTGCAAACGGCCATGTTATTGGGATCACCCTCAATTCTTGAGCCGGCACATGAGCACGCCTTGAAAATTTCTGACATCCATCACACCGTTTAACCAAGTCCTCCGCATCAGCATGCGCTGTCAACCAGTAAAAACCCGTGACGAAACGCCTTTGCCACCAGAGACTTTGAACCGGCGTGGTGCCCACAATCCGCTTCATGGATTTCTCTTAAGATTTCACAGCCTTCCTCAGGAGAAACACAACGTTGAAACGCCCCTGATACACTGCAACGATGTAATTCACCATTGACAATCGTCATAGACTTGGATCGCCGGACTATCTACCTGGCCAGAATCTCATCCTCTGGTAACTCCCCCCGGTTTATGTACGCAAGATAAGGAACCGTCCAATCCGGAATAACATGCAGGGCTGCCACCAATTGAGCCTCCGGATCAGGGATAGCCAAATCCACCTCACCTGGGAGCTTGACTGACGGGTTGTGCAACACGTCCAAAAAGACGTTAGGCGGGACCGGTTTACGCTGAGAGCCCAACCTGCTTAAAGCATCCGCCGCTTCATTATTCCGACGGTCCACATGATCCACTTGATAACCCTTGAAACAACCTGCAATATTATCCACTTCCCGACGATATGCAGCCATGAGCGGGTCCTTAGAATCCCAAGTGCCAGACACCTGTTGAGCCACTAGGTCCGAGTCACCAAAGCACTTAACCCGGCTTAAATTCATCTCTTTAGCCATCCGGAGACCATGGAGCAAGGCTTCGTACTCAGCTGCATTATTAGTACAAGGGAACATTAAGCGGAGAACATAGCAAAACTTATCACCTCGTGGGGAAGTTAATACAACCCCAGCCCCCGAGCCTTCCAATTGCCTGGATCCGTCAAAATGAATAGTCCAATATGTGTGATCCGGCTTCTCCTCTGGTGCTTGTAACTCCGTCCAATCATTGATGAAATCAACAAGTGCTTGAGACTTCACTGCCGTCCGAGGCACGTACTTCAGTCCGTGTGGCCCAAGCTCTATAGCCCACTTGGCAATCCGGCCAGTCGCCTCCCGATTCTGTATAATATCACCCAAGGGAGCTGAACTGACCACTGTGATGGGGTGCCCTTGAAAATACTGCTTCAACTTCCGACTGGCCATAAAAACACCATAGACCAGCTTCTGCCAATGCGGATACCTTTGCTTGGATTCAATAAGCACCTCGCTGATATAATAAACCGGCCGCTGAACCGGATATTCCTTGCCTGCCTCATTGCGTTCCACCACAATAGCCACGCTAACTGCCCGAGCATTAGCCGCTACGTATAATAATAGTGGCTCCTTGTTGACCGGAGCTGCAAGAACAGGCGGATTGGCTAACTTCCGCTTCAGGTCCTCAAATGCCTCATCAGCAGCTGGACTCCAGACGAAATTGTCTGTCTTCCTCAGCATTTTGTATAAAGGGATAGCCTTCTCCCCAAGGCGGCTGATAAACCGGCTCAGCGCAGCGATTCGGCCCGCCAAACGCTGAACATCGTTGATACACTTCGGTTTAGCCAGGGATGTAATAGCCGTAATCTTCTCCGGATTAGCCTCAATTCCTCTGTTAGACACCAAGAAACCCAGTAACTTGCCTGCCGGAACACCAAAAACACACTTGGCCGGATTAAGCATCATCCTGTAAGCTCGTAAGTTGTCAAAGGTCTCCTTCAAATCATCCACCAGCGTCTCCCTCTGTCTTGATTTTACTACAATATCATCCACATAGGCGTGCACATTGCGGCCGATCTGCTCATGCAGGCAATTCTGTACACACCGTTGATAGGTGGCTTGGGCACTCTTGAGCCCGAAGGGCATAGATACATAGCAGAAGGCTCCAAAGGGAGTAATAAATGCCGTTTTCTCCTGGTCCTTAATCGCCATCTTAATCTGATGATATCCAGAGTATGGATCCAAAAAACTCAAACGCTCACAACCTGCCGTGGCATCAATGATCTGGTCAATACGGGGGAGGGCAAAAGGATCTGCCGGACAGGCTTTGTTAAGCTCTGTGTAATCCACACACATACGCCAAGTGCCGTTTTTCTTAAGAACCAGCACCGGATTAGCAAGCCACTCTGGATGGAACACCTCAATAATAAAACCAGCTGCTAAAAGCCTGGCCACTTCCTCTCCAATGGCTTTGCGTCTTTCTTCATTAAACCGGCGGAGGAACTGTTTCACCGGTTTATACTTAGGATCCACATTAAGAGTGTGCTCAGCGAGTTCCCTTGGTACACCTGGCATTTCAGACGGCTTCCATGCAAAAATGTCCCGATTCTCACGGATGAACTCGATGAGCGCGCTTTCCTATTTGGGATCTAGGTTGGCACTGATAGTGAACTGCTTGGACGAATCGCCGGGCACGAAGTCAACAAGCTTGGTCTCAGCTGGCGATTTGAACTTCAGATCTGAATCATGCTCTGTAGTTGGCTTCTTTAAAGGGGTCATATCCGCCGGATCAACATTGTCCTTATAATACTTCAACTCCTCCGTGGCACAGACTGACTCTGCATAAGCCGCATCACCCTCTTCACATTCCAAAGCGATCCTACGGTTCCCGTGAACCGTTATCGTCCCCTTGTAACCCGGCATCTTGAGCTGTAAGTAGATATAACAAGGCCGCGCCATGAACTTGGCATAAGCCGGCTGCCCAAACAAGGCGTGATACGGGCTCCGGATCTTCACCACTTCGAAGTTTAATTTTTCCAACCGAGAATCGTGCTCGTCCCCAAAAGCCACATCTAGGGCTATCTTACCAACAGGATATGCAGATTTGCCTGGCACAACACCATGGAATACCGTATTCGACGGTCTGAGATCCTTGTCTGTTAGTCCCATGCGCCTGAATGTCTCATAGTATAGTATGTTAATACTGCTTCCTCCATCCATGAGCACCTTGGTGAACTTATAACCCCCCACCTGAGGGTCCACTACTAATGCTAACTGGCCCGGATTATCAACCCGGGGCGGGTGATCTTCTCTGCTCCACACGATGGGCTGCTCTGACCAGCGTAAGTAACGTGGTAAGGCCGGTTCAACAAAATTCACCGCTCGCTTGTGGAGTTTTCGGTCGCGCTTATCCAAGCCAGTTGTGAAGACGTGCTATTGCCAATTGCTCAACTGCTTTGGCTGGCTCTGATAACCTGACTGCTGTTGCTGCTGTTGCTGCTGGCCATTCTGATTATTCTGGCTATTGTGACCGCCCTGATTGAAACCTGAACCAGAAGCTCCATCGTGACCCGGACCGTGTAAACCGGATCCTGAACCGCCTCCTGACCCATGGTCATATCGGAAGGCATTAGAGTTTTTAAACTCCCGCATAATATAACAATCCTTCCAAAGGTGGTTAGCCGGTGTCTCCTTTGTCCCGTGCTTTGGGCAAGGCTGATTCAACAAATAATTCAAACGGCTTGCGTTAGGATTGGGGGCCCCATTACGATCTGCCGCCTTACCTCTGCGCTGCTGCCTCCTGTCCTGTGCATTAGCGTTGGCCACAAAATCCATGCTACCCTCTGCCTTCCGTTTGCCTCCGTTTCCATGACCCGCCGGTTTGTACTGCTGCTGTTTAGAGTTGCTATTCTTCCTTCCCTTCCCTGTTTCATCATCATCAGGTTCGGGATCCTTGGTACTGTCCGAATCGGCATACTTTACTAAAGCAGCCATGAGGGTTCCCATGTCATTATAGAACCGCTTCATGCGTCCCAATTTCAATTTTAGAGGCTCAAACCGGCAGTTGCCTTCCAGAGTTAAGATCACAGAATCAGCATTAATCCTGTCAGATGAGTGCAAAATTTCCGAAACGCGGCGCACCCAACGGGTCGTTGATTCTCCTTCCTCCTGGACACAAGCCGCCAGGTCTACTATGGACTTGGGCTGCTTACATGTATCCTTAAAATTCTGTATAAACCGGGCCCGCAACTGGGCCCATGAGCTGATAGAATTGGGCGGCAGGCTCTTTAACCAAGTACGAGCCGTGCCCTCAAGCATCATGGTGAAGTATTTTGCACATGCGGCCTCATCCACATCCAGCATCTCCATGGCCATCTCATAACTCTCTACCCATGCTTCAGGGGGTAAATCAGCAGTGTAATTCGGCACCTTGCGTGGACCCTTGAAATCTTTGGGCAGGCGCACATTACGTAAAGCTGGGATTAAGCAAGGCACTCCCAAAGCGGATGTGATCCCTGGTCCAGCAAAGGTTGTAGAACGAACCGGTGTAAGTTGGCCCACATTATCTTGTGCTGCTAACTCGGCCTCCCTTTGTGCCCGGGCCCGGTCCACCACATCCTGAGCATCTCCAACACCACCTGCCGGGTCATTACCACGGGCCGCTTCACGGCCTCGCGCATTGCTTGATATGGCCGGTTCCTCCATGCGCCTGCTATAGCTCCGGCTCGGACGAGGCGTAGAATGAATCCGATCACGGCTGTATGAGTATGCCTCCTGCTGAATCAGTGCAGTCCGGAGAAGCTCCTTTACCCGGCGTGTCTCTATCGCTTGCAGAGAATCACCTTCGACTGGGATGGCCTCTAACCGTGCAGCCGCCGCAACAAGGTTGTCCATAGGATTAGAATAATGACCTGGGGGCGTCTGGACCGGCGGAAAATTCATAATGTTCTGCTGAGGGGGTTCCATCAGGCGAGGTTGGACCGGCTCCCCTGGTCCTGGTGCCTCAATCCGGTTTGTCTCCGGGTACTGCGGCGGGTTACTGGGCCCAGCCCCTGGAGTGTGAAAGAGATTTCGAGGGTCAAACCCTGACGACAGGCGTGATCTGTGCTTCCGCTTCAAAACCTCCTGTGATGCGTTCTGGTCAAGCATGAGTTTATAGGCCTGGGCGTCCAAAGCGGCCCGTTCTGCAGTCATCCTGTCTTTTTCTGCTGCCAGATCCGCTTTGGCTTCCACAATCTGCTCTTTCACCTTTGCGATTTCTGCATTATGGGCCTCCTGATCCGCCGGATTGTCCTCTGCCATAAGCGCGGCTAGTGCATCAAACAGATCAGATAGAACTTGAACCGGCGGGCGCACAAGGCCTCCTGCCCCTGCTGCGGCTGCCGCTGCTGATCCGGAGAGCATTGCTGCGGCGGTCGAAGAGTGATTCGCCGCTTGTGTGCCGGCCATGAATATTCCAACCCGGTTGACCTGGCCCGGGGGTCCAGAATACTGTCGCCATCGGAACGGCCCCTAATCTGGTCGTCTTGCAACTGGTATAGCGATTCGGTCTCTCCGGTCGAGGACTCGTCATCAGAATAGACGACGGTCTCATTACCGTGTTCTGACTCGTCCTCACGCTCACCTTCGTGGACGACTCCAACGAAGACACGCTTCATGGCCGGTTTAACCCGGGTAGATCTCGCACGCTGAGCCATCTCGATGAGGTTGGTGCAGATGTCCGGCTCAGGCCCAGGCTCACCAATTTTGCCAATGAAAACGTGTATGCCACCAAAGGGGACCCGGTACCCATACTCGATTGAATCGGCCTCGGGACTCCATCCTGCGTCGTCGATGTAGATCCTGCCCCGACGACTCTTGGTCATCCACCCCACAACATAGCCTTCGAGTCCCTTGAGCTTGCCCTCCAAGATCGTCGAACCATCGTGCGATAGCCCCACAGTGGGCGCCAACTGTCGTGGATTTGTCACGGCAGATGTCCTAGCGAAAGGACTTAGTCGTGGAGCCATCGCTATGAGTTTACTTGAAGGGGTTAAAGAGGACACAAGGACACGAGGATTTTATACTAGTTCGACCCCTTCGATGAAGGTAAAAGCCTACGTCTAGAGGTGATGGAATTGATATGATCTCGATGACTAGGGAGCAAACAAGCTTCGCCTAGGCTCGAGTTGTGGTTGTTTCTCCTGAACCGCCACCGGGTCGTCCCCTTATATACACGGGTGACGCCCGTCGGTCCATAGAGTCCTAACCGGTTCATACTCGTATTCCGGTTGGTATCTCTCTATTCCTTACTTACAATACAAGTCATACATCAGGCCGGTTCACGGCTACATGTTCTAACCGACTACAGGCCTTGGGCCTTCATCTGTTTATGCCACTAAGGAAGTTAACCCGGCCCAAGTAGGCCGGTTTATGCCTAGTGGTAATATCCCCAACACCCCCCTTCCTTCTTCTCCTCCACTCCTTCCCCCTCCCAAGTCCTAATCCAACTAGGAAAGGGGGGGGGAGTCCTACTCCTGGTGGGAGTAGGACTCCTCCTGGCGCGCCTCCTCCCTGGCCGGCAACACCCCCCTTGCTCCTTTATATACAGGGGCAGAGGGGCACCCCATAGGGAGAACAATTGATCAAGTTGATCTTTTAGCCGTGTGCGGTGCCCCCCTCCACCATAGTCCACCTAGATAATACTGTAGCGGTGCTTAGGCAAAGCCCTGCGTCGGTAGAACATCAACATCGTCACCACACTGTCGTGCTGACAAAACTCTCCCTCAACACTCGGCTGGACCGGAGTTCGAGGGACGTCATCGGGCTGAACGTGTGCTGAACTCGGAGGTGTCGTACATTCGGTACTTGATCGGTCGGATTGTGAAGACGTACGACTACATCAACCAAGCTGTGCTAACGATTTCGCTTTCGGTCTACGAGGGTACATGGACAACACTCTCCCCTCTCGTTGCTATGCATCACCATGATCTTGCGTGTGCATAGGAAAATTTTGAAATTACTACGTTCCCCAACATTTCAATGTACTGACCCTTTGTGGCTGCAACGTCTCATGTTGCAGGATTCTTACGACGAGTAAGTGATATGTTAGGGTTATGATTTCTACACTCAACTTTGCCATTGGTGTTGATGGGAATCCACAACCTTTGTTACTTCCGCTATTTGGATTGAGGTAATAATATTTTATGTTACTTTATACATGTGATTTACCTGTGTTATAAATCCTCGAGTACTATGTGTGTCAGCATACCGATCCAGGGATGACACTTAAGCACAGAGATTTGACCGTATGAGGTCGGGTCGCTACAAGATGGTATCAAAGCACATGTTGACTATAGGACATGACCTCGGAAATTGGCAAGCCCATAGGAAAGATTTTCTCTACAACTTCATTTTCAAAAGATCTTTTACCTCTCTTCTCTTCCGAGCTTATTCAAATATTCCCTTTTAGAGAGACTATACCCCTTTCCCTTTTCTACCACACAAAGATTTGGCTGATGAGACCACTTTGAGAAGGACAAGATATTGGACAACTAAGACCACTCGGAATGAAGAGGACTTTTACCGTGTATTATAGTAATGGAAACTACAACGGTTGAAGACTCTAAAGACTAGGAGAATTTGAAGGCCCTGCAGAATTTTCTAGATTTGTATGACCTAGGAAGGCACCCGTTATGGAACTTGGCAGACTAAGGAAGTTGTCAATACCCGAGATCAAGGTGTATCGGAGAAATACTGGAACATGGAGCATTAGAACTCAAGGTTTTGTCAAGAAAACCCTAAGGAAGGAGATATCAACTATGGAAGATAGCTCATGGCAATGACAAGGGCAGAAACACGGTTATCCGTGATGTCATCGCCACTGATACCATGGTCACCGAGCTGAGCTAAGCATGCATTTTTTCGGAAGGATTGGATGGTAGAAGGCTGATGGAGCATCTATCAGCAAAATATGAAGTTTTAACCTTAGCCGGTGTATCGCCAGGATCTGGAGTAGTACATCAAGAAGTTTAAGATGGAGCTCCAGGAGGCCGTATTAGACAAGGAAGCATTTCGTGAAGAACTCAGGGACCAGAAGCTGAAAGTAGCCAAGGTGGAGGAGCTACAACCTCGATAATACCGGAGATTTGTCAGGAACTGAAGGACAGTAGGACCATGGCTCATGCCAAAGGTGTTGAAACCCAATAGTTTGGAATGCAACTCCAGAATATCGTCACAAGAGACTTCACGTCAACGGATATGATCTGGCAAAAGAACTTGAGAAGGACAAGCATGATGGGAAGAAGCCATCGGAGACATAAACATGACTTGAATAGTTTGGCGATTTTGAAGATTTATTGACCTTAGAAGACCGATCCCCTATTATACCTATGTTAGATGCGATGTTTGTGAGCTGTCATTTGTTTGATGTTTTTCCCGATAGCCACAAATAAAATCTGCCTTTTCAAAACTTTGGTTTGTATTGTGTGCATCCCTCTCGATCTCTTATCCCACCCCGAACCCATGGACCCAATAGAGGACGAATGGAGATGAGCTCATATTTTCTGGACCGATGAGTCAAATTGGAGACAGGCCGATGGATTTAGAACATGGAGGATCACATGAAGAATAACCCTGTAGTCAGAAAGGATATAACCCAGCATGCTCTTCAGTGCTTTGGAAGAGGTGCTGTTACCTGGCAGAGGATGTACCAAACCATGAATGGATGGCAAGGAGTAACCACTTGGAAAGAAATTAAGTTGACTCTGTAAAGATCTCATCTTGTGTCCCATAAGTTGAAGCCTTATGGAAAGGATATGAAGAAACCTTGTGCATGCAAGATTTGTGGAGAAATAGGACACACCCATAAAGAACACAAGGATGAATGCCCTAATTGTGAAGGAACTCACCCAGTTGAAGAATGCCCAACTAGGCAGATTACTTGTTTCTTGTGTGAAGGGACTACCCACTATCCTGCTCAGTGTCACATTTACCCCATGGTACGAAGAACCTTACACCAGAAGAAAGAAGTAAAGAAAGGAGTCCTCATGGAAATTTTAGAAGAACCTGTGATGAAGGAAGATGTCGGGGACACACCCAAAGAAGAACCAATTAAACCCTGCACCAAGTCATGCTATTCATGTGGAGAAGAAGGACACATCTCCCAGAATTGTCTGGATGGGGATCTAGTAGAATTCCCGCTGGAGCAAGTAGAGTATCACCCATAGGATATAGAAGCCCTGATTGGAACGGAAAAGTCCAGAAAGAGAGGTAGATTGGATTCCAGGAAGGATCTGAGTCATATCACCTGTTATAGGTGCAAGGAATCAGGGCACTACCTTAGCAGTAGCCCAAAAAGGAAACCTTGAGACTTGTCAGAAGTAATATGTTTTCGTTGTAATGGAGCAGGGCATTTTGCCAGGAATTGTCCCAAGGAGAAGGAGACTTGTGATATTAGTTGTGTCTATGAGAAGTAATGTAGCAGTAGTAGAAATAGTGGGAACAACTCTTTTGTATCAAGGTGTTGAGTTGAGACATGTAATGGAAAAGGGAGAGATTGTAATACCTTGAGAATCAATAAAGTTAGTATTGTGGGTACTATTTGGATTTTATGAGTTGTTACTCTATGAAGAAAGATTTTGACCATTTTCGAGGTTATGAGAAATATGGTCTATGGAAGAATTAGAGCATTTTAAGGGTGGTAGTACCCTGTGAGAACCCTTGACCCCTGGAAGGGATAATGATATTCCACGAAGTGGAATATGGACTTCATAAGTATAAGTTTTTATCTCGGTATGTGGGATATCCCACGAGGATGAAGAGATAAATTACTATTGGATATAAGGGAGGTATGATGTCAGAAATATGGATCAATGGAAACTCCATGATGAGTCTGAGTAATCATTTCCTAGTTTGGTGCCAATAGAAGGAAGGAAGACATTACAATTGGATGGATTTAAGAATACTAGGAAGTTGGAAGTTGGAATAATGATCAGTTGCCTGATGATAATTTCAAGGACTACAAGTGATGAGATGGGCCATAACCCCCAGGCCCCAGGACCTTCCAAGAGGCAAGCACACTCTTGCTGAAGGAAAAACCCTGGAAGGAGTTGCGACTTTATTAACCGATGATTTTATAGGAGTTTATGCAAAACCTGAGAGTTGTGAAGGAACGGTAGATGTTTGTTTGGCTTGCATCGATGGATTTATCCGAACCTTGGTTCATCGACAAGAGAAATTCTGCAATGTTTATGAGGATGACCGAGTGTTAGAATGCGAGATTCACTAAACTGTATACAGGGTAATGATTTGGGTGCGGGATGGATTGATCACCATATCGACGTACTCTTATTATTCGCCTTGCTATAAGGGATGGTAAATCTGAGAGACTTACCTCTAGTAGAGAGACGACGATCAAAACCTTGTTTAAACCTTAGAATGGTATAGCATTTTTTCCCTTGTACAAGGCAGCTTTTGCCAACCGTAGGTTATACGGTGAGGATCAACCAAGACCCCTTTCCTGCAGGAGAAACCATGAATTGATGACCACCATGAGATATCAATAGTTGTTTAGTTTTGGCGCCAGACCCGTCAGCTAAGAAGACCCAGCCTTGGAATAACCTTACCAAGATGAAAGGACAGAAGAATTAAGGAAAGGGTTATGCCGCTACCGGAAGAGCCTAGAGAAGGAGTTTTCCCGAAAATCTAAGAAGACTGACACTACCAACAATAAGGATGGAGTATAAGAGTCTTGTTGGAACCGTAACAATGCTTTTAAGGGTGGTAGCACCAGACTCCCTGTGATGATCGATGGATTTTGACAAGACCCCCAAACCTAACCTATTTCTTTCTAGCCTCTCCGAATCACGAGGACGAGATTCATTTTAAGGGTGGTAGATTTGTAACATCCCAAATTCTAAATTTTGGAATGTTATGATAAATATATAGTTTTGATTGCTCTGTGATTGATTGACTGAAAGTGAGTGAATTCGAAACTTTTCAAAAGTTAAATGAGAGGGAATAAAAGGACTTTCCCAAACTTTCATTCTGCATTTTGATCTCCGTGAATTCAAATTCTTTTCACCACAAAACTCTGGAGAGAAGTTGACATGACTTCCTCCATTTATTTAAATGAAAAGGGGTTTTGAAAAGATTTGAATTTTATTTGGAAATATTTCAAATTTAGAAACTTTAAGCAACTCAATGATTTTCATGAGAGAAGATAAAATGACTTCTTCAAATTATGAAATATGAGTTGGGAGTTTCAAGGATCAAATTTAAAGTCCTTTTGAAATTATTTTCAATTTGGAGTTATTTGGCTTTTATTCAAATTATTTTTCTCCAAAAATAAAATACATGGAAAATAGGGTAACATGATTCCCTACATCAGAAAATTGGAGATAAATAAGTTTGAAATCATTTTGGTATTTTCTAAAATGATTTTTATTGGAATTTAGTAGGGCAGGAGCACTCTTTGAATTATCTGAATTTGTGTGAATTTTATTTAATGCTAGGAAAATGTTCAGCTTGTAGGAAATCTTTTTCTGAAAATTTTGATATATTATATGCCCATATAGTATTTTTGATTTTTTTTATTTATTTATTTTTGTTTGTCTGGAAAGTCTTTATTTAAAAAAACTTCTTCTCCAGACAGGGCCATCTGGGCCGAAGCCCAGCCAGCCGGCCCAGCTCCACCTTCCCCGACCTCCCGCAGGAGACCGAGCCCCGCATGCACCGCCGCCGAGGTTCCCGACCCGGGCACACCCCCGAGGTTCGCCGCCCCCCACTATATATAGCGAAGCCCCGGGCCCCGCGTCTCTCTCCCCGTCCTGCTTCTCGCTGCTGCCGCATGCTCCAGCGCCGCCACCGCATATCGCCGCCTCCGCCTTCTGCTGATCCGCCGCCGCTGCTCGCCCGCGCCGGAACCACCTCGCGCCGCCGCCGCGTAGCTGCTGCCACCGTCGTAGTCGCCGGAGATACCCGCCTCACCGCTGGAGTTAACCGAACCGGCCAAACCGGTAAAACCGCCATCGACCGGTCCATATCGGTTTTTTTCTAGAAAACCGTTTTGTTCTATTATGCAGCGGACGTTTTTCGTTTAGATCTCCTTAGCAAACAATTTTTGTTAGTTAGCGTTCGGCAGCGAACGTTCGCTCGATAGGATTTTTCTTTTTCTTTTATTTTCTCTCCAGGGACCTATTTGTAGTATTTCTTTTACGGATTAGTCCGTGTACTTCAATCGGTCACTACCTTTTGCTCGTTTCTCAGAATTAGATGAAACCAACGCCCTCTTCTTCGTTATGATCTGCTCTATCCAGTAATCCAACTCAAACATGTTTTTGAAAGTTTAAAATTTGAATTAGACCAGATTTGAATTCAAACTTCATAACTCCGTTTGAGTTGATTCTTTTTGCAAATCGAAGCTCTTGACCTAAACTTTGTGATAATGCCAAATACACATAATTTTGGTACTGTTAGAAATTGTTTTATGTTGAAAAGAGTTATTTGATTGGTTTTGATGCTTTCCGAATTGTTTTCTTCGATCTTCCCTATCTTCTGAGTGATTGCTTATGTGTGGTTACTATTGATTGCTTACGATAGATTGACCGGAGTGTGATGAGTAGACCTATCAAGAGTTATGAGTGTGAATCATCTTCATCAACATTGTAGGCAAGTTCACACTTTGATCATATCCCTTTATCACCCAGTTTTTATGCATTTGTTCCAATCCTCAAACATTGCATGGTTAGGAGGTCATTAACATGTGGGTTGGGAAGTAGTTGATGAGGTAGAACCTATTGCCCTGTTACATTCAAACCCTTGGGAGTTACTTCTACGCGTTGCTTATATTACTATGCTATGCTCGTAGACATGGTTTGGGTGAGTGAAATCTGTGATAGATGTGAGATTGTTAATTAATGGTTCAACTTATGGTGGTAAATTAAATACACATCTGGGTGGATTGAGGCACCTGGAGTACCTAGTGTTGCCTGTATTTTTGGAATTCCCGGAGTACCCGTGTGATATTCCTATGGACCGCCACCCAGGATCAAAGGGATCATAAGATTATTCATGCTAGAAACGTCTGTGTGCAGCAACAAGCTATTATGGGCTCTAGCATAGTTGAGTAAGTTACGTGAAGCTCTTGAAGAGGTGGATCCGCAGGTAGTGGGTTGTAGGCTTGGTATGGTCTACCCGGAGTAGAGAGTTAATGTTTCTGAAAGACTGTGTCTCGGTCATCCGTTTCTCAAACATCATGTAGTGCGAGAAAATTCAACGAAGGTGATCGATTCTTGTGGGGAAAAGTGTGCAAACCTCTGCAGAGTGTACAAACTAAGCATGGTTAGTTGTGTCCCCGGTTATGGACATCTTGAGTATCTGGTACTTGGATTGTCATGTTAATCTCATCACCTTATTTAAATAATTTGTTGGGTTATTGATGTTAATTTGGGATTGAGTTGGAGGAACCTTCTCAATAATTTTCAACCAACTTTGTAGTTAAATAAAATATATTCCTTTGGAGTAGGGAAAATTGGCTTTTCGCAAAACATTATAACCATAGAGCCTTTCCAACAGCCAAATATGCATACAGTGATAGCTATTATTCATCATTATCCTCTGGTGTGAATTTGCGAGTACGTTCAATGTACTAACCCTTTGCGGCCGCAACGTCTCATGTTGCAGGATTCTTACTACAAGTAAGTGATACGTTAGGGTTACGATTTCTGCACTCAACTTTGCCTTTGGTGTTGATGGGAATCCACAACCTTTGTTACTTCCGCTATTTGGATTGAGGTAATAATATTTTACGTTACTTTATACATGTGATTTACCTTTGTTATAAATCCTCGAGTACTGTGTGTGTCAGCATACCGATCTAGGGATGACACTTAAGCACAGAGACTTGACCGTCTGAGGTCGGATCTCTACACTTTCCTCCCCGGGCAAATCTTTGTGTTCGGCGGCTTCGCACTGCGGGCCAACTCATTTGGCCATCTGGAGCAGATCAAAAGCTACGCCCCTGGCCATCAGGTCAGATTCGGGAGCTTGAATTACGTCGCGGACATCTGTGGAGACTTGATCTTCGCCGGATTCGATACCGCAGTAGCCGCTCCCGGTCACCCCGATAATCCTGACCTAAATCTGTCATCGGACCGCATCCAGGAGATCGCTCCTGTAACCGCTCTGACCCTAGAGCCGGAGCAGGCCGCGTCATCCAAAGACGGGAGAATTCACCCCACCATGGAGGCCGCAGATCCCACGGCGTTGGTGCCGCACATGGACCTGGTCTCACACGATGCCTATGCCACCGGAACGCCGGACTCATCTCTGGCCGTAGCTTTCAAACCGCGTGATCCCGCGGACGTCGAGCTTGATCGTTTATCGATCTTCAAATTCAGTGCCGCAGACATCTTACAACACTCGCCTTTTAGCGATGTGCTAAATTCATTAAAAAATCTGTCCTTGGCGGAGGACTCTCAGCCAAACTATATCCGGCTCGAACTAGGGGCTGACGATGGAGAATTTTACTTCCCACCCACCACCCACTTCATAGCCACGATCGAGGATTTGACTACCAACTTGATTACGACTCCGAGGACATCGACGGTATGGACGATGATGCCGGAGAGAAGAGGCCCAAAACCCGCCATTCACCGGACGCTGGACGGCAACTTCCTCGTATGACGTATACATGGTGGATGGACCAAAGGAGAAAAGCGGCAACGATAAGGAAGACCCAGTTGAGGATAAACCTTCCAAAATACAGTCAAAGCGCCGACATCAGCGGCGCCGCTCTATGTCACGCCGTAGTAAATACAGCAACACCGACACAGGAGAAGATGACACTCTGGAAGGTGCCAAAGACAATGAAGACCCCGTTGATAAAGCAAACAAACAAGATGAACGGGAAGAGAAGGAGGTTAGCCCTGTTCAACAGGCCACGCACGAAGATTCGGAGGAAGATAATTACCTTCCGCTCTCCGAAGATGAGGTGAGCCTCGGCACCGAAGATTTCTTCGTGACCGAGGAACCTCTTGGGCAGGAGCGCTTCAAGCGCCAGCTAATAGCCACGGCAAGGAGCCTAAAAAAGAAGTAGCGACAGCTTCAAGCTGACCAATATCTGCTCAACTATAAATGGACTGATGTCCTAGCAGCTGAAGAATATGGCCTCAAGCGCCCAACCAAAAGCTACCTAGAGCGCAAATTGCTACCTCAGTTCGACGAGGAGGTGTCGGAGTACATACCACAATCACACGGTACGGCCGACCGACCACCACGTGGTCGAGACAAAATGGCAACCCATGCTGAACACCAGCCCGCCCCGCCTCATCACTCAGGCAGAGGTAAATTAGCCCACGGCCATACATATGACCTCCGGCAGAACCTGAACAATAAAGCAGGACATACAAGATCAATCTATGAATCACGAGGATGCGCCTCGACACGTGACCACGACCACCTATTCGGACGTGACAAACCCAGTCATGCGGGTGCCAAACATTGCAGACGGACTCTATCAGAGTTGTGTCATGATTCAGCTCGATATAGAGGCCCCACACACCCACATTGCTTCACTGATGAGGTCCTGGATCACGAATTCCCCTAAGGATTCAAGCCCGTGAACATAGAATCATACGATGGAACCACGGACCCCGCAGTGTGGATAGAGGACTTCATTATCCACACCATATGGCCCGCGGAGATGACCTCCACGCCATAAAATACCTCCCTCTAAAACTCAAAGGGCCAGCTCGGCATTGGCTAAACAGTTTGCCTGAAAATTCCATTGGCAGCTGGGAGGACTTGGAAGAGGCTTTCCTCGATAACTTCCAAGGTACATATGTTCGACCTCCGGACGCTGATGAGTTAAGCCATATAGTTCAACAGCCCGGAGAGTCCGCCAGGAAATTCTGGACAAGGTTCTTAACTAAAAAGAACCAAATTATCGACTGTCCGAACGCTGAAGCTCTAGCAGCTTTTAAGCATAGCATCCGCGACGAATGGCTTGCTCGCCACCTCGGCCAAGAAAAGCCAAAATCCATGGCAGCCCTCACGGCACTCATGACCCGCTTTTGTGTGGGCGAGGACAGTTGGTTGGCCCATAGCATAAACAATGCAAGCGACGCCGGCACCCCTGAAGTTAAAAGCAACAAAGACAAGTCTAGACGCAATAGATAAAAGCGCCGAAACAACAGTGACAACACCGAGGATACGGCGGTCAACACCGGATTCAGTGGCTCTAAGTTCGTTTAGCGGAAGAAGTCGTTCCAAAAGAACAATTCGGGACCATCCAGCTGGGACCGCATACTCGATCGTCCATGCCAGATTCACGGCACCCCCGACAAGCCTCCTAATCATACAAATAGAGAGTGCTGGGTTTTCAAATAGGCAGGAAAATTAAACGCCCAGAACAGGGAAAAGGGATCGCAAAGTGAGGACGATGACAAAGAGCCACAACAACCGACCACAGGGGGACAGAAGAAGTTTCCCCCTCAGGTCAGAACAGTGAAGATGATATATTCTACCCACCTCCCCAACAGGGAACGCAAGCGTGCGCTTAGGGATGTCTACGCGATAGATCCAATCGCCCCAAAATTCAATCCATGGTCGTCATACCCGATCACCTTTGATCGTCGAGATCACCCGACCAGCATCCTTCACGGAGGCTCAGCCGCACTGGTCTTAGATCCAATAATTGATGGGTTCCACCTGACTCGTGTCCTCATGGACGGAGGTAGCAGCCTCAATCTGCTCTATCAGGATACAGTGCAAAAAAATGGGCATTAACCCATCAAGTATCAAGCCTACAAAGACCACCTTTAAAGGAGTCATTCCAGGCGTAGAGGCCCGTTGTACGGGCTCAATCACATTAGAGGTTGTCTTTAGATCTCCGGACAACTTCCGAAGCAAGGAGTTAGTCTTCGATATCGTCCCATTCCGTAGTGGCTATCATGCACTGCTCGGACGAACTGCGTTTGCTCGATTCAATGCAGTGCCACACTATGCTTATCTCAAGCTCATGATGCCCGGCCCACGCAGCATCATAACAGTCAATGGCAATACGGGACGCTCTCTCCGTACAGAAGAGCACACAGCTGCCCTAGCAGCAGAAGTACAAGGCGGCCTTCTCAAGCAGAACCCTCATTTGGCTGCCGAGCCCTCAGACACTGAGGGAGTCCTGGATTAGGGGGTCTCCGGACAGCCGGACTATATCCTTTGGACGGACTGTTGGACTATGAATATACAAGATTGAAGACTTCGTCCCGTGTCCGGATGCGACTTTCCTTGGCATGGAAGGCAAGCTTCGCAATACGGATATGTGGATCTCCTCCCTTGTAACCGACTTTGTGTAACCCTAGCCCCCTCCGGTGTCCATATAAACCAGAGGGTTTAGTCCGTAGGACAACATACAATCATACCATAGGCTAGCTTCTAGGGTTTAGCCTCTACGATCTCGTGGTAGATCAACTCTTGTAATACTCATATCATCAAGAAAAATCAAGCAGGACGTAGGGTATTACCTCCGTCAAGATGGCCCGAACCTGGGTAAACATCATTTCCCCTGCCTCCTGTTACCATCCGCCTTAGACGCATAGTTCAGGACCCCCTACCCGAGATCCGCCAGTTTTGACACCGACATTGGTGCTTCCATTAAGAGTTCCACTGTGCCATCACCATAAGGCTTGATGGCCACTTCGATCATCGGTAACGATGCGGTCTAGGGTGAGGTTTTCCTCCCTGGACAGATCTTCGTATTTGGCGGCTTCGCACTGCGGGCCAATTTGCTTGGCCATCTGGAGCAGATTGAGAGCTACGCCCCTGGTCATTAGGTCAGGTTCAGAAACTTAAACTACCCTGCCGACATCTGCGGAGACTTGATCTTTGACGGATTCGAGCCCATGTCAGGTGCGCCGCATAATCACGACGAGCATGAAGTAACTCTGCCGTCGGACAGTGTTCGAGAGATCGCATCTGCAACTACTCCGGCCTTCGATCCGGAGCAAATTGCGCCATCCGAGGACGGAGGGAGAGACCCCGCCATGGAGGTCGCACTCTCAGTGGCGATGGAGCCAGATACTGACTTCACCCCTTATGAGAGCCGTGTCGCCGAACCACTGGATTCGTCTCCGGCCACAGACTCCGAGCCACCTCCATCTGTGCCTATTGAATCCGATTGGGAGCTGATCATGGTGTTCACCTCCGCGGATATCTTTCAGCACTCGCCTTTTGGCGATGTGCTAAATTCATTAAGGTCTCTCTCCTTGACAGGAGAACCTTGGCCGAACTATGTCCGGCTTGAATGGGATGCGGACGACGAAGAAATTCGTTGCCCACCCACCACCCACTTAGTAGCCACTGTCGACGATTTAACCAACATGCTCGACTTTGACTCTGAAGACATCGACGGTATGGACGACGATGCAGGAGACGAACAGGAAGCACCGCCCACAGGGCGGTGGACCGCCACCTCATCATATGATATATACATGGTGGACACCCCCAAAGAAGGCAATGGCGATGATACATCAGAGGATGAGCCTTCCAAGAAGCAACCCAAGCACCGACGTCAGCGGCGCCACTCTAAGTCCTGCCACAGCAAAAGTAGTGATACCGGCACAAGAGATAATAACACTCCGGATAGTGCCGAAGACAACCAGAATCCCCTCCAGCATGATGTAGAGTGGGAGGGTGAACAAGCTAGCCCTCCAGAGCAGGCAGCAGATGGAGAATCGGAGGAGGACAATTACATGCCTCTCTCCGAAGACGAGGTGAGCCTCGGCGACAAAGAATTTATCATGCCTGAGGATCCCGTCGAGCAGGAGCGCTTTAAGTGCCGGCTTATGGCCACAGCAAATAGCCTGAAGAAAAAGCAACAACAGCTTCAAGCTGGTCAAGACTTGCTAGCAGATAGATGGACTGAAGTCCTTGCGGCCGAGGAATACAAAGTCGAGCGCCCCTCCAAGAGTTACCCAAAGCGCAGGTTGCTACCTCACCTCGAAGAGGAAGCATTGAAACCTACATCACCAGTGTACGATGCGGCTGACCGGCCACCTCGTGGCCAAGCCAGAGAGGCGTTTCAGCCTGCACCCCGCCGCCACTCAAACAAAAATACCAAGGCCCGGGGCAACACACGGGACCTGCGAGATGTATTGGACAGCAGGGCAAAACATGCAAGGTCAATATACGGGTCACGGGGGCGCGCGCCAACATGGGACGATGACCGTCGTGCCGGATACACTAATAGTAAATCCGGCTGGGCTAAATACAGCAGACAAGACTCATATGAACTGCGTCGTGATATAGCTCGGCACAGAGGTGCCGCACACACCCTATGCTTCACTGATGAAGTTATGGATCACGAATTCCTGGAGGGTTTTAAACCCGTAAATATTGAACTGTATGATGGTACAACAGATCCCGCTGTATGGATTGAGGATTTCCTCCTTCACATCCACATGGCTCGCGGTGATGATCTGCATTCCATCAAGCACCTTCCACTAAAAATCAAAGGACCAGCTCGGCATTGGCTGAATAGCTTGCTAGCAGACTCCGGCGGCAGTTGGGAGGATTTGGAAGACGCATTCCTTGACAACTTCCAGGGCACTTATGTGCGACCACCCGATGCTGACGACTTAAGCCATATAACTCAGCAGCCAGGGGAATCGGCCAGACAATTCTGTACATGGTTGAAGCATAACCAAATTGTCGACTGTCCAGATGCAGAGGCCTTAGCGGCATTCAAGCATAACATCCGTTACGAGTGGCTCGCCCGACACCTCAGCCAGGAGAAATGAAGTCTATGGCAACCCTCATGACACTCATGACCCGCTTTTGCGCGGGCAAGGATAGCTGGCTGGCTCGCAGCAACAACACATCAAGGAATTCGGGCACTCCAGATACCAAAGATGCCAACGGCAGACCACATCGTAACAGATAAAAGCGCCGCAACAACGGCGATAACACCGATGATACGACAGTCAATGTCGGATTCAGAGGCTCTAGATCTGGTCAGCGGAAAAAGCCATTCAAAAGAAGTACTTCAGGCCCGTCCAGTTTGGATCACATACTTGATCGCTCGTGTCAAATCCACGACACCCCCGATAAGCCAGCCAATCACACCAACAGAGAATGCTGGGTGTTCAAGTAGGCTGGCAAGTTAAATGCCGAAACAAGGACAAGGGGCTGCATAGTGATGACGAGGAGGAGCCCCGGACACCGAACACGGGAGGACAGAAGTGGTTCCCCCCACAAGTGAAGACGGTGAACATGATATACGCAACCCACATTCCCAAGAGGGAACAGAAGCATGCACTAAGGGACGTATATGCGATGGAGCCCGTCACCCCAAAGTTCAACCCATGGTCCGCTTGTCCGATCACCTTTGATCGCAGTGACCACCCCACTAGTATCCGTCATGGCGGATCCACCACATTGGTCCTAGACCCCATCATCGACTGATTTCACCTCACTCGAGTCCTTATGGACGGCGGCAGCAGCCTGAACCTACTCTATCAGGATACAATGCACAAAATGGGTATAGATCCCTTGAGGATCAAACCCACCAAAACCACCTTTAAGGGTGTCATCCCATGTGTAGAGGCCCATTGCATGGGCTCAATCACACTGAAAGTGGTCTTCGGATCTCCGAACAACTTCCGAAGCGAGGAGTTAATCTTCGATATCGTCCCGTTCCATAGTGGCTATCATGCACTGCTCGGGCGAACCGCATTTGCAAAATTCAATGCGGTACCACATTATGCATACCTCAAGCTCAAGATGCTAGGACCTAGGGGGGTCATAACAGTCAATGGAAACATAGAATGCTCGCTCCGCATGGAAGAGCACACTGCGGCCCTCGCAGCAGAAGATGAAAGCGACCTTTTAAGGCAAACCACCAATTCGGCGATAAAGCCCCCGCACACAGTCAAGTGAGTCCGTAGTAAACTGCAAAAGGATCGCCTGGCACGTTCAGAGCTCTCCTAGCAATTCGGCCCCCGTCCCAGTCCGAGTCAAGCGACGAAATATGTGCTGCGCGTACATGATTACACACGGAAAATACCATGGACATAGGAGGGGCACGATCAGGGCATGTCCCGCAATGCGGCTTAACCGCCCTAGGGGCTGTATACCTTTATCATTTTTTCTCTTTCAGGACCTAAGGACCTAATTCTCTGGAAGCCCTTTCGACAGTACGATTGCCGGACACGTTACGGGAAAGAACAACCAAGGAGGAAAGAAGCTAAGATGTACACGGGAACCCCCAGGAGGTCTCTAATAATAATCGATATACCCGCTTTCTACTATCCATACGCAGCTTGCCCTTGGATAGGACATGTCAAATATTCCTATTTTCTGCTTATTGCACTACTAGTATGCTTCGACATATTATTTTAATAACAATGCATAGATTAGTCTATTATTGCTTTATTTATCCCTTTTTTCTTATATGTTCATTTACAACAACTTGCGCCCGTACATTCTGGTACGGTCAATACGCCAGGGGCTTTCATTTACCCCATAATACGGTGTGAGAAGTCCGAACACTTTCGATAGTGCGGCAACCCGAACTTATAGCACACTACAAGAATCTTGTTAATACATGACAGTTTTAATCCGTCATGGACCTATGCAAATCTGTCATGCAAGGGTATATGTGACAGATTTAAAATCCGTCATGTATATCATGTCATAATTTGATCACTGTACACTCCATGACGGATCATCCAAAACCGTCACCGACCATGACGGATCTTGACCGTCATGGATAACACCTAACTACAATGCTCATAACGGCGTAAACTTATGTGCCACATCATCATCTGACATGGATCTGACGTGTCAGCCCATGTAGCAATCAACCCATCTACGTTTTGTCCCACCAAATTTCAGCCCATGTAAGCAATCAGCCCATCTAAGTTTTGTCCCACCAAATTTCAGTCCAGTCAAAGAGTGGCAGCCCATATAGTAATAAAACCATTTATAATTTAAGCCCATTCATTTCATTTCAAGAGATTCACGCATCTCTCATTTTCCATGAAAATTTTGAACCAATAAAGATTTGAGTGAAAGTACATGCTCATGTCATTAGAAAAAGAAAATTACAACATATCCAAAAATACACCTGTACAGGAGAGAAAAGAGAAGACCCAAAAACATTAATTTTACAAGCATGTCTCGAAGAACACTATGCTACTCTGCAGCCAAGCACCATCCCCATCAAGCAAGGCCACTCTTGTTCGGCCGCCACACACCAACTAGGGGTCATCCAACATTTATAGCAGCAAATCAACCCATCCACGCAAATGTTGTCAAAACACATGTCTATATTGTTGAAAATGCTCCCATAACCAATATCTGCCACATGATGAAAAGTATGCCGCGTTATAAAATATTACAGCCAGTAGGTTAAGCTTACTTCACATTATCAAGTTCTGCATTTTTTCACTCCCATGATGCAAAGTAATGCCACAAATTAACAAAAGTGTGAAAAGAAACAATAGCTCACAAAAAAATAGAATGATGAGCATGCATAGATCAATAGATTTGGTAGTAAACTCCGTTGCGCTTATTTTACGCTTTCCCTACAGTAAACTCAATAAGAAATGCAACCCAGCTGAATATTGCGCATTGATGAGAATTTCTAGGCACTTTTCTCAAAATGTAAAAAAGGAATGTACCAATTCCATGATGATTATGTCTTAATGGAATATGTGTCTTTTCAGCTAGACAAAAACTGAATTCTAAAGCTAGCAGTTACTCTGAATACCATGATGATTAATCTAGACACATACCGCTACCTCTTCTCTGTGCTTCCACTTACTCTGTTTTTCTGTGAAACTCTAAAGCTAGCATTGTCTCTATGTGTCTACAGTAATTATAGAACACATAAATCATAGGGAGCTACAGTCTACAAATCCAGATGTACCAATGAAGACTGAAGAAAACACAAGAGGCCATACGATGGCCGGGCGAGGTTGAGCACGGCGGCATGTTGCCAAAAGTAGCACCATAATTCTCTTGAGATCTTTTGATTTAAATTTAGCAGGTATAGGAGTGACATCTTATGATTTATTCAGCAGGTTCAGAAATGTGCAACATCTCTTGATTCAAATTCAACAGGTTCAGAAGTACAAAATTTTTGGGAAACATATATGGTTGTTTGTGAAGTCTTATGAAGGGTAATCTTACCAAACTCATACCTCATGGCCTTGTGTGCAAACTGGATGACTGCGTAGATGGGATTTTCCATGCTGTAGGAGACAATGTGAGGATTAAAAATCTGGTCCATTATCAACCAAGACTCCATGCTATAACATCTTTAGTACTATACAGGACAGAGGATGATCAATGATGAAATCACTACTTTGGCCACTATACAATCAAGATATGGAAATTGATTACTCTTTCAGCAGATGATATACTAAGAAGAAAGCTAGCAGGCCATCAAGCACCAACATACCTCTCAATAAAATCAGCTGACAGAAATCATGAAAAAGAACAATTTGTACTATCAAGATTATGTTAGTTAGGCTGGTGTATATGAACTCCTAAGGCACTTGGATGCATCCTCATGGGGATAACAAAATTCATACAGAGTTACTATTGACACAAGTCTTCTTGCATTAACACTAAAAAAATAAATTATAAACTTTGATTAATCAGAAGTAAGAAACAAAAGAACTACAAAGTGAACTTTCTAAAACACTAATGGAAAGAAGTATACATGGAAGTATGTTTCTTTCATAGATATATGTGTCTTGTTTCAAACCAAGTGAAGACAATGTAATTATAGTAAATCCTTGTTTCCCCTTCCATCCTATCTGTCACTGGTAGTATTCTTATTCAAAATGGCTTGAACAGAAAAAAAAGGGAAGTTAACCGAGCCACAAAGAAGATAATTTTGGCATCCAAACGAAAAGATATATGCAATACACAACGGCTGGCAATTTTTTAGTTCCGGCGTACTTATCACGTAGTACTTTTTCTCCCTTTTCAATAAGAAAATACTATGACAGTGACCTACATATATTTGTAAGATAATCTGACCTACATATATGAATGTTTTAGCATCTATTAGTTCTTTTTAATTCACACACCAGGCTAAACATCCAGTTAGCCATAATTCTGTCTTATCTTACCAGGCTAAAGATCATCTTCAACTCTGGAGCTATTGCTGTAGCATTAAAAGGATGTTTTTGGGAATCATATCAGAGAAGGTTAATTCCAATTTTGCAACTCTTGACACATGAACTGATCAGAAAAGTCACATCAACATAAGCACAGACACGGCTAACTACAATCTTTAAATCAATGCAAGTTAAACATGTCAAAACTAGGTTGAAATCCACATATATTATTTTCCTTTTAATATGTATATATATATATATATATATATATATATATAATCAAACAGACTAACACATGGATACAGCGCTACATATATACGATTACTTAGAATGATACAAAATCCAGATAAAAGGCTTGCACATTCTGACAATATGTGTGGTTTCGTGATATTTACGCACTTTATATGATATCCAAGTTTATAGCTATTTCCAGTTAATAATTAGACATTGTTTTGATTAATAATTAGGTTTTTTCTTAAGTACTACATACACACATATGCAAAACAAGTCCATTCTAGCGAGATACAAAGTAGCAGTTGAATTACCAAAAGATATGTACCAAAGCAGCATGAAGACTGGTGCGTGTTAGAAAAAAATAGATATATCATACAGGATGGATTAGCACTAACTTGCCCAGATTAAAGTATGTGTAATAGTGAAAGAGAACCAGATCCAGGACAGCAACTAATCATGCTCACATGTTCATCTCAGCAATTGAATCCACCTCTAAACTGAACAAAAACATGATTCGTATTCAGAGTGCAAGAATCATCTAGATTTGGGCGTAAAAGGGGGAGATGGGAGAAGCTCACCGTGCTAGGGGGGAAGAATGCAGCCGACGGTGAGGTCGTCCATGCACTACAGGATAGGGGGGCAAGAGGGTGCTGGACTTGCTGCTCCGCCTCCTCCGGCGAAGAGAGCTTGTTGGGAACAGCCGCATCGAGGAGCACATCATGTATGCCACTAGATGGGTGAAGAACGGGGGTTCAGGGGCTGGGCGTGCTTGTGTTGTACCGGAGCTCCCCCTTGGAGGTCGAGGAGGAGGAGCACCGGCGTTCGCCCCCACCGTCGTCGAGCAGGACAAGGCCACCGTGCCCGCCCTCGTCCGGGACCATCATCCGCAAGGTGCGCCGCGTCCGTGGATCCTGTGGGAGGAGGTCCTCCATGCCGCCCCTGCTGGAGGTGGGCCATCGGGAAGCGAGGGCGCGCGTGGGGGTGCTGTAGGCAAAGGAGAAGAGTCGTCGGACATGCACTGACGAGGAGGGAGATGCTAGAGGCCGAAACCCTAGCACGGGTGTGGGTTATTGGCGAGCCGTAGAGGCCGGGAAGGGAAAATCTTGCCGGAGGGGAGGATGGAGCCGAGCGAGGCGAGCTCGGCGGTGTGCACCGCGCCGGCGATAGCCGCCGGAATCGCCGGAATCTGGAGTGGGCAATTGTGGCGGCTGAAGGAACGGAGGAGAGAATGGGGATTAGGTTAGATGGGCATTGACTGTGGGTTAAATAGGCTGGCTCCACAATTTTGCAATGGGCTGCATTGGCGACTTAAAATTTTGCATGTCCACGCGCGCGCTCTCGAAATTTCTGGCGCGTCCTCCATTTATTTTTATGTTTTATTGTTCATGACTACACATTCAACTGACATATGGGGCCAACAAAGGAACCATACACGACACATCAGCGAGAGCCATCGGTGACGGTCCAGATTGTGCATAATGAAAGAAATGAATAGACCAACAAGTTGATCTGTGAGAGTTTCCGTGACGGCTCATCGACGTCCATCATAAAAGGGCTAACTTTTTTTAAGGGCAGACACATCCTGCTGATCCATGACACTTTATGTGACGGATGAGGGAAAACTGTCATCGTCCGTGACGATTTCCTAGAACGTCACAAGAAATCCGTCATGTATTAACAGGTTTCTTGTAGTGGCACTATATGCATCAGCTCCGAATCATGTCTTGGGTCAATAGTTGGGTTTGCCCGGCTCCCATGCTTTGGTACCTTACGTTCCGCTATCTCGGCTAAGGTAGCGCTGGGAGAACTACTGTGATTGTGTCCCGGTTCTTCCGGACGAGCACCTCAGTAGAGAAAGCCGAAAACAGACTGTCATGATAAGGCGAGAGCTGGTCGCTGTTCGAGAGGTCTCAAGTCCTTAAAGACTTTTTCCGCTTCGGGCGAGGAGTCGGCCTTGCCCGACTTAGGCGTGTATAGTGCCCCAAATTCGGCCGTCCGAATACTAGGGGCTTCGCCAAAATTTAAAATTGTAGACTTCTACGGCTAAGTGAGAGTGATAAAGCCTTATAGTCTGATTGCCTGGTTCGTTGTGCTGAACACCTCCCTAGAAGGACCCAAAATTGGGATAAAGAGTGCTCAGGTTAATCCCGAACACCCCAGTACAAGTTACATGGGGGCAGATGCCGACGACTGGCTAACTCTCAGATTTTATAAACGGCCGCACAGAAGGTAATATTTTAAATTAAAAAAGCATTGCATAGCGCAAATGAACTCGTTTCACATTACAGGATCACATGAGCATGTTCATTCAAAAATTACATCCCTGACACATTCATCCGCCACAAGACGGGAACCCTTCAGGACACTGTCATAATACATTTCATTGTTGCGATGCTCCTTGCCCTCCGGCGGCCCCTCCATCACCAGCTTCATGGCGTCCAGCTTCGCCCAGTGCACCTTCGCCCGGGCAAAAGCCCTGCGCGCACCCTCGTTGAAGACGGACCGCTTTATGACTTCAAGCCGTGGGCAGGCATCCACAAGCCGCCTCACCAGACCGAAGTAGCTGCTGGGTAGGGGCTCGCCAGGCCACATCCGGACTATAAGGCCCTTCATGGCCTGTTCGGCCGCCTTGTGAAGCTCGACCAATTGCTTCAGCTGGTCGCACAAGGGCATTGGGTGTTCGGTTCCAGTATACTGAGACCAGAAAAACTTTTCCGTCGAGCTCCCCTCCTCAGCTCGGTAAAACACCGTGGCATCCATTACACTGCGGGGAAGATCTGCGAACGCTCATGGAGAGCTCCGAACTCAGGTAAGTAAAAGGAAAGTTTCCTTCACATGCATGCTTTGCATAATGAATGCCTTACCCGCTACTATCTTCTTCACCGCATCAATCTCCTGGAGGGCCTTGTGGGCTTTAGCCTTGGCGCTCTGGGCGCTTTCGAGCGCCTTCACAAGCTCGGACTCTCGCGTCTTAGAGTCAAGCTCCAAGGACTCATGTTTTTTGGTGAGAGCCTCGAGCTCTTGCTGCACCTCGCCCACCTGGGCTTCTTGCTTTTCCCGCTCAATTCGCTCCATGGCCGCTTTGTCTTCGGCCTTGGACAGCACCTTTTTCAGGG
This sequence comes from Triticum dicoccoides, assembly GCF_002162155.2. NCBI lineage: Eukaryota > Viridiplantae > Streptophyta > Magnoliopsida > Poales > Poaceae > Triticum > Triticum dicoccoides. The sequence continues at coordinate 433,337,315 of NC_041380.1, forward strand.
TCGCCACCTCGGTCGGGGCCCCTGGAAAATTAATGATGATCCTATTACTTTACAACCGAACTTATTTTTAATATATAGACAAGGTATTGCTTACCTTTGCTCTCCTCGAGCTGCCTCTTGGTAATGCCGAGCTCGTCCTCAGATCGCTCCAGGTCCCGCTTCAGTGCAGAGACCTCCGCAATACGTGCGGCAGCGGCCAGCAGTGAAGCCTGCACATGCACATAGACATATTCTGATTAGACTCCTAAGTTATCATTTGATCCTCTATTCGGCCTTTCTTCGCGAATGCCGAATAGAGCATCATGGGCTACTGTCTATGAGGTAATATTTTCTTATATTTCGATTTCTTACCTCAAAGCCTGTTAGGAGGCTGGTGTCGGTGTCAAAAACGGCGGATCTCGGGTAGGGGGTCCCGAACTGCGCGTCTAAGGTAGATGGTAATAGGAGGCAGGGGACACAAAGTTTACCCAGGTTTGGGCCCTCTTGATGGAGGTAATACCCTACGTCCTGCTTGATTGTTCTTGATGATATGAGTATTACAAGAGTTGATCTACCACGAGATCGTAGAGGCTAAACCCTAGAAGCTAGCCTATGGTATGATTGTCTGTTGTCCTACGGACTAAACCCGCTGGTTTATATAGGCACCGGTGGGGGCTAGGGTTACACAAGTCAGTTACAAGGGAGAAAATCTACACATCCGTGTTGCCTAGCTTGCCTTCCACGCCAAGGAGAGTCTCATCCGGACACGGGACGAAGTCTTCAATCTTGTATCTTCATAGTCCAACAGTCCGGCCAAAGGATATAGTCCGGCTGTCCGGAGACCCCCTAATCTAGGGCTCCCTCAATAGCCCCTGAACCAGGCTTCAATGACGATGAGTCCGGTGCGTAGTATTGTCTTCGGCATTGCAAGGCGGGTTCCTCCTCGGAATACTCCATGGAATATTTTGAACACAAGGATAGTGTCCGGCTCTCCAAAACAAGTTCCATAGATCACCGTAGAGAGAATAATATATCTAGAAATGTAATCTACTGATATGTTTTGATAGCATGACATCACGCCATGGCCCGGTCATTATTCGAACCGTTTTTCTCAACCAGCACCGCACATGTTGCGAGGAGGTTTTCTTGACACGTCTTGTTAAATTAGAGATCGTGTCCCCCTTATTACGGGATTCTCATCAATATGGACGTGGGTAACCCAACCGCGCAATAAATTATGGCACTTGGGGAATAAGCAATTTTACCAGGCAAGTGGGGAGGCGCATCGCCTCCTCCGCCCTTATAAAGGGACAAAGATTCACTCTTTTCACCCACGCCTTCTTCCTGCTTGCTTACCCATTCCCGCACACTCGAGCTCTAGCGCCCAAGCTTGTGTTCTTCTTCTCAAACCACTCCAAGCATGTCTGGAGCAGGAGGTAAGTGGATGGTCTCCTCCGTCACGTAGGAGAACATCAAGAAGTTATGGGAAGCCGGATATCTGGCCCCGGATATCGCGCACCGGCTGCCAGATGCGGGGCAGATCATCCCAACGCCCAAACCCCATGAGAGGGTAATTTTTCCTACCCACTTCGTCCACGGACTGGGATTTCCTCTCCACCCGTTTGTCCGTGGGCTCATGCTCTACTACGGGCTGGATTTTCATGATCTGGCCCCCAATTTCAGCCTCAACATCTCGGCGTTTATCGTCGTGTGCGAGGCCTTCCTCCGCATCAAGCCCCATTTCGGCCTGTGGCTGAAGACCTTCAATGTCAAACCGAAGGTGGTGGTCGGCCAGAAGAGGAGTGCGGAGGCGCCATGGTGGGCAAGATGCCTAATGTCCCCTGGCTTGAAGGCTCCTATGTGGAGACCATAAAGGGGTGGCAATCGGGGTGGTTCTACATCACCGAGCCGCGCGACACCAACTGGGTGGAGGCCCCCGAATTCTGATCTAGAATCCCCACACGACTCACCTCTTGGAAAGAGAAGGGAATGTCTTGGGGTTCCTCGGTAGAGCTGACTGGACTCCAGACCTACATCAAGAACATGATGAGCAAGAAAATCAAGCTCATCGACGTGGTCAAGGTCATGCTCTTTCGCCGGATTCTCCCGTGTCAACAACGGGTATTCAACTTGTGGGAGTTCGACCCGGCCAAGCACCAGATGCAACAAGAGCTCTATGACACGACGCACGAGGACGTCTGGAGGGTGCTGTTCAAGGGCGCCGAGGTACCTCCTTCCCTCACCGAGGACCGTGGACTCAGCGCAAAGCGCTGTGCCAATCCGGTAAGTTTTTATATTTCACAGGGTATCCATTTGCCCCAGTTTAATCATGTGCGGGATCTAAGCCTTCCATGCCTTTAACAGGACTGGGTGACGACAACGGAGCAGATCGATTGCCCCGCCCCCTGCCGTTGGATCCTACAGATGCTCTCCTGACGGAGATGCTGGTTCTGGCACCTTACGAGGTGCCGGTGAAGAAGGTCAAGAAGAAGGTTGCGGGGACCGAAAGTGTCTCCGGCGCAAGGTTGTATTGGACTCATTGTCCGATAACTCTGACGCGCCCTCCTCCCACGAAAATGAGGAGGAGGAAGAGGAAAGTTATCCCCCCAGCCGAGAGAGACAAGAAAAGGAAGGCCGACCCAATCGGGGAGGCCGAAGGGTCCAAGAAGGGCAGGACCCTCCCTCCAGACTGCTCCACGATGGCCACCTACAGCGGCGACGATTTGCTACCCAGGGTCAAGCCCCTGGCAAAGTCGTAAGTATCCAGACACCATAGTAATTCATGGTATGTTTTACAGCACTGCTTCTCCTCATGCCAAACATGATTATGCAGTCCGTGCCGAGCTCATCTCGACGTATCTTCATCGAGCGGTTCGTGGGACTCGTCGGATATGAACAGCGGTTCTCTTCCGACCACCTCCACCCCTTGCCATGCATACAACGTCGAGGTTTTGTCTCAACAGGCATCGGGCCAAGGGGATGCAGTCCTAGGGGCGCCTCGAGGCGACCTTCCGGACCCTGGGTGCAAAGGGAGCCGGACTCCCATGGGCTCTAGGTTCGGCCCCCAGCCGAACACTGCACCGGAATCTTCGGTGGTTCCGGACTCCGGCGGGCGACCCCCCGTTAAGGGGGGCAAGCCGCCCGTGCCGGTGTCCTCTGTCTATCCATAGGCACCGGACAACTTGCTGGAAGCACTTCGCGGTGCTTCCATCGAGGAAGAGCACCGCACTTTCATGAGTGCAGTGATCGAGAAAGTTCAGTCCGCCAAAGTGGACTGGCTGAAGCTTGCGCCAGCCTCCTAAAAGGCTTTGAGGTAAGCCATAAAAATATAAGAAAATATTACCGCATAGATAGTAGCCCCTGATTCTCTGTTCGGCGTTCGAGAAGAAAGGCCGAAATAGAGGATCAAATGATGACTCAGGAGTCTAATCAAAAAATATCTATGTGTATGTGCAGGCTTCACTGCTGGTCGCTGCTGCGCGTACGGCGGAGGTCTCTGCACTGAAGCAGGACATGGAGCGGTCCGAGAATGAGCTCGGCCTTACCAAGAGGCAGCTCGAGGAGAGAAAATGTAAGCAATACCTTGTCTATATATATAAAAGGGAGTTCGGGTGTAAAGTAATAGGATCATTATGAATTTGCCAGGGGCCACGACCGAAGTGGCGACCCTGAAGAAGGCACTGTCCGAGGCCGAAGACAAAGTGGGCAAGGAGCACATTGAGCGGGAGAAACAAGAAGCCCGAGTGGGCGAGGTGCAGCAGGAGCTCGACACTCTCGCCAAAAAACACGAGTCCTTGGAGCTTGACTCTAAGATGCGAGAGTATGAGTTCGCGCAAGCGCTTGAAAGCGCCCGGAGCGCCAAGGCTGAAGCCCACAAGGCCCTCCAGGAGATTGATGTGGGGAAGAAGATAGCAGCGGGTAAGGCATTCATTATGCAAAGCAATCACGTGAAGGAGACTTTCCTTTTGCTTACTGTCGGTGTAAAAACCGGCGGATCTCGGGTAGGGGGTCCCGAACTGTGTATCTAGGCCGGATGGTAACAGGAGGCAAGGGACACGAAGTTTTACCCAGGTTCGGGCCCTCTCGATGGAGGTAAAACCCTACGTCCTGCTTGATTAATATTGATGATATGGGTAGTACAAGAGTAGATCTACCACGAGATCAGAGAGGCTAAACCCTAGAAGCTAGCCTATGGTATGATTGTTGATGTGTATGTTGTCCTACGGACTAAAACCCTCCGGTTTATATAGACACCGGAGAGGGTTAGGGTTACATAGAGTCGGTTACAATGGTAGGAGATCTGCATATCCGTAACGCCAAGCTTGCCTTCCACGCCAAGGAAAGTCCCTTCCGGACACGGGAGGAAGTCTTCAATCTTGTATCTTCATAGTCCAGGAGTCCGGCTGAAGGTATAGTCCGGCTATCCGAACACCCCCTAATCCAAGACTCCCTCAGTAGCCCCCGAACCAGGCTTCAATGACGATGAGTCCGGCGCGCAGATTGTCTTCGGCACTGCAAGGTGGGTTCTCCTCCAAATTCCATGTACCTGTTTGAATAAAGTCCGCTTTCTTGTAGATGTTGCGCTCCTTGGCTTATACGCCCAATAATGGCCGTTTCCCACGTGTCAGACGAATATGAAAATCCCGAGTGTTTTTACGTTCACACCCCTAGCCGTGTAAATGAGCTTCCATATTTAAGGGGACGAGGATTTAGATCCAATCCACACCTTCTCCCCTCCACGAGTGTTCATCGGAGCGCATCCGACAAAGGTCCATTCCACTATGGCCAGCCACCGCAACTCCTCCGCTCGTCCTTCCAGCCCTAAGCTTGGATATTGGGAGAGATGTTCCACCCCACATAGCGAGCTAGTGACGCTCCAGACCAAGGAATTTCTCCCCCCAGCCTATATGGTCCCGGCTCGAGCCGGTCTTGCCGTCTACAATGGCAGAGAGCAAGCAGAGAAGGCCCCTAATCCATCCAAAGGAGAGCGGGTGTGCCTCGTCCCTTATTTAGTAAGGGGGCTCGGATTTCCCATCCACCCATTTCTCCGGGGGCTGCTGGAGTTCTACGGCCTCCAGCTACACCATCTCACGCCTGCCTCAGTATTGCATATCGCGGGCTTTGTAGCCCTCTGTGAGCCGTTCTTGGGTATTGAAGCTCATTTCGGACTATGGAAGGAGCTATTTTGCCTCGTGCCCCGTTCCAAGAAAGGGTCCATGTATCAAGTGGGCAGAGCCGAAGTATGGCGCATCGCCGGGACCGGATATCTGTCTGGCACCCCAAAGAAGGCGTCCGAAGATTGGCCCTCGGAATGGTTCTATATAGAAGATGTCTCGCTGCTGGATCCTGTCCGGATCGGCCTCCCAGAATTAGATAATGCTCCCTTAAAGAAGCGCCTAATCTGGCGTCCACGGAGCCCTCAAAGGGAAAGTGAGAGGGACGTCGTTTACCTGATGGGCCGAATAAGATTGTTGGCCCATTCCGGACTAACCATGATTGGAGTTATGGCCGAATGCATCATGCGGGGGGTGCAACCACTTCAGTATAGAAGCCACCCCATGTGGGATTTCAACAGGGAGGACGACACCACCCGCTACGGCCGTAAAGGGCCAGATTCAGTTGCCACTCTATCAAAGATATTGTCCACTTTGTACAAGGGAGAAGGGGAGGAATTTCTCCGCGTCAACCCACAGGGTGGATTCTCTATGCACAATCCCCCAAGCTGGGTAAGTGGTTGCATTTACTTGCTCATCCGTTTAGTGTTCCCATTGTTAAATATTTAGTCTGATGATTTTAACGCAGGAACTGCGCCGGGCTGTAAAGGAAATAAACAGCCCGCCTCCACAACCCGAGGACCCAGGACGGTCTCTCGACCCGGCCTCTCAAGAGGATCTGGACATATCTGTGGAGCTGATTGATGGAGTGTTCCATCAATTGAGCGAGGACAACGCCTTGGTGGCCATTACGGCCGATTACCCAGGGCTAATCCTAACGCCCTAGGTACCTGAGATCGAAGTCCCAGTACCCCGGATAGGGGTCCGTCCACTCGTGTTCAGTTTCCTGATTGCAACCGAACTTTGTAGGGGAGGTTTTTGAGGCGGAAGGCCGAACCTGTGGCGACAAGCCAACGAGGGGCCGCAGGGCCCTGTGGGCAGAAAAGAGGTGCAATCCGGGCCGAGGCATCAGCGCAAAGGTATGGCGCACCCTTCTATCCCAGTTGTTATACCTTCGAGGCACATTTGACATTCGTTCTTTCTCCAGGACAAAGAGGCCTCGCCGGACTATATCCGGAGAGGCTGCCAATCGCGCCTCCACCAGCCAGGCTCCAAAGCCTGGTCCGAGGGTGGAGGCGAACGCAAGGCGCGTGTCAGACGTTCCTCCGACGGAGGATGCGGACGGGTTGTCTGCCACCAACTCTGAGGTGCAAAGTGCCATGAACCAGAAGCGTCGCCGGACAATTTTTCGCGACACTTGCTTCTCCTAAGTGGCGTTAGATGCCTTCAATTCGGGAGGTGCGCACCTCCGTGCTGCTCAAGATGGTCTAGCCAGAGCCACGGAGCAATATGTAAAAGACATACAGGTAAGAAAATTGTGGTAAATATATATGTAGAAGTAGCCCCCGAGACATGAAACAGTGAGAATAACTGATTTAAGGATCATTTGATATGCAGGTTCTTACAGAAAAGAATTCCCTAATGTCCAAGGAGCTGGAAGGGTGCAAAGCCCAACTAGAGGTTGCACTAGCCGCGGTAGGGGAGCCTAAGGAGACCCCCTCTGGTAATATACATTTCGAAATATAAGTATTTTGTGAGGCACGGCTTTGGTGCGAATCTGACAAATAAAACTGTAGATGGCGCCAGATTGAATCCGGAAAAGCAACACATCCTACGCCAGCTAAAGGCTGGTGAGAGGGTGCTATTAAAGGTGATGGGGTAGAAGAATGTTCTTCAAGATGCCAACACCCGGTTGGGCGTCGAGCTGAAAGATGTTCGTGCCCAGCTGTCAGACTCCATGAAGGAGAATCAGCGGCTTCGGCGCGGCATATTTAGTAAGTGCTTGAACAAACCTTTTGAAAGAAAGTTCAGCGGGGAAGTCGACTAACAGAGTAATGTCCGTAGATGTGTTAACGGGTCGTCCTGCAGAGGAGAAGCCTGGTTCTATGGGTGACCTTCTTCCCGAGCTCTTGCAATTGTTCGATCAAGTTCGGCAGGCAATGTGAGGCGTCGCCCAGGCCCTGTGGCCATCCGTCTCCATGCCCAAAGGTCTTGGAGAGCTTGCGGAGAAGCTAAAGGGAGCACGGCGGCGCTTCCAATTGTGGTAGATATCGGCCTGCCGTCAAGGCGCTAGGGAGCCTGGGCCATGGTGAAGACGCGGTACTCAAAGGCTGACCCCAACCACATGGCCGAGGTCGGTCCTATAGGGCCCGATGGGAAGGAGATCCCTGTAAGCTTAGTGTACGGCCAAGTAGAGTTGGCCGCAAAGTATTCCCAGCAGGACTGTAAATTAGACAACCTATTAGATGGTATTGAAGAGGAATACAATCAGTCAAAATGACTATGTAATTGAATTGACATTTATAATGCCTTCTAGCCGGATTGTAGATCATTTGTCATGGCCGACCTTTTCGCTTCAACCTCGGGACCTGACTGTCCGGAGTGTGTCTGAATTCCCATGCGGTTATATAGGAACCGGGGAATGCATGGAGACCAGGCGTAGGGGTCATTAGTGCGTGAACAGACAAGTGCCCGACTAGTTATGTTATATTACATGGTTAGTAAGAAACATCTTCTAGGGAGAATAGTTCCGTTAGGGGTTCCTTTCCCTGGGGGGGCATGCCCTAAAGTGCATGTCCATGCTGCGAAAAGAAACGCAGGAAAAACACCTGGGAGCACATAGATAAAGAAAAAGATCATCTTTAGTTCATCGGCCGAATATTCTCTTAAGAACGCTAGCTTTTGGCTTCACCCAGTCTGAGGTACACGTCCGGCTGACTCGGCAGTAACAATCGCAGAGGTGCTCCCTTTACCTCCTAGCCGAACAATCGGGAACGTAGGGGTAAGCACAGGAGCCAGGCAACCCAGCTTGGCCAAAACTTAAGTCATATCGATGCATATAATGGTGAATAAAAGGTACATGCGGAAGTTTGACACATGTGTTGGGCATGAAGCCCGTATTAAATAAGCTTCTGTTTGAAGAAGCCCCCAGGTTTACTGGGCATGGATAGCGCGTCAATTTATGAGCCTTTAAAGGTTATAAGAGAGAGAAAATGAGAGAAGGAGAGAAATGTAAGATGGAAAGTATAAAAAATGGGTAGAGTGAGGAGACGAACACAGGATCCGGCGCTAGGCATAGAATCTTCGGAGACGGGCTGCGTTCCATGGGTTCGGCTCGAGTCGGTTATCCGATGCGTTTCGCAGGCGGTATGCTCCACCAGCCAGGACTTGGTCAATTATGAAGGGACCTTCCCACTTGGGCTTGAGTTTGTCCTTTTTCTTGTCCAGCAGGCGTAGAACTAATTCGCCAATGTTGTAATTTTTGGCCCATACTTCTCTGCTTTGGTATCTTCGAGCTTGCTGTTGATAGAATGCGGAACGGGCTTTCGCCACGTCACGCTCCTCCTCTAATGCATCCAAACTGTCCTGCCGATCGAGCTCGGCTTCTCTTTCCTCGTACATGCGCACTCGAGGTGAGTCATGAATTATGTCGCAAGGCAAAACTGCCTCTGCACTGTACACCATAAAGAATGGTGTGTATCCGGTGGTGCGATTCGGAGTAGTCCGCAGCCCCCAGAGTACGGAGTCGAGCTCCTCTACCCACTGCGTGTTAGATTCCTTGAGGGACCGCACTAATCTGGGTTTAAGGCCGCTCATGATAAGACTGTTTGCGCGTTCGACCTGGCCATTAGTTTGTGGGTGATAGACGGAAGCATAATCGAGCTTTATGCCCATGTTTTTGCACCAGAGTTTTACCTCATCGACCGTAAAGTTCGTGCCATTATCAGTGATGATGTCGTGGGGGACGCCATAACGGTGTACAACCCCGGATATGAGGTCTATCACAGGTCCGGATTCGGCCGTCTTAGCAGGCTTGGCTTCTATCCATTTGGTGAACTTATCCACCATGACCAGTAAGTATTTGTGCTTGTGGGTTCCGCCTTTAAGGGGTCCAACCATATCAAGCCCCCAGACCACAAAGGGCCAAGTGATGGGGATAGTTTGGAGGGTGGTGGGTGGCATATGGCTTTGGTTTGCAAAGAGCTAGCAACCGGTGCATCGTTGGACTAAGTCCTGAGCGTCTGCCCGGGCCATCGGCCAATAAAAGCCTGTACGGAAGGCCTTGCTTACCAGGGATCGGGCTGCAGCGTGATGACCGCCGAGTCCGGCATGGATCTCAGCCAAGAGATTCCGCCCCTCCTCTTCGGAGATGCACCTTTGAAGGACTCCGGTAGTGCTTTTCTTATAAAGCTCTCTCTCATGGACTCTGTAGGCTTTGGATCGCCGCACTATGCAGCGTGCCTCATTTTGGTCCTGGGGGAGTTCTTTCCTAGTAAGGTAGGCGAGGAATGGTTCTGTCCACGGGGCGATGATGGCCATTATTACGTGGGCTGAAGGTGTTATTTCAATGGCAGAGCCTCCGATTGTGTCCGAATGTTCGGTGTCGGGCAGTGCGGTGGGGTTCTGGCTGTTATTCTTCGTCTCCCCTTCCCATGCCATGGATGGCTTGAACAGCCTTTCCAAGAAGATGTTGGGGGGGACAACATCGTGTTTTGTGCCGATGCGTGCCAGGACATCTGCCGCCTGATTATTTTCCCGGGCTATATGGTGAAATTCAAGCCCTTCGAACCGAGCTGGCATTTTTAGGACGACATTGCAGTAAGCTACCATTTTTGGATCCTTGGCATTGAAGTCTCCATTTATTTGGGAGATTGCAAGGTTCGAGTCCCCGCGCACCTCTAGGCGTTGGATGCCCATGGATACTGCCATCCGGAGACCATGTAGAAGGGCCACATATTCGGCTGCGTTGTTGGAGTCCGTGTACATAATCTGTAGTACGTATTGAACTTTGTCTCCTGTGGGGGACGTCAAAACGATGCCAGCCCCCAGTCCGGCCAACATTTTGGAGCCATCGAAATGCATGATCCAATTTGAATATGTGTCGTACTCTTTAGGGAATTCGGCCTCCGTCCATTCTGCGATGAAGTCGACGAAAACTTGTGACTTGATGGCTCGTCGTGGCTTATAAGTTATGTCGAATGGGAGGAGCTCGATGGACCATTTCGCAATCCGGCCCGTTGCGTCACGGTTGTTTATAATAACCTTAAGTGGTACTTCCGAGGCTACTGTTATTGAACACTCTTGAAAGTAGTGTCGTAGCTTCCGGGATGCCATGAATACCGTGAACGCAATCTTTTGATAATGCGGGTACCGTGATTTGCAGGGAGTGAGGATAGTGGACACGTAATAGACCGGCTTTTGAAGGGGGAATTTGTGTCCATCTGCTTCTCGTTCGACGATGAGCACTGTGCTTACAACCTGATGTGTTGCTGCGATGTACAATAGCATTGGTTCGCCAGTGTTTGGTGCGGCCAGGACCGGTTTGTTGCCACTATGGCTTTTATTTTGTTGAGTCCAGCCGTGGTTGTGTCCGTCCATTTGAAGTGTTTGGTGCGTCGAAGGAGGCGGTAAAGGGGAAGGGCCTTTTCTCCCAAGCGGGAGATAAAGCGGCTTAGAGCCGCCACACATTCGGTTAACTTTTGTATTTGTTTGAGGTCCTTTGGGATATCCAGTTGGGATAGAGCTCGGATCTTGGCTGGATTTGCTTCAATTCCTCTACTGGATACAATGAAGCCCAAGAGCTTTCCGGTTGGAACACCGAAAACACATTTTTCTGGGTTGAGCTTGATTTCGTATGTTCGGAGATTATCAAATGTGAGCCTCAAGTCGTCTACTAGAGATTCAACATGTCTTGTTTTGACGACCACATCATCTACATATGCCTCCACTGTTTTGCCGATCTGGCTTGCCAGACATGTCTGAATCATGCGCTAATATGTTGTGCCGGCGTTTTTGAGCCCGAAGGGCATCGTGTTGAAGCAGAATGGCCCGTATGGTGTGATAAATGCCGTTGCGGCTTGGTCTGGTTCTGCCATCTTGATTTGATGGTAGCCAGAATATGCGTCGAGGAAACACAACGAATCGTGTCCTGCGGTAGCATAGATAATTTGATCGATGCGGGGGAGGGGGGAGGGATCCTTTGGGCAAGCCTTGTTAAGGTCTTTAAAATCTACACACAGGCGCCAGGATTTGTCCTTCTTTGGTACCATCACCGGGTTTGCTAGCCAGTCTGGATGTTTTATATCTCTGATGAATCCGGCCTCCAATAGCTTTGCTAGCTCCTCTCCCATAGCCTGTCTCTTAGGTTTGGAAAAATGTCGAAGAGCCTGTTTGACAGGTTTGAATCCTGTTTGGATATTTAAGCTATGCTCGGCCAGCCTGCGTGGGATTCCTGGCATGTCTGAAGGGTGCCAGGCGAAAATGTCCCAGTTCTCTCATAGGAACTCTCGTAATGCGGCGTCGACATCAGGGTTTAACTGTGCCCCGATGGAAGCTGTTTTGTTGGGTCCGTTGGATGGACTTGGAATTTGACTATTTTGTACGCCGGTTTAAAGGAGGTGGACTTGGATCTTTTGTTGAGTACCACATCGTCCCTATTCACCATAGAGCGCAGCGCAGTCAGCTCCTCAACCGCTAGGGCTTCGGATAGTGCCTCGAGGGCCAGTGCGGCTGTCTTGTTTTCAGTGCGGAGTGCTATGTCCGGATCACTAGCGAGAGTGATGATCCCGTTGGGCCCGAGCATCTTGAGCTTCATGTACTCGTAATGGGGTATTGCTTGGAAGATTGTAAATGCTTCCCGCCCTAGCAAAGCATGATAACCGCTGCTGAACGGGGCCACATGGAACGTGACCTCTTCGGACCTATAATTGTCCGGCGTGCCGAACACCACATCTAGTGTGATTTTTCCTGTACAGCGCGCTTCCCGACTGGGGATTATTCCTCTAAAGGTTGTGCTGCTTCGCATGATGCGGTTCCAGTCTATTTCCATTTTTTGAAGAGTTTCCTCATAGATGAGGTTCAATCCGCTGCCGCCGTCCATGAGTACCTTGGTAAGACGATAGCCGTCCACAATTGGACTGAGGACCAATGCAGCTGGTGCTCGGGCTGTTCGGAATTTAGGTTCATCACTGGCGTTAAAGGTAATAGCCGTGTCACTCCATGGGTTTATTGTTGCTACTTGGTAGACTTCGGCAAGGCTGCGGAGTGTCCTTTTTCGCATATTATTTGATGCGAAGGTCTTGAAGACTGTTAATACCGTATTGGTGTCTTTGGGGTGGCTTTCTGTGGCCTCCGGAATTAGGAGGTTTTCTCCAATTTTGGCCACCTGCCGGAGTATCCAACATGCTCTAAGTCTGTGAGTTGGTGTGGCGTCCTCTGTACTATGAATTTTACATGGTCCATTAAGCCATCCTTCCAATATGGTTCCATGCCCTGTAGAGGGTTTTTGCCTTTTGGTTTTTGACCCGGGTGTCTGGCCATGATGCACCCTTTTATTTCGGACTGGGTTTGCCTTAAGGGCCGGATTGTCCCAAAATGTTGTTTCGGTTTTCCGGGCGCTTTCCATAGCACAGTACTTTCGTACTATGGACGCCAAGTCAGCGAAGCGTGTAATATCACGGCGACTTATGGCGTTGAGTATTCCCTTCTCCGTGCAATTATTGCAGAAGAATGAAATTGCGTCTTCCTCGCGGCAGCCCTTTATCCTGTTCATAACCAGGAGGAATCTAGCCCAGTAATGATGTACTGTTTCTTCGGGCTCTTGCCTGATTTGGGATAGATCGCTAATGTTCGGGTGGGTGGGTGGAATTAAATCTGAAGCCTCACCCCATCTAAGGCTCAGAGGACGGGGAATTTCCGAGCTCGAAAATTTGGATTCCTGGATGTCGTCCAATGAATCCAGTCCGTCGCCTGATTCTAGGTTCAGATCTTGAGTGATATCCTCCCCTCCGCGGGCATCCGGCTTGGAGGGATTGGGAATCCGGACGTAGTGAGTCCTTAAGATAGATGAAGGGTCGCCGCACTGTCCCTCTACCACGGCAACGTGATGGGTGGCTTGGGGAGAGTTAATCTCTCTCATATCGGTTTTAGGCCCAATCTAGTCGTAATCCGTAGCGACTCCCAGGGCGGCGAAGCGATCCAAGAGCTTGTTTATGGAGGAAAGCTCTATTGGATCTAACTACTCGGCAAGTTCCGAGTTGACATGAAGATTGTTTTCGATGGCTCGAGAGGTCATCGTCGGCGCAGAGGCCGAACAGGCGGTCATAAGAAAGCCACCTAACCGGAGGGTTTGACCGACAGCCAAAGCTCCCTTAGCAACGGTGCCGTCTTTAAAGATGGGGCGAGGCATCCTTCCTGATGGCGATGACACAGAGGAACTCTTAATGAAAGCACCAATGTCGGTGTCAAAACCGGCGGATCTCGGGTAGGGGGTCCCGAACTGTGTGTTTAGGCCGGATGGTAACAGGAGGCAAGGGACACAAAGTTTTACCCAGGTTCGGGCCCTCTCGATGGAGGTAAAACCCTACGTCCTGCTTGATTAATATTGATGATATGGGTAGTACAAGAGTAGATCTACCATAAGATCAAAGAGGCTAAACCCTAGAAGCTAGCCTATGGTATGATTGTTTATGTGTATGTTGTCCTACGGACTAAAACCCTCCGGTTTATATAGACACCGAAGAGGGTTAGGGTTACATAGAGTCGGTTACAATGGTAGGAGATCTGCATATCCGTATCGCCAAGCTTGCCTTCCACGCCAAGGAAAGTCCCTTCCGTACACGGGACAAAATCTTTAATCTTGTATCTTCATAGTCCAGGAGTGCGGCTGAAGGTATAGTCCGGCTATCCGAACACCCCCTAATCCAGGACTCCCACACTTACCCTAGTTCGGAGCTCTCCAGGAGCGTTTGCAGATCTTCCCCGCAGTGTACCGAGCTGAGGAGGGGACCTTGATGGAGAAGTTGTTCTGGTCTCAGTATACTAGGACCGAACACCTCATGCCCTTGAGTGACCAGCTGAAGCAGTTGGTCGAGCTTCACAAGGCGGCCGAACAAGCAATGATGGGCCTTATAGTCCGGATGTGGCCTGGAAATCCCCTATCCGGCAGCTACTTCGGTCTGGTAAGGCGGCTCGTCGACGCCTGCCCACAGCTTGAAGTCATAAAGCGGTCCGTCTGCATCGAGGGTGCGCGTAGGGCTTTTGCCCGGGTGAAGGTGCACTCGGCGAAGCTGGACGCTATGAACCTGGTGAAGGAGGGGCCACCGGAGGGCAAGGAGCATCGTTGCCCCGAGATGTACTATGAGAGTGTCCTGAAGGGTTCCCGCCTTGTGGCGTATGAATGTGCCAGGGATGTAATTTTTGAATGAACATGCTCGTGTGATCCTGTAATGTGAAACAAGTTCATCTGCGCTATGCAACGCTTTTTTAATTTAAAATATTACCTTCTGTGCGGCCGTTTACAAAATCTGAGAGTTGGCCAGTCGTCGGCTTCTGCCCCCATGTAACTAGTACTGGGGTGTTCGGGATAAACCTGAGCACTCTTTACCCCAATTTTGGGTCCTTCAAGGGAGGTGTTCAGCGCAACAAACCAGGCAATCGGACTATAATGCTTTATCACTCTCACTTAGCCATAGAAGTCTACAATTTTAAATTTTGGCGAAGCCCCTGGTATTTGGAAGGCCGAATTTGGGGCGCTATACACGCCTAAGGCGGACAAGGCTGACTCCTCGCCTGAAGCAGAAAAAGTCTTTAAGGACTTGAGACCTCTCGAATAGCGACCAGTCTCTCACCCTATAATGACTCAGTTTTCGGCTTTCTCTACTGGGGTGCTCGTACGGAAGAACCGGGACACAATCGCAGTAGTTCTCCCACCACTACCTTAGCCGATATAGCGGAACGTAAGGTACCAAAGCATGGGAGCCGGGCAAACCCAACTATTGACCCAAGACATGATTCGGAGCTGATGCATATAATGCTATAAGTTTGGGGTGCCGCACTGGTGAAAGTGTTCGGACCTCTCGCGCCGTATTATGGGGTAAATGAAAGCCCCTAGCGTATTGAGCATTCCCGAATTTAAGGGTGCAGATTGTCGTAAATGGACATAAAGGGAAAAAGAATGAATAATGCAATAATAGACTAATGCTATGCATTGTTATTTAAATAATACGTCGAAGCGTACTGGTACAGGTAGTGCAGTAAGCAGAAAGTAGGACTATTCGAAATGTCATATCCAAGGGCAAGTTGCGTATGGATAGTAGAAAGCGGGTATTATTATTAGAGACCACCTGGGAGTTCCCGTATACATCCTAGCTTCTTGCCGCCATGGTTGTCCCTTCCCGTAATGTGTCCAGCAATCTTACTGCCGAAAAGGGCTTCCAAAGAGTGAGGCCCTGAAAGTGAAAAGAAATGATAAAGATATACAACCCCTAGGGCGGTTAAGCCGCATTGCGGGACATGCCCTGATCGTGCCCCCGCCTATGTCCATGGTATTTTCAGTGCGTAATTATGTACGGCGACATGAATTTCGTCGCTTGTCTGGGACTGGGACGGGGGCCGAATTGCTAGGCGAGCTCTGAATGTGCCAGGCGATTCTGTTGCAGTTTACTCTGGACACGCTTGAACTTGTTCGGGGGCTGTATTGCCGAATTAGTGGTTTGCCTTGAAAGGCTGCTTTCTGCTGCAAGGGCCGCAGTGTGCTCTTCCGTGTGGAGCGAGCGTTCTTTGTTTCCATTCACTGTTATGACCCCCCGAGGTCCTGGCATCTTGAGCTTGAGGTATGCATAATGCGGTACTGCATTGAATTTTGGAAATGCAGTTCGTCTGAGTAGTGCATGATAGCCACTACGAAACGGGACGATGTCGAAGATTAACTCCTCGCTTCGGAAGTTGTTCCGTTATCCGAAGACCACTTATAGCGTGATTGAGCCCATGCAATGGGCCCCTACACCTGGGATGACGCCCTTAAAGGTGGTTTTGGTGGTTTTGATCCTCAACGGATTGATGCCCATTTTTCGCACTGTATCCTGATAGAGCAGGTGCAGGCTGCGGCCGCCGTCCATAAGGACTAGAGTGAGGTGAAATCCGTTGATGATGGGGTGAGGGAGTCCCGGATTTGGGGGTCTCCGGACAGCCGGACTATATCCTTTGGCCGGACTATTGTACTATGAAGATACAAGATTGAAGACTTTCTCCCGTGTCCGGATGGGACTGCCCTTGGCGTGGAAGGCAAGCTAGGCAATACTGACTATAAGGCCCCTCATGGCCTGTTCGGCCGCCTTGTGAAGCTCGACCATTTGCTTCATCTGGTCGCTCAAGGGCACGGGGTGTTCGGTCCCAGTATACTGAGACCAGAACAACTTCTCCGTCGAGCTCCCCTCCTCAGCTCGGTAAAACTCCGCGGCATCCAGCACACTGCGGGGAAGATCTGCAAATGCTCCTGGAGAGCTCCGAACTCGGGTAAGTAAAAGGAAAGTTTCCTTCACATGCTTTCTTTGCATAATGAATGCCTTACCCTCTACTATCTTATTCACTGCATCAATCTCCTGGAGGGCCTTGTGGGCTTCAGCCTTGGCACTCCGGGCGCTTTCAAGTGCCTGCGCAAGCTTGGACTCTCGCATCGTAGAGTCAAGCTCCAAGGACTCGTGTTTTTTGGCGAGAGCCTCGAGCTCCTGCCGCACCTCGCCCACTCGGTCTTCTTGTTTCTCCAGCTCAATGCGCTCCTCGGCCGCTTTGTCTTCGGCCTTGGACAGCGCCTTCTTCAGGGTCGCCACTTCGGTCGTGGCCCCTGGAAAATTCATGATGATCCTATTACTTTACACCCGAACTTCTTTTATTTTATATAGACAAGGTATTGCTTACCTTCGCTCTCCTCGAGCTGCCTCTTATTAAGGCGAAGCTCGTTCTCGGACCGCTCCAGGTCCTGCTTCAGCACAGAGACCTCCGTAGTACGTGCGGCAGCGGCCAGCAGCGAAGCCTGCACATACACATAGATATATTCTGATGAGACTCCTAAGTCATCATTTGATCCTCTATTCGGCCTTTCTACTCGAACGCCGAACAGAGCATCAGGGGCTACTATCTATGTTGTAATATTTTCTTACATTTTGATTGCTTACCTCAAAGCCTGTTAGGAGGCTGGCGCAAGCTTCAGTCAGTCCGTTTTTGGCGGACTGAACTTTCTCGATCACCACACTCAGGATAGTACGGTGCTCTTCGTCGATGGAAGCGTGATAACCCACAAGTATAGGGGATCGCAACAGTTTTCGAGGGTAGAATATTCAACCCAAGTTTGTTGATTCGACACAAGGGGAGCCAAAGAATATTCTCAAGTTTTAGCAGCTGAGTTGTCAATTCAACCACACCTGGAAACTTAATATCTGCAACAAAGTGTTTAGTAGCAAAGTAATGTGATAGTAGTGATAATGGTAGCAAAAGGTAACAATAGTAAAAGTAATGTTTTTGGTATTTTGTGGTGATGATAGCAATAGCAACGGAAAAGTAAATAAGCGAAGCACAATATATGGAAAGCTTGTAGGCAATGGATCGGTGATGGAGAATTATGCCGGATGCGGTTCATCATGTAAGAAGTCATAACCTAGGGTGACACAGAACTAGCTCCAGTTCATTGGCGGCGGCTCCGTATCGTAAAACGCGATGATTTCATCTCCCTGATTTTTTTCTCCCCGAAACTCAATATATGGAGGTGGAGTTGGAGTCGGAGAGGCAACAGGGGGGCCACGAGGTAGGGGGGCGCGCCACCCACTCTCATGGCAAGGTGGTGGGCCCCCTGGCCTTCATCTTTGGCAGGTATTTTTCTTATTTTCTAAAAAGTGTCTCCATGAAGTTTCAGGTCATTCCGAGAACGTTTGCTCCTCCACATAAATAACACCATGGTAGTTCTGCTGAAAATAGCGTCAGTCTGGGTTAGTTCCATTCAAATCATGCAAGTTAGAGTCCAAAAGAAGGGCAAAAGTGTTTGGAAAAGTAGATATGTTGGAGACGTATCAACTCCCCCAAGCTTAAACCTTTGCTTGTCCTCAAGCAATTCAGTTGACAAACTGAAAGTGATAAAGAAAAACTTCTACAAACTCTGTTTGCTCTTGTTGTTGTAAATATGTAAAGCCAGCATTCAAGTTTTCAGCAAAGATTATAACTAACCACATTCGCAATAACGCATAGGTCTCAAGTTTACTCATATCAATAGCATAATAAACTAGTGAGCCATAATAATAAAACTCAGATGACAACACTTTCTCAAAACAATCATAATATGATATAACAAGGTGGTATCTCGCTAGCCCTTTCTGAGACCGCAAAACATAAATGCAGAGCACCTTTAAAGACCAAGGACTGACTAGACATTGTAATTCACGGTAAAAGAGATCCAGTCAAGTCATACTCAATGTAAACTAACTATAATGAATGCAAATGACAATAGTGCTCTCCAACTGGTGCTTTTTAATAAGAGGATGATGACTCAGCATAAAAGCAAATAGATAGGCCCTTCGTAGAGGGAAGTAGGGATTTGTAGAGGTGCCAGAGCTCGGTTTTAAAACAGAGGTGAATAATATTTTGAGCGGTATACTTTCATTGTCAACATAACAACCAAGAGATGGCGATATCTTCCATGCTACATACATTATAGGCGGTTCCCAAACAGAATGGTAAAGTTTATACTCCCCCTTCCACCAACAAGCGTCAATCCATGGCTTGCTCGAAACAACGAGTGCCTCCAACTAACAAGAGTCCCAGGGGGAGTTTTGTTTGCAATTATTTTGATTTAGTTTGCATAAAGCATGGGACTGGGCATCCCGGTGACCAGCCATTTATCTCGTGAGTGAGGAGCGGAGTCCACTCCTCTTGAGAATAACCCGCCTAACATAGAAGATACAGATAGCCCTAGTTGATACATGAGCTATTCGAGCATACAAAACATGATATTTATTTTAAGGTTTAGAGTTTGGCACATACGAATTTACTTGGAATGGTAGGTAGATATTGTATATAGGTAGGTATAGTGGACTCATATGGAATAACTTTGGGGTTTAAGGATTGGATGCACAAATAGTATTCCCGCTTAGTACAGGTGAAGGTTAGCGAAAGACTAGGAAGCGACCAGCTAGAGAGCGACAACAGTCATGAACATGCATTAAAATTAATCAACACCGAATGCAAGCATGAGTAGGATATAATCCACCATGAACATAAATATCGTGAAGGCTATGTTGATTTTGTTTCAACTACATGCGTGAACATGTGCCAAGTCAAGTCACTTAAATCATTCAGAGGAGGATACCACCCTATCATACCACATCATAATCATCTCAATAGCATGTTGGCACGCAAGGTAAACCATTATAACTCATAGCTAATCAAGCATGACACAAGAAACTATGATCTCTAATTGTAATTGCAAACATGTTTATTCATAATAGGCCGAATCAAGAACGATGAACTAATCATATTTACAAAACAAAAGAGGTTGAGTTCATACCAGCTTTTCTCATCTCAGCCACTCCATCATATATCATCATAATTGCCTTTCACTTGCACGACCGAACGATGTTAATAATAATAGTAGTGCACGTGCATTGAACTAAGCTGGAATCTGCAAGCATTCAATAAATAGGAGAAGACAAGGCAATATGGGCTCTTTTGTCAGATCAACAATAATGCATATAAGAGCCTCTTCAAAAATTTAATTATGGTCTTCTCCTATCGACCCCAAAGAAAAGAAAAGAAATAAAACTATTTACACGGGAAAGCTCCCAACAAGCAAAAGAAGAACAGGAAATATTTTTTGGTTTTCTTTTTAATTACTACTACAAGCATGGAAAGTAAACTAAGTAAAAGCTACAACTAATTTTTTTGGTTTTTCTTAAGGTTTATTAAACACACAAGAAGAAAGCATAAAAAGGAAATAAACTAGCATGGATGATACAATAAAAAATTATGAGCACCGACATTTAGCAAGGAGTGTGTGAACATAAATGTAGTGTCGGTGGGAAATACGTACTCCCCCAAGCTTAGGCTTTTGGCCTAAGTTGGTCTATGGCCACGGCTGGCCTGGTGGATATCCATAATAATAGTTGCTGGGGTCGTACTGTGATGAGGAAGAAGAAGGCTCAGATTGCCACTGGATGACAATCATCTCCGGATCCCACTGGTAATTAGACTGTCGTGAAGGATCAAATTGTGGTTCCGGCTCTGGCTCCTCGGCTGGTGCATGGTTCCGGTAGGCGTGGATAGACATCAACGGAACAAGGTACGTGCCTACAGTCAAATCAAACAAAGAAGGAGCGGGCAAGGTAATAGTCTCGGGATGATGTTTATTAAAGAACAATTGATATTTAAGCTCTCCTTCCCTATTCTTAAGAATAAAATCATGTGCCACCATCTTTTATAATCTAGATAAACACGGGGCAACACTTCTTCTTCCTTCTCAGCATGCCTAATAGGTATGTTAAAATGTGCAGCTAGGCATGTAGCATAGATGCCTCCAAAGATGGGGCCCTTGGTACAGTTCAGACTTAACCGTTTGGCAATAATGCTGCCCATACTAAAAGAGTTAACACCGTATAAACCAGGGTGCAAAATAATAATATCAGGGATACTTAGGTTTCCACAGTTTCCGTGACCAATTAAGCAATGACTAGCAAATAATACAAAGTAGCGTAAAACAGGAAAATGTATGCTAGTGATTCGTGCATCGGAAACCTTCTTTGTTTCCCCTACAGTGATAGTGTCAACAAACCCCTCCACATCATCATGATGTGGTTCTTCTGTCTTGCCCCCAAAAGGGACTAAACAAATCCGACGGAAATCTTAAAGTGACATCTCCTTATGCTCATCATATAAATGAAATTCCACCGTAGGTGGTGAGTTCCTAGAATGAAAATGAAAGTTTTGCACAAAGGTATTTGTGAGCAAGAGATACTGATCGCGTTGGTCGTGGAGGAGAGCAGTAAGGCCTGCAGTCTGAGCCAATTCATGAAAATCTTCATAAATCCCGGCTGCACTTAAGAAATCCTCGGAAGGCCATTCACACACCCGAACCTCCGTGGTGCAAGGTAGATTATACTTAGGCTTCGGTGGCTTTTCCTTCGAGCTTTGGCTCGATGAGCCCCTCAAAGGTCTCCTCATCATTTTCTGAATTTTTTTGAAATTTTTAGTAACTTCAAAATAAAAGTAAACCAAACTCAATAATATTGATAGTAACTACTCCTACAAGTGCCTAGGGCCTATATCATGCATCAAAACTACTTTTGACCATATAAATTTGACATGCAAGCTCAAGAACAGGGTCACCTAAGCAACACAAATTTGCAATGAGCAAAGCACTAGAACAAAAACTAATTGGACCAATGGAGGAGTCACATACAAGGGAACAATCTCCCCAAGCAGTTTTGTGAGAGGTGCTTTGAGCAAGGAGATCGAAAATGGCAGCAAAACGAGCTTGGACTCGGGTTTGAGCTGGTTATCCGTGTTTGGGGAAGGAATAAGGAGTGTATGGGTGCAATAATAAGTGGAGGAGGGCCACCGTAGGCCCACGAGGCAGGGGGCGCGCCCTAAGGGGGTGGGCGTGCCCTCCACCATCGTGGGCAGGTGGTTGACCCCCTGGTGTGTTCTCAGTTCCATAAATCCTCAAATATTCTAGAAAAAATCATATTTAATTTTCAGGGCATTTGGAGAACTTTTATTTTCGAGGTATTTTTATATTGCACGGATAATGAGATAACAGACAGAAAGTAAAAGTGGGGTACAGAAGGTTGTGCCTTCTAGTTTCATCCATCTCATGATCATCAAAAGGAATCCACTAACAAGGTTGATCAAGTCTTGTTAACGAACTCATTCCGAATAACATGGAACCGGAGAAATTTCGAATAACACTATGTTACCTCAATGGGGATATGCACATCCCCAATAATAAGAATATCATATTTCTTCTTGACAGTAGGAAGAGGAAATTCAAAACCTCCAAATATAATCGATGGAATTTTTCCAATAGAGTTGATACTATGAACTTGAGGTTGTTTCTTCGGAAAGTGTACCGTATGCTCATTACCATTAACATGAAAAGTGACATTGCCTTTAGTGCAATCAATAATAGCCCCAGCAGTATTCAAAAAGGGTCTTCCAAGAATAATAGACATACTATCGTCCTCGGGAATATCAAGAATAACAAAGTCTGTTAAAATAGTAACGTTTGCAACTACAATAGGCACATCCTCACAAATACCGACAGGTATAGCAATTGATTTATCAGCCATTTGCAAAGATATTTCAGTAGGTGTCAAATTATTCAAATCAAGTCTACGATATAGAGAGAGAGGCATAACACTAACACCGGCTCCAAGATCACATAAATCAGTTTTAACATAGTTTCTTTTAATGGAGCATGGTATAGTGGGTACTCCTGGATCTCCAAGTTTCTTTGGTATTCTACCCTTAAAAGTATAATTAACAAGCATGGTGGAAATTTTAACTTCCGATATCTCTCTCTTATTTGTAATAATATCTTTCATGTACTTAGCATAAGGATTGGTTTTGAGCATATTAGTTAATCACATACGTAAAAAGATAGGTCTAATCATTTCAGCAAAGCGCTCAAAATCCTCATCATCCTTTCTCTTGGATGGTTTAGGACGAAAAGGCATGGGTTTATGAACCCAAGGCTCTCTTTCTTTATCGTGTTTCCTAGCAACAAAATCTTTCTTATCATAACATTAATTCGTTGATTGAGGGTTATCAAGATCAACAGCAGGTTCAATTTCTATATCATTATCATTACTAGGCTGAGCATCATTATGAACATTATCATTAATATTATCACTAGTTTCAGGTTCATTACCAGGTTGTGTTTCAGCATCAGAAATATAAATATCATTTGGATTCTCAGGTGTTTCAACAATAGGACCACTAGAAGCATGCAGAGTCCTATCATTTTTGTTTTTCTTCGTTTTAGAAGAGCTAGGTGCATCTATATTATTTCTTTGAGAATCTTGCTCAATTCTTTTAGGATGGCCTTCAGGATACAAAGGTTCCTGAGTCATTCTACCACCTCTAGTCATAACTCTAACATCATTATCATTATTCTTACTGTTCAATTCATTGAGCAAATCATTCTGAGCTTTGAGTACTTGTTCTACTTGAGTGGTAACCATAGAAGCATGTTTACGAATAAGTTTAAGTTCACCTTTAACATTAGCCATATAATCACCCAAATGTCCATGCATATTAGAATTATATTTCATTGTCTACCAAAATAAGCATTAAAATCTTCTTGCTTAGCCATAAATTTATCAAACTCATCTAAGCATGGGCTAGCAATTTTAGTAAATGGCATTACAGCTTTATCATATCTATAGAGAGAATTTACCATTAGTACCTGTGTCGGGTTATCAAGACCATCAGTTTCTTCAATAGGTAAAGGATTAAGATTATATGTTTCTTCAACAGGCGGTAAATTAAGACCATGTATTTCTTCAATAGGAGGTAAATTCTTAACATCTTCAGCTTTAATAGCCTTTTCTTTCATAGATTTCTTTGCCTCTTGCATATCTTCAGGACTGAGAAATAGAATACCCCTCTTCTTCGGAGTTGGTTTAGGAATAGGCTCAGGAATTGGCTCCGGAGGTGTCCAATTATTTTCATTTGTGAACATATTCTTCAATAGAATTTCAGCTTCATCCGGTGTTCTTTCCCTGAAAACAGAACCAGCACAACTATCCAGGTAATCTCTGGAGGCATCGGTTAATACATTATAAAAGATATGAAGTATTTCATTTTTCTTAAGAGGATGATCAGGCAAAGCATTAAGTAATTGGAGAAGCCTCCCCCAAGCTTGTGGGAGACTCTCTTCTTCAATTTGCACAAAATTATATATATCCCTTAAAGCATCTTGTTTCTTATGAGCAGGAAAATATTTAGCAGAGAAGTAATAAATCATATCCTGGGCACTACGCACACAACCAGGATCAAGAGAATTAAACCATATCTTAGCATCACCCTTTAATGAGAACGGAAATATTTTAAGAGTGTAAAAGAAGCAAGTTTTCTCATCTTTAGTGAACAGGGTAGCTATATCATTCAGTTTAGTAAGATGTGCCACAACAGTTTCAGATTCATAACCATGAAAAGGATCAGATTCAACCAAAGTAATTATATCAGGATCAACAGAGAATTCATAATCCTTATCAGTAACAAAGATAGGTGAAGTAGCAAAAGAAGGATCAGATTTCGTTCTAGCATTTACAGATTGCTTACTCCATTTAGCTAATAATATTTTAAGTTCAGTTCTATTTCTGCAAGCTAAAATCGCTAAAGAAGCATCTTGATCAAATACATAACCCTTAGGAATAGCAAGTGGTTCTTCATCATCACTTTCATCAGTATCATCAGATTCAATATTTTAAATTTGTCTAGCCCTAGCAAGTTGTTCATCAAGAAAATCACTAAGTGGCATAGTAGTATCAGGCATAGAGGTAGTTTCATCATAAGTATCATGCATAGCAGAAGTGGCATCATCAATAACATGCGACATATCAGAACGAATAGCAAAAGCAGGTGTAGGTGTCGCAAACTTACTTATAACAGAAGGTGAATCAAGTGCAGAGCTAGATGGCAGTTCCTTACCTCCCCTCATAGTTGAGGGATAGATCTTGGTTTTTGGATCTCTCAAGTTCTTCATAATGATAAGTAGATATATATCCCAAGTGACTCGAAGAGTAGAGCTATGCTCGCCGGCAACGGCGCCAGAAAATGGTCTTGATAACCCACAAGTATAGGGATCGCAACAGTTTTCGAGGATAGTGTATTCAACCCAAATTTGTTGAATCAACACAAGGGGAGACAAAGAATATTCTCAAGTATTAGCAGCTGAGCTGTCAATTCAACCACACCTAGAAACTTAATATCTGCAGCAAAGTGTTTAGTAGCAAAGTAATATGATAGTAGTGATAATGGTAGCAAAAGGTAACAATAGTAAAAGCAATGTTTTTGGTATTTTGTGGTGATGATAGCAATAGCAACGGAAAAGTAAATAAGCGAAGCATAATATATGGAAAGCTCGTAGGCAATGGATCGGTGATGGAGAATTATGCCGGATGCGGTTCATCATGTAACAGTCATAACCTAGGGTGACACAGAACTAGCTCCAGTTCATTGATATAATGTAGGCATGTATTCCGAATATAGACATATGTGCTTATGGAAAAGAACTTGCATGAACTCCTTTTAATAGAGAACCGGAACAAAGCATTAGCACATGGTGAATACATGAACTCCTCAAACTACGATCATCACCGGTAAGTATCCCGATTATTGTCACTTCGGGGTTAACGGATCATAACACACAATACGTGACTATAGACTTGCAAGATAGGATCAAGAACATTCATATATTGATGAAAACATAATAGGTTCAGCTCTGAAATCATCGCACTCGGGCCCTAGTGACAAGCATTAAGCATAGCAAAGTCATAGCAACATCAATCTCAGAACATAGTGGATACTAGGGATCAAACCCTAACAAAACTAACTCGATCACATGATAGATCCCATCTAACCCATCACCGTCCAGCAAGCCTATGATGGAATTACTTAGGCACGGCGGTGAGCATAATGAAATTGGTGATGGAGGATGGTTGATGATGACGATGGCGACAGATTCCCCTCTCCGGAGCCCCAAACAGACTCCGGATCAGCCCTCCCGAGAAGTTTTAGGGCTTGGCGGTGGCACCGTATCGTAAAACGTGATGATTTCTTCTCCCTGATTTTTCTCTCCCTGAAACTCAATATATGGAGGTGGAGTTGGAGTCGGAGAGGCAACAGGGGGCCCACGAGGTAGGGGGGCGCGACACCCACCCTCGTGGCAAGGTGATGGGCCCCCTGGCCTTCATCTTTGGCAGGTATTTTTCTTATTTTCTGAAAAGTGTCTCCATGAAGTTTCATGTCATTCCAAGAACGTTTGCTCCTGCACATAAATAACACCATGGTAGTTCTGCTGAAAACAGCGTCAGTCCGGGTTAGTTCCATTCAAATAATGCAAGTTAGAGTCCAAAACAAGGGCAAAAGTGTTTGGAAAAGTAGATACGTTGGAGACGTATCAAAGCGCCGCGAAGCGATCCAGCAAGTTGTCCGGTGCCTCTGGATAGATAGAGGACACCGGCACGGGCGACTTGCCCCCCTTAACGGGGGTTGCCCGCCGGAGTCTGGAACCACCGAAGATTCTGGTCAAGTCGGCTTGGGGCCAAACCTGGAGCCCACGGGAGTCTGGCTCCCTTTGCGCCCAGGGTCCGAAAGGTCGCCTCGAGGCACCCCCAGGACTGCCTCCCCTTGGCCCGGTGCCTGTTGAGACAACACCTCGACGTTGTCCGCAGGACAAGGGGTGGAGGCGGTCGGAAGAGAACCGCTATTCATATCCGACGAGTCCAACGAACCGCTCAACGAAGATACGTCGAGATGAGCTCGGGACGGACTGCATAATCATGTTCGGCCTGAGGAGAAGCAGTGCAGTAAAACATACCATGAATTACTATGGTGTCCGGATACTTACGACTTCGCCAGGGGCTTGACCCTGGGTAGCCACTCGTCGCGACTGTAGGCGGCCGTCGTGGAGCAGTCCGGAGGGAGGGTCCTGCCCTTCTTGGACCCTTCGGCCTCCCCGGTTGGGTCGGCCTTCCTTTTCTTGTCTCCCCCGGGTGGGGGGAGAACTTTCGTCTTCCTCCTCCTCGTTTTCGTGGGAGGAGGGCGCGTCAGAGTTATCAAACGATGAGTCCGATACAACCTTGCGCCGGAGACCCTTTCGGGTCCCCGCGGCCTTCTTCTTGGCCTTCTTCACCGGCACCTCGTAAGGTGCCGGAACCAGCATCTCCGTTAGGAGAGCATCTGCAGGATCTTCCGGCAGGGGGCGGGGCATTTGATGTGCTCCGCTGTCTTCACCGAGTCCTGTTAAAGGCATGGAAGGCTTAGATCCCGCACATAATTAAACTTGGGCAAATACCACCCTGTGAACTATAAAAACATACCGGATTGGCGCGGCGCTTTGCGCTGAGTCCGCGGTCCTCGGTAAGGGAAGGAGGTATCTTGGCGCCCTTGAATAGCACCCTCCAGACGTCCTCGTGCGTCGTGTCATAGAGCTCTCGCAACGTTTGGTGCTTGGTCGGGTCGAACTCCCACAAGTTGAATACCCGTTGTTGACACGGGAGAATCCGGCGGAAGAGCATGACTTGGACCACGTTGACAAGCTTGATTTTCTTGCTCATCATGTTCTTGATGTAGGTCTGGAGTCCGGTCAGCTCTACCGAGGAACCCCAGGACAGGCCCTTCTCTTTCCAGGAGGTGAGCCGTGTGGGGATTCTGGATCGGAATTCGGGGGCCGCCACCCAGTTGGTGTCGCGCGGCTCGGTGATGTAGAACCACCCCGATTGCCACCCCTTTATGGTCTCCACATAGGAGCCATCAAGCCAGGTGACATTAGGCATCTTGCCCACCATGGCGCCTCCGCACTCCACTTGCTGGCCGAACACAACCTTCGGTTTGACATTGAAGGTCTTCAGCCACAGGCCGAAATGGGGCTTGATGTGGAGGAAGGCCTCGCACACGACGATCAATGCCGAGATGTTGATGATGAAATTGGGGGCCAGATCATGAAAATCCAACCCGTAGTAGAACATGAGCCCGCAGACAAATGGGTGGAGAGGAAATCCCAGTCCGCAGACAAAGTGGGTAAGAAAAACTATCCTCTCATGGGGTTTGGGCGTTGGGATGATCTGCCCTACATGTGGCAACCGGTGCGCGATATCCGCGGCCAGATATCCGGCTTCCCGTAACTTTCTGATGTTCTCCTCCATGACGGAGGAGACCATCCACTTGCCTCCTACTCCGGACATGCTTGGAGTGGTTTGAGAAGAAGAACGCGAGCTTGGGCGCTAGAGCTCGAGTGTGCGGGAATGGGTAAGCAAGGAGGAAGAAGGCGTGGGTGAAAAGAGTGAATCTTCATCCCTTTATATGGGTGGAGGAATCGATGCGCCTCCCCACATGCCTGGTAAAATCGCTTATTCCCCAAGCACCGTAATTGATGGCGTGGTTGGGTTACCCACGTCCGTATTGATGAGAATCCCGTAATAAGGGGAACATGATCTCTGCTTTGACAAGACATTTCAAGAAAACCGCCTCGCGATATGTCCGGTGCTGGTTGAGAAAAATGGTTCAAATAATGACCGGGCCATGGCGTGATGTCATGCTGTCAAAACGTGTCAGTAGATTAGATTTGTGGAAATATTATTCTCTCTATGGTGGTATGTGGAACTTGATTCGCAGAGCCGGACACTATCCTTGTGTTTAAAATCTTCCATGGAGTATTCAGAGGAGGAACCCGCCTTGCAATGCCGATGACAATACTGCCCGCCGGACTCATCGTCATTGAAGCCTGGTTCAGGGGCTACTGAGGGAGTCCTGGATTAGGGGGTCTCCGGACAGCCGGACTATATCCTTTGGTCGGACTACTGGACTATGAAGATACAAGATTGAAGACTTCGTCCCGTGTCCGGATGGGACTCCCCTTGGCGTGGAAAGCAAGCTAGGCAATACGGATATGTAGATCTCCTCCCTTGTAACCGACTCTGTGTAACCCTAGCCCCCTCCGATGTCTATATAAACCGGAGGGTTTAGTCCGTAGGACAACATACAATCATACCATAGGCTAGCTTCTAGGGTTTAGCCTCTACGATCTCGTGGTAGATCAACTCTTGTAATACTCATATCATGAAGAACAATCAAGCAGGACGTAGAGTATTACCTCCATCAAGAGGGCCCGAACCTGGGTGAACATCATGTCCCCTGCCTCCTGTTACCATCCACCTTAGATGCACACTTCGGGACCCCCTACCCGGGATCCGCCTGTTTTGACACCGACATGGGGTCTAGGACCAGTGCAGCGGATCCTCCATGACGGATACTAGTGGGGTGGTCCCTACGATCAAAGGTGATCGGGCAAGCAGACCATGGGTTGAACTTTGGGGCGACGGGCTCCATCGCATAGACGTCCCTTAGTGCACGCTTCCGCACCCTCTTGGGAATGTGGGTTGCGTATATCATGTTCACCGTCTTCACTTGTCGGGGGAACCCCTTCTATCCTCCCGTGTTCGGCGGCTAGAGCTCCTCCTCGTCATCACTATGCAGCCCCTTGTCCTTGTTTTCGGCATTTAATTTGGCGGCCTACTTGAACACCCAGCATTCTCTGTTGGTGTGATTGGCTAGCTTGTTGGGGTGCCGTGGATTTGACACGAGTGATCCAGTATGCGATCCAAACTGGACGGAGCCGGAGTACTTCTTTTGAATAGCTTTTTCCGCTGACCGGATCTAGAGCCTCTGAATCCGGCATTGACTGCCGTATCCTCGGTGTTAGCGCCGTTATTGTGGCGCTTTGGTCTATTACGACGTTGTCTGCCGTTGGCATCTTTGGTATCCGAAGTGCCTGGATTCCTTGATGTGTTATTGCTGCGAGCCAGCCAGCTATCCTCGCCCGCACAAAAGCGGGTCATGAGTGTCATGATGGCTGCCATAGACTTCGGCTTGTCCTGGCCAAGGTGGCGGGCAAGCCACTCATCACGGATGTTGTGCTTGAATGCCGCTTGGGCCTCTGCCTCCGGACAGTCGACAATTTTGTTTGTCTTATTCAGGAACCAAGCCATAATTGTCTGGCCGATCACCCTGGCTGCTGAGTTATATGGCTCAAGTCATCAGCATCTGGTGGTCGCACATAAGTGCCCTGGAAGTTGTCAAGGAATGCGTCTTCCAGATCCTCCCAACTGCAGACGGAGTCTGCTGGCAAGCTATTCAGCCAATGCCGAGCTGGTCCTTTGAGTTTTAGTGGGAGGTACTTGATGGCATGTAGATCATCGCCGCGAGCCATGTGGATGTGAAGGAGGAAATCCTCAATCCATACAGCGGGATCTGTTGTACCGTCATATGATTTGATATTTACGGGTTTGAAACCCTCCAGGAATTCGTGATCCATAACTTCATCAGTGAAGCATAGGGGGTGTGCGGCGCCTCTGTGCCGGGCTATATCATGACGCTGTTCATATGAGTCTTGTCTGCTATATTCGGCCCTGCCGGATTTGCTTTTGGTGTATCCGGCACGACGATCATCGTCCCGTGTTGGCGCGCGTGCCCGTGACCTGTATAGTGACCTTGAAAGTTTTGCCTTACTGTCCAATACGTCTCGCAGGTCCCGTGTGTTGCCCCGGGCCTTCGTATTTTTGATTGAGTGGCGGTGGGGTGCAGGCTGAACTTCAGGCTGAAATACCTCTCTGTCTCGGCCATGCAGTAGCCAGTCAGCCGCATCGTACACTGGTGAATGAGGTTTCAATGCTTTCTCCTCAAGGTGAGGTAGCAACCTGTGTTTTGGGTAACTCTTGCAGGGGCGCTCGAGTTCGTATTCCTCGGGTGCAAGGACTTCGGTCCATCTGTCTGCTAGCAAGTCTTGATCACCTTGAAGCTGTTGTTGCTTTTTCTTCAGGCTATTTGCTGTGGCCATAAGCCGGCGCTTGAAGTGCTCCTGCTCGACGGGGTCCTCAGGCACGATAAATTCTTCGTCGCCGAGGCTCGCCTCATCTTTGGAGAGAGGCATGTAATTGTCCTCCTCTAGTTCTCCATCTGCTGCCTGCTCTGGAGGGCTAGCTTGTTCATCCTCCGACTCCACATCGTGCTGGAGGGGATTGTGGTTGTCTTTGGCACTATCCGGAGTGTTATTATCTCCTGTGCATGTATCACTACTTGGGCTGTGGCGGGACTTAGAGTGGCGCCGCTGACATTGGCGCTTGGGTTGCTTCTTGGAGGGGTCATCCTCCGCTGTCTCGTCGCCATTGCCTTCTTTAGGGGTCTCCACCATGTATATGTCGTATGATGAGGTAGTGGTCCAGCGCCCTGTGGGCGGTGGTTCCTGCTCGTCTCCTGCATCGTCGTCCATACCATCGATGTCTTCGGAGTCAAAGTCGAGCATGTCGGTTAAATCATCGTCAGTGGCTACTAAGTGGGTGGTGGGTGAGCAGCGAATTTCTTCGTCGTCCGCATCCCACTCTATCCGGACATAGTTCGGCCAAGGTTATCCTGACAGGGAGAGAGACCTTAATGAATTTAGCACATCGCCAAAGGGCGAGTGCTGAAAGATATCCGCGGAGGTGAACTCCATGATAGGCGCCCAGTCGGATTCACTGGGCAAGGATGCAGGCGGTTCGGAGTCCATGGCCGGAGACGAATCCAGTGGTTTGGCGTCACGGCTCTCTTAAGGGGTGAAGTCAGTATCTGGCTCTATCGCCACTGAGAGTGCGGCCTCCATGGCGGGGTCTATCCCTCCGCTCTTGGATGGCGCGATTTGCTCCGGATTGACGACCGGAGTAGTTGGCGATGCGATTTCCCGAATATTGTCCGACGGCAGAGTTACGTCATGCTCGTCGTGACTGTGCGGCGCACCTGACATGGGCTCGAATCTGTCGAAGATCAAGTCTCCGCGGATGTTGGCAGTGTAGTTTAAGTTTCCGAATCTGACCTGATGGCCAGGGGCGTAGCTCTCGATCTGCTCCAGATGGCCAAGCAAATTGGCCCGCAGTGCAAAGCTGCCGAATACTAAGATCTGTCTGGGGAGGAAAACCTCACCCTGGACCGCCTCGCTACCGATGATCGAAGGATCCATCAAGCCCTATGGTGACGACACAGTGGAACTCTCAATGAAAGCACCAATGTTGGTGTCAAAACCGGCGGATCTCGGGTAGGGGGTCCCGAACTGTGCGTCTAAGGCGGAGGGTAACAGGAGGCAGGGGACACGAAGTTTACCAAGGTTCAGGCCCTCTTGATGGAGGTAATACCCTACGTCCTGCTTGATTGTTCTTGATGATATGAGTATTACAAGAGTTGATCTACCACGAGATCGTAGGGGCTAAACCCTAGAAGCTAGCCTATGGTATGATTGCCTGTTGTCCTATGTACTAAACCCTCCGGTTTATATAGACACCGGAGGGGGCTAGGGTTACACAGAGTGGGTTGCAAGGGAGGAGATCTACATATCCATATTGCCTACCTTGCCTTCCACGCCAAGGAGAGTCCCATCCGGACACGGGATGAAGTCTTCAATCTTGTATCTTCATAGTCCAACAGTTCGGCCAAAGGATATAGTCTGGCTGTCTGGAGACCCCCTAATCCAGGACTCCCTCAGCTGGCACAAGCTTCGGTTAGTCTGTTTTTGGCGGACTGAACCTTCTCGATCACCGCACTCATGATAGTGCGGTGATCTTCATCAATGGAAGCGCCGCGAAGCGCTTGCAGCAAGTTGTCCGGTGCCTCTGGATGGGCAAAGGCCACCGGCACGGGAGGCTTGCCCCCATAACGGGGGATCGCCTGTCGGAGTCCAGAACGATCGAAGGTTCCGGCGCAGTGTTCGGCTAGGGGCCGAACTCGGAGCCCGTGGGAGTCTTGCTCCCTTTGCGCCCAGGGTCCGGAAGGTCGCCTTGAGGCGCCCCCGGAACCACCTCCCCTCGGCTCGGTGCCTTTCGAGACAACACCTCGACGTTGTCCGTAGGGCAAGGGGTGGAGGAGGTCGGAAGAGATTTGCTATTCATATTCGAGAGTCCAAAGAACCGCCCAACGAAGATACGTCGAGATGAGCTTGGGACAGACTGCATAATCATGTTCAGCATGAGGAGAAGCAGGGCAATAAACACATACCATGAATTATTATGGTATCCGAATACTTACGACTTGGCCAGGGGCTTGACCCTGGGTAACCACTCGTCGCCGTTGTAGGCGGCCGTCGTGGAGCAGTTCGGAAGGAGGGTCCTTCCCTTCTTGGACCCTTCGGCCTCGCCGGTTGAGTTGGCCTTCCTTTTCTTGTCTCCCTCGGCTGGGGGGAGGACTTTCCTCCTCCTCCTTCTCGTTTTCGTGGGAGGAGTGTGCGTCGGAGTCATCGGACGATGAGTCCGATACAACCTTGCGCCGGAGACCCTTTCGGGTCCTCGTGGCCTTCTTCTTGGTCTTCTTCACCAGCACCGCGTAAGGTGCCGGAGCCAGCATCTCCGTTAGGAGAGCATCTGCCGGATCTTTAGGCAGGGGGGCTGGGCAATTGAGCTTCTCCGTTGTGTTTATCTAGTGGTGTTAATGGCATGGGAGCTTAGATCCCGCACATCATTTAACTAGGGCAAATAAATACCCTATGAGATATAAAAGCTTACTGGATAAGTATGGCGCTTTGCGCTGAGTCCGCGGTCCTCGGTGAGGGAATGAGGTACCTCGGCGCCCTTGAACAGCACCCTCCAGATGTCCTTGTGCGTTGTCTCATAGAGCTCTCGCAGCGTCTGGTGCTTGGCCGGATCGAACTCCCACAAATTGAATGCCCGTCTTCACACGGGAGAATCTGGCAGAAGAGCATGACCTGGACCACATTGACGAGCTTGATTTTCTTGCTCATCATGTTCCTGATGCAGGTCTGGAGTCCAGTCAGCTCTACTGGGGAACCCCAGGACAGGCCCTTCTCTTTCTAGGAAGTGAGCCGCATGGGGATTCCGGATCAAAATTTGGGGGCCGCCACCTAGTTGGTGTCACGCGGCTCGGTGATGTAGAACCACTCCGATTGCCACCCCTTTATGGTCTCCACATAGGAGCTTTCGAGCCAGGTGACGTTAGGCATTTTGCACACCATGGCGCCTCCGCAGTCTGCTTGCTAGCCAACCACCACCTTTGGTTTAACATTGAAGGTCTTCAGCCACATGCCGAAGTGGGGCCTGGTGTGAAGGAAGGCCTCGCACACGACGATAAACACCGAGATGTTGAGGATGAAATTGGGGGCCAGATCATGAAAATCCAGCCCGTAGTAGAACATGAGCCCACTGACAAACGGGTGGAGGGGAAATCCCAGTCCATAGACGAAGTGGGTAAGAGAAACTACCCTCTCATGGGGTTCGGGCGTAGGGATGCTCTGCCCTGCATCTGGCGGCCGGTGCGCGATATCCGTGGCCAGATATCCGGCTTCCTGGAACTTTGTGATGTTCTCCTCCATGACGGAGGAGACCATCCACTTGCCTCCTGCTCCGGACATGCTTGGAGTGGTTTGAGAAGAAAGACGCGAACTTGGGCGCTGGAGCTCGAGTGTGCGAGAATGGGTAAGCAAGGAGGAAGAAGGCGTGGGTAAAAGGGGTGAATCCTTGTCCCTTTATAAGGGTGGAAGAGGCGATGCGCCTCCCCACTTGCCTGGTAAAGTCGCTTACTCCCCGAGCGCCGTAATTGATGGCGCGGTTGGGTTACCCACGTCCGTATTGATGAGAATCCCGTAATAAGGGGGACACTAATAAGGGGGACATGATCTCTACTTTGACAAGACGTGTCAAGAAAACCGCCTCGCGATATGTGCGGTGCTGGTTGGGAAAAACGGTTCGAATAATGACCGGGCCATGGCATGATGTCATGTTGTCAAACGTGTCAGCAGATTAGATTTGTGGAAATATTATTGTCTCTACGGTGGTATGTGGAACTTGTTTTGCAGAGCCCGACACTATCATTGGGTTTAAAATCTTCTATGGAGTATTCAGAGGAAGAACCCGACTTGCAATGCCGAAGACAAATTTGCGCGCCGGACTCATCGTCATTAAAGCCTGGTTCAGGGGCTACTAAGGGAGTCCTGGATTAGGGGGTCTCCGGACAACCGGACTATGTCCTTTGGCCGGACTGTTGGACTATGAAGATACAAGATTGAAGACTTCGTCCCGTGTCCGGGTGGGACTTTCCTTGGCGTGGAAGGCAAGCTTGGCAATACGGATATGTGGATCTCCTCCCTTGTAACCAACTTTGTGTAACCCTAGCCCCCTCCAGTGTCCATATAAACCGGAGGGTTTAGTCCGTAGGACAACATACAATCATAGCATAGGCTAGCTTCTAGGGTTTAGCCTCTACGATCTCGGGGTAGATCAACTCTTGGAATACTGATATCATAAAGAACAATCAAGCAGGACATAGGGTATTACCTCCATCAAGAGGGCCCGAACCTGGGTAAACATCGTGTCCCCTGGCTCCTGTTACCATCCGCCTTAGATGCACAGTTCGGGACCCCCTACCCGAGATCCGCCTGTTTTGACACTGACAGACACCCTGGAGAGGGTCCGAACTACTCTGCAGCAGGAGTGCTCGTCTCGTCAGGAGCTCGACTAGCTATCCGGCCTCCGTCTCAGTCCCGATCAAGCGGTGGCATATGTGCCGTGGGTACATAACTACACACTCAAAATTCCATCGACATCAACGGAGGCATAGCTAGCTTGTGATCCACAGCGCGGCTCAACCGACACCGGATACACACATACTTTCACTTTTGCTTGTTTTATTTCAGGTTTTAATCCCACAGACCCCATCGGGTGGTCTGGTTATCGGTCCTCTTGAAGGATAAACACACCAAGATGGCCAGGAGCACAGACATACGGGGACTTTTTAGGTGATTCCATTAACGATAACTCTACCTGTTTTCTAGGACCCACATGCAGC
The DNA here is from genome assembly GCF_002162155.2 of Triticum dicoccoides. Taxonomy (NCBI): domain Eukaryota; kingdom Viridiplantae; phylum Streptophyta; class Magnoliopsida; order Poales; family Poaceae; genus Triticum; species Triticum dicoccoides. The sequence continues at coordinate 433,372,930 of NC_041380.1, forward strand.
TCTCCCTTGGTTTTGGCATGTTAAATAGCCTGTTACTTATTGCACTACTTGTATCAATGCGCCTTGACGTATTAATTACATTACAATGAAAACAGTTTGTAGCTGGAGCTGTAGGACCCCAGCTTTTTACCTTTACATCTTTTCTGTTTTCCTTCTCTCTTTTCTTTATTTTTTCAGTTTCCCTATGGATAACCCCATCAGGTAGCACCCGTACTCTTTGGTACGTTTTGATGTTTGCCAAGGGCTTTATAGCACCCCATATTACCGCAACAAAAGTCCGAACACTTCTTATAAGTATAGTTTGGCACCCCGAATTTAGCATTATATGCATTGGCTCCGAATCATGTCTTTGGTGAATAGTTGGGTTGCCCGGCTCCTGTGCTTGCTACCCTACGTTCCGCTACATCGGCTAGGGTAGTGAAGGGAGAACTACTGCGATTCTGCCCTAGTCTAAACCGGATGAGCACCTCAGTAGAGAAAGCCGAAAACTGACTGTCATCATGCGGCGAGAGCCAGTCAGCTGTTCGGAGGTCTCAAATCGTTGGAGGTTTTTCCGCATTTCGTGAAGGATCGTACTTCTGAATCAGATGCTGACAGCACTCTGGTTCATATACCAGGGGCTGCGCCTATGTTTTATTATAAAACTCCTATGGCTAAGTGAGGGCGTTCAAGCCGTATAGTCTGGTTGTCTGGTTCGTTGTGCTAAACAACTCCTTCAAGGACCATATAATTGGATCAAGATTTCTTAGATACCATACCGAACACCTCTGTACTACCTACGTGAGGGAAGAAGCCGACGACTGGCCAACCCGCAGATTTCATACAACACGACCGCAAAGGAGGACACAATCAAAACATAAATTATATTACAAAGAGGATTTGTTGTCATCATACAAGACAATATACGAGTGAGTCACTCAAAAATAATGTCATGCCCGCACTACATGGCTACAATACGAGACCCCTCTAGGACATCCACAAAATAGCGCTTGGGTGTACGGTGCTCCTTGCCCTTCGGCGGCCCCTTGCTCAGCTCGACGGCATCCATCTTCGCCCATCACATCATGCAACGATCAAAGGCCATCCGGGAACCTTCAATATAGACCGACCGCTTTAAGACCTCAAGTCGCGGGCAAGCAGTAACAAGCCGCTTCACAAGTCCGAAGTAGCTGCTGGGTACCGGCATGGCAGGCCATAGCCGAACTATCAGGTCCTTCATGGCCAGCTCGGCTGCCTTGTGCAGCTCGACCAACTGTTTCAGCTGGTCGCTGAAGGATACCGGATGTTCTGGTCCAAGATATTGAGACCAGAACATCTTCTCCCTCGAACTCCCTTCCTCGGCTCGATAGACTTCAGAAGCATCGGATACACTGTGCAGCAAATCCGTAAATGCCCCTGTAGAGCACCAAATTTGGGTAAGTAAAAGGAGGGTTTCCTTCACATACTTGCTTTGCATAATTAAAGTCTTACTCATTGCAATCTTATTAGCCGGCTGGAGTTCCTGAAGGGCGCTCTGGGCCTCAGCTCGAGCCTCTCGTGCACTCTGGTGGGCCTCCGCAAGTTCGGACACCTGCTTCTTAGAATCACGCTCCAGGGACTCGTACTTCTTGACGGCATCCTGAAGCTCTTGCTGAACCTCGCTGACCCGGGCCTCGTGCTTTTCGCGTGCAGCGTGTTCCTTGGCCGCTTTGTGCTCGGCCTCGGCTAATACCTTCTTGAGGGCCGCCACCTTGGCCGTAGCCCCTAGCATAGTCGATGACACTTTAGTCAGCGTGAAGTATTCATCCTTCCTAAACATACGCACACAGGTTACTGCATACCTTGGTTGTCCTCCAGCTGCTTCTTCACAAGGCTGAGCTCTTCCTTGGCCTGCTCCAGGCTTCGATTCAGTTCAGAGACCTCCGCAGTATGAGCGGCAGCAGCCAGCAGCAATGCCTGCTTATTTACATAGACATCATATGTTAAACTCTTTCGAAAATTGTTTTGATCCTCTGTTCAGCTTTTCTCTCCAAACACCGAACAAAGTATCAGGGGCTACTGTCTACGCCATGATATTCTTTCTACAATTATTATTACCTCAAAGCCTATTGAAAGGCTAGTGCAGGCTTCAGTCAGCCCGCTTTGGGCAGATTGAACCTTTTTTATCATCGTACCCATAAGGACACGGTGTTCATCTACAATTGAAGCACCTCGCAGTGCTTCCAGCAGAGCATCCGGCGCCTCTGGTTGGATAGAGGTCACTAGCGGAACAGGCACATCCCCTCCTTTCGGGGAAGGCCATTGGCCGGACTCCGGAGCCATGCAGGTCTCCGGGATGATATTCGGCTGAGGGCCGAATGGAACTCGGCCCCCACCATCAGTCCCCATGGGGGCTTCTTCCCCATGTGTCCGGCGGCCGTAGAGTCATCCTTGGACACCGCCCTGACGATCTCCGGAGCCTCCCCTTGGTCGGGAAAGGCCCTTTGGGACACCACCTCATCATCGGCTTTGGGCGAGGTAGAGTGAGTAGGTGGCGGCTACATGCTAGCCATCTTTTTGGAGTCTAGCGAGCCCTCTATCGAGGATTGCGGAGAACTGGCGCGGGCTGGACTGCAATAGCATAAATTAAACATATTAATATGGCAAAGGGGAAGGGCCATACATTTGGACGAGCATAAGGTCCTTGGTACTTACAAAGCGGCCCGAGGCTTGGTCTGGGGCATTCGTTCCGGACTACTATCGACATCCCACGCGGAGTTATCCGCGAGGGAGCCCTTCCCCCTCTTGGGTACCTTCGCTTCCAGGTTCGTGGAGGCCACCCTTTTCTTCCATCCCCCCTCAGGGGGGGAGTTGTCTTCTTCCTCCTCCTCATCATCGTCTTCGGTGACCGAAGGATCAGTCTCGTCTTCGGACGACAGGTCCGTAGTACCCTTTCGACGAAGGCCACTCCTGGTCCCCTTGGCCGCCTTCTTGGTCTTCTTCTCTAGCACCTCATAAGGCGCCAGGAACAACATCTTTGTCAGGAGTGGGGTCTCTATGTCTTCGGGTAGAGGGGCTGGGTAGTTAATCCGCCTCGCTATGTCGGTCCAGGCCTAAGGAAAAAATTGATAGGAGAGCTTAGACTTCTTTCTCACAATACGCTAGTAAAGATTATGCCTTGAGAGCATGAAAGAGCTTACCGAATTGGCTTGGCGCTTTAAGCTAAGCCCACGATCCTTGTTTGTAGGCGGTGGTGTCTCGCCGGCCTTGAAAAGCACTTTCCAAATATCCTCGTGCGTTGTGCCGAAGAGCTCTAGCAGCGTCTGGTGCTTGGCCGGATCGAATTTCCACAAATGGCAAGTCCGGCGTTGGCACGGGAGTATCCGGCGGATGAGCATGACCTGGATCACATTGACAAGCTTGATCTTGTTGGATATCATATTATGGACACACGTCTGGAGCCCTATCATCTCGCCCGGAGAACCCCAGGTTAGGCCCTTCTCTTGCCAGGAGGTGAGCCACATCGGAGGTCTGGATCGGAAATCGGGGGCCACCGTCCAGTTGGTGTCGCGCGGATCGGTGATGTAGAACCACCCTGATTGCCATCCCTTCGCCGTTTCCACGAAAGAGCCTTCGAGCCAAGTGATGTTGGGCATCCTACCCAACATAGCTCCTCCGCACTCTGCCTGTTGACCGCTCACCACCTTCGGCTTCACATTGAAGGTATTCAGCCATAGGCCAAAATGAGGTGGGATGCGAAGAAAGGCCCCGCACATGACTATAAATGTCGAGATGTTGAGGATAAAAGTTGGGGTCTAGATCATGGAAATCTAGCCCATAATAAAACATGAGTCCACGGACAAACGGGTGGAGAGGGAATCCCAGCCCGCGAACAAAATGCGTGAGGAACAACACTCTCTCATGACGCTCGGGGATGGGGACGATCTGTCCCTTGGCCAGAAGTCGATAAACGATCTCCTTGGCCAGGTATCTAGCCTCTCGGAGCTCCTCTATATCTTTCCTCTTAACGGAGGATGCCATCCACTTGCCGCCAGCTCCGGATCCGGACATGGTTGGGTGTTTGTCTGAATGGGAACGAATGAGGACTAGGGCGTTGGAGCTCAAGAACGGAGAGGCAGGAAGAAAGCATGGGAGAAGAAGGGGGAATCTTATCTCCTTATAAGGGCGGTGAATATTGAACGCACCCCATTTGCCTTGAAATTCGCCTGCTCCCAAGGGTTGTGTAAATGGCACGGTTGGGTTACCCACGCTCGTATTGATGAGAATCCCGTAATATGGGGACACGATCTCTGCTTTGACAAGATGTGCCAATGACAACCGCATCTCCAAACGTGGGGCGAAATTATGACCGGACAGGCGTGACATCGCATTACTAAAGTTGTCAGTGGATTGGACTCATTTGTTATTATATTCTCTCTGCGGTTGTGTGCGGTGTGTGTTATAGGTCCGGACACGATCAATTCTTCTGGAGACTATTCGGGAGTTCAGAAGGAGGAACCCGCCTTGCAATGCCGAAGACAGCACTACGCGTCGGATATCTTGTCATTGAAGCCAGGTTCAGGGGCTACTGAGGGAGTCCTGGACTAAGGGGTCCTCGGGCGTCCACCCTGTTATCTATGGGCTGGGCAAATGGGACGTGAAGATATGAAGACCGAAGACTGTACTCTTGTCCCGATAAGACTCTCCTTGGCATGGAAGGCAAGCTTGGCGAACAACTATGAAGATTCCATCTTATGTAACCGACTCTATGTAACCCTAGATCCCCCCGGTGTTTATATAAACCGGAGGGTGTAGTCTATAAAGGATATACTCGATACCGTTCTCATACAGGCTAGACCTCTAGGGTTTAGCCATTATGATCTCGTGGTAGATCAACTCTTGTAATACTCATACTCATCAATATCAATCAAGCAGGACGTAGGGTATTACCTCCATAGAGAGGGCCCGAACCTGGGTAAACAACGTGTCCCCTGTCTCCTATTACCATCAACCTTAGATGCATAGTTCGGGACCCCCTACCCAAGATCCGCCGATTTTGACACCGACAAGATCCATGGGCCTTTTACAGGTCGTAGGATCCATGGACGTTCTACGGGTCGTATGATCCACGGGCCTTCTACGGGCCGTAGGATCCATTGGTCTTCTACGGGACGTAGGATCCATGGGCCTTCTATGGGGCGTATAATCATTTCTCCAAACATGGGCCACACTATCGTGGACCATAACGGGCCGTTAATAGGCCGTATTTGATAATGGTATGAAAATAGCCCAACGGGTTAACAGGCCACAAACGGGCCGAATGTAACCACGGGTTGTATTTGGCCCGCAAACGGAACATGCCAGTAACAGACCATATCTGAACGAATTCTAGAAATGAGCCCAAGAATAAATGGGCCCTTAGAAGGCCGAAAGTTAACACGGACTGGAAATGACCGACAGAATAATGGGCCGTTAATAGGTATAAAGAGATATACTATTCATTATGGGCCAGTTTCATCTCGGGCCTTTAATGGGCCGAGAGTTACAAAGGGCCTCATATGGGCCGAAAGACATCATGGGCCATACATGTGCCGGAAGTTACAACGGGCTGGAATCATATAGGACGGCCAAGATGAAGCTACTGGGCTTAATTCCCATAGGCCATAACGGTCCGGTAGTAAGCGTGCTGTAAATGGGTTATATACGAACATGTCGTTGACAGGCTTTCCTTGGGCCGGCTCATTACCTTTTGACCAAGTCAAACGGGCCAGCCACTACAAGAAATATGTCAACTTGCGACCATCACTATTGGTCACTGAAAGGTCATGGTTTTTCATTTGCGACCTTTTTGTGACCAAAAACAGAAGGTCAAAAGCTGGCGATCGTAAACTGAAATCAACGACCTTCTCTGTGAGAAGGTCGTGGAATTCCACGACCAAAACAAAAGGTCACTAGTTCAACAACCTTCTGTTTTGGTTACTGGTTGTCTGCCCAGGCCATGTCGAATCTGACGTGGCAAGCTGACATGGCAAAATTGCGACCAAATGAAAAGGTCGTTGATAAGAATCAGCCTGGTCCAATTCGGTGTTCTACATGGGCCTAGCCCAACAATTCAGCCTTTTTAGAATATTTTTCCCTATTAATTTGGTCGACTACATGGGCCAAGCCCACATTTTAACCTTTTTATTTCTGGGCCATGGCCTCTTATAATGCATTTCTTATTAGTTTTCGTCCTTCCAGAAAAATATTGTTTGGGCCATGGCCTTTTCACCCCAGACCATGTTTGTACCACGTTTATGTCTGGGTCATGGCCTATTCAGGCCCGGTACTATCATGTCAATTGAGTAATTTTCACAATCTGGCATTAAAGAAACATGTACACAGGGAATACAAAATTTCATTACACAGGAATTGTTCAACACGTAGGAGCACATCTGTTACTGCCCTAACAATGTCTACATAATTTGCCTTATCTCACTACTACATAACATTGTTCAACACGTAGGAGCACATCCTAACAATGTCTTCATTGCTTCCTCTGATGGGCAAGTTCTCCAGGTGTGACAACTTGCCTTCCTACAAGAACAGAACATTACATGAATAGATCAATCGAGGAGGAAACAATAAAACAAGTTGAAAGCATCACACATACAAATAATAACAGCATACATTAATGTATAAAATAATAATAAAAAATATATAACCAGGGCTATTTCTAGCCAACTTGTGTGCATGAATCATTATAGATCAAGCAAAAGACATATAACCATAAGCAAACAGCAAATATTAGTGAAAGGGGACAATTTCTAGTAGTCGTCATTTTTGCAAAGTGAGCAAGAATGATGGTATTTTCCTACACATACTTTCTGATTTTTCCTTAGTCCTATAATGATCTGCTCACTCCAATTCTATCTACTCAACCCATTCACGTGCAACATGGATAATCAACTAGCCTCATCATTTGAAGCATCTAGTCAAATAAGGAATTAGAATGCAACATGGATAACTATGTCCTATGAAACAGTTCACGTATCAAGAATCATCAAAGTAAATAAGGAACTGGTATAGAACACCAACCCAATCACCTTCACAGCAATGAAATCATGGATAATTCTTCTATTTAATTGAAGTTCTCTAAGCTTCTTCCCCCATTGAAAGTAGTCTACAAAATAATTGAGAACAAGGTCAGCGCCAAAATTCAAACCATACAATTTCTTGCTAATCTCATATGCTATTATCAAAAGAAAGATGTATTTTGCTGTAAGATTTTAGCGCTGGTACATAAGACATAAAAAGGTACCAAAAATCCTTAGTGATCTGAAGCAGCAAAAAAAATTTAAACACAGATAATGCATGCCATAGTAATAGCAGCACAAACACAGAAATGCAAAAGGCACCTCATACTAGTATGGTGATCTTCGTCGCAAATTTTAAGCTCCATTTCATGTAGATAATTTATTTGGTTTCAGTAAACAACGGCGTGTAGTATATATGAAGGGTTATTGGTTGCATAACACCTGAACTAATCCTCCATATAGGGGGGGTTGCAACAGGTTCCTATAGTACACTAGATAGGCCGACATTTTAGACTACTAGTACCTAGAAATCATATGCAACTCTATTTTTTCTCTTGCCTAGCCACAAGATCATAAGAGAAATCATAAGTATCTGGTGCATTTGATATAATAAAGCAGCTCCTGAACAAATAGAAGTTCTGCATCTTCACATCCCAATTGAGGAGATCTATGGGATAACCTACCCTGAGGAGCTCGCCGCGGGATCTTCTCCATGGCCAGCCCCCTTCTTTCACAACACCAGATTGGCCTCTTCGCGAACCTACAAAAATAAATGCACACACACACATCATATTGTGGGAGACGAGAGGAGGAAGAGGAGGAGGAGGGATGTGTATGCAAGTGTATGGGCATCAAGCATGAGATACTTTTGAAATTACTATGAACATTCTTAGTTTCTTTGATTGAAGTAGGTGACTGGGGCTAGGTGTGCTCACTACTAGGCAGTAAAAACTGGGTATATACAAGCATTGGGTGCTTAGTTATCGGCAACGAATATATAGACACCAAAATATCGGTTCCTCTGCCGCAAGTGACCATCATCGTGAACTAGACATACGAATACTAAATATCAACCAATGCACATACTTTTATTACCTGCAAGAGAGATAGCTCAAAATAGAACATATATAATTTGCAAGAAGGAAATCACCCATAATTAACACGGAGAGATATAACCAAAACAAGTTCATTCGTCTTCCGCTTTAGTTCTTGGAAACTTTTCTCGCAGGCTTCTGTCCATTCAAACTTCTTATCTTTCTTGAGTAACTGCGTCATAGGCTTGGCTATGGTGGAGAATCCTTCAATAAATCTGCGGTAATATCCTGCCATTCCCAAGAAACTCCGTATGTCCATTACGCTGGCTGGTGACTTCCAGCCAAGTACGGCCTTGACTTTCTCTGGGTCCACTGCGATACCGTCTTGGGTCAGTACGTGGCCTAGAAAGCCTACTTTTCTTAGCCAAAATTCGCACTTGCTGAACTTGGCATACAATTGGTGTTTTCTGAGCTCTCCTAGCACAATCCTGAGATGTTCTGCGTGCTCTTCTGGTGTCTTGGAGTATACCAGAATATCGTCGATGAATACCACGACGAACTTGTCCATAAACTTCATAAATACTTTGTTCATGAGGTGAACAAAATATGCTGGGGCATTAGTTAATCCAAATGGCATCACTGTGAACTTGTACAGTCCATATCTGGAGGTGAAGGCTGTTTTGGGGATATCTTCCGTTCGTACCTTCAATTGATGGTATCCTGACCTTAAGTCATTTTTTGAGAATACCTTGGCCTGAGCGAGTTGATCAAACAAATCGTTTATCCTTGGCATTGGGTATTTGTTTTTGACTGTGACCATGTTAAGTGCTTGATAGTCAATACACAATCTCAGCGTTCCATCCTTCTTTTTGGCAAATAAAATTGGTGATCCCCAAGGTGAGGAGCTGGCTCGAATGTATCCTTTGTCTAGCAATTCCTTTATTTGTTTCTTCAACTCAACTAATTCGGATGGTGCCATTCGGTATGGTTTCTTGTATATGGGGGTGGTTCCTGGTGCGAGCTCAATGCTGAATTCTATCTCTCGGTCTGGTGGCATGCCTGGTAGCTCTTCAGGGAATACATCTGGAAATTCACACACTACTGGAACCTTGTTTAGCTCAGAAACGTCCACCTTATTTAATCTCGGTTGCCGGGGTATTTTTCCTTCCTTGGCTGATACTCTTATTGTCTTTCCTTGGTGGTGTGTGAGAATTACGGTCCTGTTGAAACAGTCGATAAACCCCTTGTTGGTGGTTAGCCAATCCATCCCTAGGATGACATCCAGTCCTTTATTTTCCAACACAATAAGATTTGCGTGAAACTCCAATCCTTCGAACTCAATGACCACATTTTGACAGTAATTCTGAGTAACTTGCTGAATCCCAGGGGACTTGATGATCATGGATTTCTCCAAAGGAAGCATCGAAAAATTATTTTGCAAAGCAAAACTTTTCGAAATGAAAGAGTGAGAAGCTCCAGAATCAAACAAAACCATTGCAGGTATTGTGTTGACAGGAAACGTACCGAGTACGATATCCGGAGTATTTTGTGCCTCCTCTTTGGTTACGTGGTTCAGATGACCCTTCCTGTGGTTATTGTTGGGATTGAAATTGTTTCGCTTGGGCGCTGAATTGTTGCCGCCGTTTTTCGGCTTTGGGGTTGAGTTCCTTGGCTTGGGGCACTGTTTGGCATAGTGCCCTTCTTCTCCACAAGCGTAACAAGTAACGCCGGGGCGATAGGTGAATTCCTTGTCCCTTGCATGAAAATTCTTGATTGGGCGTGAGACATTGGATGAGGATTTGTGTGTCCCACCCTTTTGAAAATATGTCCTGCTTCGGTGATTGCGAGCATGGTTAGTCTGGTCCCTTTTTCGCTTGCGGATATCTTCCAGACTGCGTCTCTCATTTTCCAGAGTAATGGCTTTGTCCACCAGTGTTTTGAAATCAGGAAAAGTGTGCACGACCAGTTGGCATTTAAGCGCGGGCGCCAGACCGTCAAGGAATTTCTCCATCTTCTTGCTTTCAGTCATACATTCTTCATTGGCATAGCGGGACAATAGAGTAAATTGACCGTTGTATTCCGACACTGTCATGTTCCTTTGTTTGAGGTCATCGAACTCTCTCTTCTTAATTTTCATAATACTCTTGGGAATGTGTGCACCACGGAAACCTTCCTTGAAATCATCCCAGGTTATATCATTTTCGTTGGGGTGCATGTGCAGAAAATTCTCCCACCATGATGCAGCTGCTCCTGTGAGATAGTGCGGAGCATATAGTACTTTCTCGAGATCTGAACATTTTGCAATAATTAATTTTCTCTCCATATCTCGAAGCCAATCCTCGGCTTCAAGAGGCTTGTCAGTATGAGAAAATGTTTGAGGACGTGTCTTCTGTAGCTCAGATAACTTGGAATGCTGCTGATACTGTCCATGATGATTTCCCATCTTGATGACTTGGTTCATCATTTCACGATGTTTTTGCTGACTCTGTTCATAAAGGCGGCACATTTGGGAAAGTGCCGTTTCACTGTTCTGTTGACTCGACTGCCCTTGCGTGAAATTGTTGCCTGGTTGAGTGTCATAATCTTCCTCTGGCGGAGTAGGCATGGAGCGAGTCCAAGGACGAGACATTTTTCACTCTGGGGATATATTTTGTAAAACCCATAAGAAAAGCGAAGATGGTCGCAAAAACAAATCCATAAATGCACAAGAATGGCAAATAATTTAAATGACCAAGATCACTTAAGAAAAACAAATCGAATTGCGCATGGAGAAGGACTGCTCATTACATATCTTACACGCGGGCGATAATTATACAATACATCACTCAGGATATGTGTACATAATCCTGACATGTTATTTAGGCTAGTGCACTTCTCCAGACCCTACATGATGTGCAAACAGGCTACTTTTCACAACCTATGCACATATAAACATATCATACAAGGCGGTACATTACATGGCGGCTAAGCGTACTCAGGCAGAGATGTTGACGACCTCCTTTGCCCTGCCGAGGGCGAGGCGTAGCGAGGTTGGGGACTTGACTTCCTCCTCGCTAGTAGGCTCCATACGTGTAGTGTTACGCAGAGTGGACGGAGCGGTTGCCAGGGGCGGAACAACACGAACAGGAGTGGGCGCGAAGGGTGGTGCAGTGCGCGCTGGAGTGGGTGCAATGACTTGGTTGAATTCTTCGGTAGAAGGTAGGCGACGAGTAGGCGTATAAGATGCTGAGGACGAGACCAAAGTCAGTGGCGGTGCAGTGGGTAGGAGCTCCCTCCTGTTGGCAGCACAGCCATGAACTGAGTCCATGTGGGCAGCCACGAAGTCGTCCGCCAGGTTGTCGAAGGCTGCCTCTAGGGCCCGGAGATACTCAATAAGCATCTCAAAAGCCTCGTCTCGTTCTCCTCTGGGGCAGGAGTATGCGTAGTGACAGGTGTAAGGCACATGGCACGGAAGATAACGGTAACGACGAGTCTTCATCACGGGGAGGACATCCCTGAGACGAGCTATCGCCTCGCGGGCTGCCATCTGCATAGCATGCCTCTTCGTAGGCATGGCTCGTCCCAAGAACCGGAAGCGGCGTAACTCACCACGCCCTCCCTTGAACTGCACCGCGGCCTAGTGCATGGTCATACTGTCGTTGACTCGGTGCTGGCAGAGTGTGAAGACTGGGCGCACAGATGGCCCCATCGCGACCTGAACGATGAAGGAAAGAAGCTTGACGAACCCATCGGGCACGTTGGCGAAGGTCTGAGACTCGCAGCTGTTGTCGGCCATCTACAAAAGTAGGCAAAAATTCTGCATGGTCAGATCATAAATTTATGCTGACTGACAGAAAATGACTACAATCAAGAAAATATGGAAAGGCTCAATCATGCTAATAACCAATTAGCGATCGCACCTAGTGGCTTCCTACAGTCAGCCTGGCTCTGGTACCAAGCTTGTCACGACCGGTTTTCCAATAAAAATATTTATTGAGAAACCAATCTTTTGAGTCCAGTATGAGAGAAATCCTCCTTACTGGTAGACAAATTCTTGATACAATAAGCCAGTAGCATAAAATATATTACAGGGTCGAACTACGGTAGCTCAACCAAATTATTACAAGCACGCCAATAAATATACATATTGGCGGACATGACACAGTGGTGTGGAGGCATGCTACTGACTCGAGGATAGGGCGGTGGTGGAAAAACACAGCGGGGAGAGAGATACAAGTCTCTAAAGCTGTCGTCTCATCGAGCGTCGAGGTGAGGCTCGATGAATTTATTTGGTAGCGGAAGCGGATATAATACAGTGACCAAATCCAGGGTCGTACGAGACTGACTGGGACTCCTCTAGGCGTCGGACTCACTATCAAATTCTTCATCCATGAGATCGCCTTCGTCAGCATCTGGCCAAATCAACAAGCCAGTGAGTACTTTGAAAGTACTCGCAAGACAGTTCGGACGTAAGATATAACAAATGCATGCATGAATGCGTCATGATTAATTCACCAATGTATATTCAAAAATTAGCATAACGAGGTAAGTAAAAGGGAAACGGCGGAAGTCCGCCTGAAATCCCACAAAACATAAATGAAGACCGATCGGGTGTCTGAAGCGATGCCTTGAAAGGTGAACAAATAAATATAAGGAAATGATGCCACAGTCGGGCATCTTAGCGACACCACATAAAGGGCTTTAAAAGAAATGCCACAGTCAGACGTCGGGGCGACATCATAGAAAGGACTTTAAAAGAAATGCCACAGTCGGGCGTCTTAGCGACACCACATAAAGGCCTTTAAAAGAAATGCCACAGTCGGACGTCGGGGCGACATCACAGAAAGGGCTTTAAAGGAAATGCCACAGTCGGGCGTCTTAGCGACACCACATAAAGGGCTTGAAAAGAAAGTAAAATACAACAATGCCACAGTCGGACGTCTGAGCGACATCGCAGAAAGGGCTTTTATTCACAAGTAAATAATACTCATAATAAACATTCAATTTATGAGAATAAATGGGTTAGTCCATTCACAGGAATAATCATTTAACCGGACTTAGCACTCATGCGATTCCCCGGAGTCTCTGTCATCAAAACTGACATTTGATCAGAATAAGATAATATCGATCTTGGACATGGAATAGATGATTTGGAGGAATATATGACTCTGCAGAGTTTGTACAAAATTTTTCCCACAGCCAACGGATTTCCGTAGTCCCGAAGGACTAGTTCCGTTTACGGTTTTTCGGGAGAAAACACAGCTAACCAGTACACACCCATTCTACCTCTCGATGCTAGGAATCACCCTAGACATCGTCCAAGAAAAACTTTTGAGACGGGGAGATCACAATCTCGAATAGCATGGGATCAAATTTATATACGCGCGCTCTAAGGGGTGCCCCCTCTCGGTCCCAACCGGAAACACCCATGCCCCCTGACCGGATGACTGGCTTTAATCCAAGGCCATGGAACCATCATCACGGCCTCTCCTTTTTGGTGTGTACCAGGAAAGCGGTTTACAACTTACTAAGCCATATTCCTTACGGAAAACCTGTGGTAGTACAAGGAAGCAAAAATGGAAGGAACTGGAATGATACGAGTTGACATTGAAGTCACATAGTCTGGCATAAGCCTGGCATGCTACAACACTGCCATCTTACCCATCCTCATGCCAACACATGGCCATTTATACTCACATCCATCCACTTATGGATCATCGAACTCACTTACCTCAACATTGCATAAAATAACGTCCATCGGTATGCTCATCAACATGCCATGAAACTAACTAAATGCAAAACATGCCAAGACACTCATCATATCAAAAGCTCAAACATGCTTGCCTGGTTCAGAGTAGTCGGAGCCTAGCTCGGTGAAGTTCGCGGCTCCGTCACCTCCTTCGGTATCTACGGTATAAAGAAAATATATGCGCTATCGTAAATACCAAGAGGTGCACAAAAAGTATTCCAAATATTTTTCAAATAAATCTGATAAAAAACTAGACAAAATTTTAAAGAGAACAGAAAAAGAATCAATCAAAAATACCTTTCTGTTTAAAAGTTATAGAGGTTTTTGCCCAGGGACTCATCTGTAATGAAACAGAAAGTTCCCAGGGGCTAGCTTATAAAAACAGAAAACGCTTCGGCAGAAACTACGCCAGCCCAAAGGGAAAGCGCATTTGGCAGAAGGTGTTTTCAGAAAACACTCCGTTTAGAAAGGACAGAGAGGCTGACAGCAGGTCCCGCCTGTCAGGTTTGAATATACGAACGGGACAGCGATTTTGCCGGTGCCCGAGAGACACGGTGGTCGCCGGCGGCGATCCACGGCGAGGCAGGGGGATCGGAGGGTACCTCCATGTTCAGGGCACCTTCCCGCGTCGGTTGGTGGTGGTGGTGGTCGCCGGCGAGTACCACGTCGACGGCGAGCTTTGCTCTGGCGGACGGCGGCTCGGGTGGTCGAGGGACTCGTCGGAGGGAGCTGTGAAGGACACATTGATGCTGGCGTTAGCTTACTGGGTGCTATAGGGAGTAACTGACGGGGTTTGGGCGCCGAAGACGGCCTCACCGGAGCGAATCGTGGTGGAGGCCGAGGCGGATCGGGGCGGCCGGAGTTGGGGGAGGAGACCTCCTCGAGGTCCTCCGGGTGGCTTGGCAGAGCTTTGGTGAGGTGTAGAGGTGGTGCGTGCTCGAGAGTGAGCTCGGGGGCCCTTTTTATAGGCGGCCCTAGGCGGTGGCCGCGAACGGGGGTCTCCGGTGAAGGTTACGGCGGCGCAGGGCTTGGTCGGGGGTAATTAGGACGTTGGGCGTCATCGTGGAGGTCCACGGTTCCGTTTAGGCGCTAATCGAGCTGGGATTTGGTGCTATGGGCGAATTCGACAGAACAGGGCGGCGCGGGCCCGTCGGCGGCAGTGAGCATGTTCCGTGCGTGCCGGGCCACGGCGACGGTGCCACGGGCGTGCGCTGGCATGCATGAGGCCACGCGGAGAGCAGAGGGGCGTTGGGCGGCGCCGAACGGCGTTGAGCCGCCGTTCCGTCCCCTGTCGGCTGTTACGGGGGTTCGGCCGCCGCAAGACACGCCGGCGCGGGCGGCCAGGGGCGCCACCGACGCTGGGAAGACGCCAAGCGCGCGTGCGGGGGTGCTGGCCAGGGAGAAGAAGCCGCGTGCAACGCGCCAAGCGCACTTTCAACGCGTGAGTGAAGCTGGCGGACGAAAAACGACACTGAAGTCTGAATTTTCTGAATTTGCAAAGGAACAGTGTAGCTCAGGTGTTCGACAGAATGTTTTTGGCCTCTGGGGATTTTTCCTTGAGCTGATTTTTGGTGGAGTGTCTTCTCATTGCTCCAGTAGGCTGCCTGATTTTTGGTGAAATTTTTGGAGAAGTGTAGATATGAATTTCACCAAATTTGGCAAATCTGGTCCAAACTTGCAGAGACTGAATTTTGAAAAATTTGAAAAGAGAAGGAGTGGATCAAGATGGTTCTGGGTTGTGGGTACAAAGGACTTTCAAGGAGAGTTGGTTTGAGGTCAAAACTCAAATGCAAAAGGGTACTTGCTTTGAAAAACTCTCAGGCTCCAAATAATTTTCAGAAATGATTTGAGTGAAAAGAAAATTAGGATATAATCCAAAACTTGCTTGGATTAGTTGGGACAGAGAACTTAGGTTGATTACCAGGAGGAGGGGAGGTTTTGGAGGGGTTTTACCACATGGGCAAAATACAAAGTCATGGGTGGTTTTCAAGATATGAAAATCCCAAGTTTTCATAGAGTTTCTTTTTAAAAGAAAAAAGATTAAACTCCCAAAATAAATTTGAGAGGGAACCAACAGAGAAGAAGTTTCAAAGGATCAAACACCATAGCTTGAATAAAAATAAAAACCTTGCCAAAGAAAAGGAAGTTTTTAAGAGGAAGGTTTTCTGGAAAAAAAATTTAAATGGCCTCTTTTCAAAAACCACAAAGTTTTTGCTGAAAACCAAATAAAACTTTTGGAGTGTCACAAAGGAGGGCGTGACGGCGATGTTCACGCTTGCCTCCGTGAATAGCTAGCCTCCATGAAGAGTTCATGCTTGCATTCCAACATTGGTCTGTATGTATAAGTTGCAAGTAATTGTACCGAATAATTGTGTACAAACTGAGAAGAGCTTCTAGATTACTGCAGGATAAATGGTTGTAGAGCAGAATCATACTTGGTAAACAATGCATGAACATCCAAGTCATTCTCCTTCAGTTTTGCACCAGTGTTGTACCAGTCAACGACATGCTCCTTGGCTGCATTCGAAACAGCTCATCAGTATTCAACAGAAACAACTACACAGGGCAAGTCCAAGCATATCTAATAAAAATTCTAAAACAGCATACCGCTGATCCACTTGAACATGGAGAACATAGACTCATGGTAATTATGGTCGAGGAACCAGATCCTTCGGTCCTTGTCAACCTCCTCAAACGGCACTACAAGATCACACCCCGACGCAATTCACAAATTCAGTAAGCCACCATCGTAATAAATAGCTCTACACATCTAATCACGCAAGGGTTTCACGCTAGTGGATCTAGCAGCAGCTACAGCTAGAGCGGGTTCTGTGAACCCTAGGCCCCGCCAGAGGCACCGATCCCCCGGAAACAGGTCGGGGACCCGGATGGCGCAAACCCTAGCAGGAAAGAGGCGGGGGTTAGTTCGTTCGCTTACCGGCATAGGAGTTGGTGACGTCAATGACACCGTCGGAGGACGTGCCGAGGAGCATGCCGACGACGTGCTTCCTGGTGTCACGGGTGGCGCGGTTGTAGTGGTCGACGATGCTGAGCAGCACCAGCGGGTGCACCACCACCTTCTCCAGTGTCCGACCCGATAGCTGCGCCGCCTTCACCACGTCCATCTCCTCTCCCTCTCCTCGGTGCGTCGTTAGGGAGCAGCGCGAGGGGCACGGCCCCGCGGGTGGAGAGGGAGCAAGGGCGCAAGCGGGCCGAGGGATCCAAAGGTGGGTGGCGCGAGCGGGCTGAGGGATCTGACGTCGTGGCTGCGGTAGGGGATGGGGCGACGGCGGAGTACGGGGCACTTGGGTTGGATCTGGATCGGGGAGAAGGGGAAAGAGAGAGGCTGCAGAGAGAGGGAGAGAGAGAGAGAGAGGCGGGCGCGGGCTGCTAGGGTTTGGATTAGGATGCTGAGAGGTGGACGGTTCAGATCGGCTAGAACGAATGGTTCAGATCGGCTAAGGGGGGTGATCCGTGGGATGAGCCTTGATTGGCTTAGAAAATTTATGGTTTGAAATAGTTTCTAAGTACTAAAACTATGGGTGTTTCGTGAAGCAGCTATCAAAACTATTTTGCAAAATGGCACAACTAAATTTTTCTCTCAAGTTAAACCACATTTTTTGGATGATCGCCAATTTGAATGCATTTTTATCTTTCTACTATTTTTAATCATTTTTCGATTGCCCGAATGAGTTTTTTTGAAGGACCTACCATATATTTGTTGCAAATTGGACCAAATCAATTTTAAAAAATACTAGGACATATTTAATTCACAATTGACCAAATGGTTGGGTGTGAAAAGTTTCAATCCACCTCTCGTGAAAAAGACAAATTTCAGTAGATTCAGTTGGAAGTGGGTAAAATTTGAACTGTAGCTACCTCATAGTTTTCTCTTTATTTCTTTCAAAAATCACTTCTAGGTACATAAGTATCTATTTAATCAGAGAAACATCAAAAAAATTCCAAGATTCAACAACTAGCTAGGAACGGTCATGCCCGCCGTTTTGACCGCTTTTTGAAACGGGCATAAAAAATTCAAAAAAAAATCAAAAAATTGGATAACCTTCGCATTGTGTCATTATATGTGACCAAGTTTCCAGGAAAAATAATAAACTTGTAATACAGAAATTATTTTTAAAAAGTGCTCACAGAAATGAGCTATCGTGCGTGAAGATTCATGGCTTTCAAGCCAAATGATCAATCTTATGGCCACATTCATGGCAAAGTTTGTTCAAATGATTTCATTTTGTGCACAAGGGTGCATTTTGGAATTCCAAACAATGTTGCCTAAGGGAGTCTTCATTTTCTTTGCACGGAAAATTCATTTTCCATTTTTCGAGTGCCCGAATTGAGTTTTTTTTGTGAAGGACCGACCATATATTTGATGCAAAATTGGGCCAAATCAATTTTATAAAATACTAGGCCATATTTAATGCAAAATTGACAAAATGGTTGGGTTTCAAAAGTTTTGATCCACCTCTGGTGAAAAAGACAAATTTCCGTTGATTCAGTAGGAAGCAGGTCAAATTTGAACTGCAACTGCCTCATAGTTTGCTCTTTATTTTTTCCAAAAATCATTTCTAGGTACATAAGTATCTATTTAAGACAAGAAACATCAAAAGTTTTCCAAAATTCAACCACTAGCTAGGAACGGTCAACCCGCCATTTTGACCGCTTTTTGAAACGGGCATATGAAATTCAAAATAATCAAAAAATTGGAAAACATTCGCATTGTGTCATTACATGTGACCATGTTACCAGCAAAAATAATAAACTTGTAATACAGTAATTATTTTAAAAAAGTGTTCTCAGAAATTAGCTATCATGTATGAAGATTCATGGCTTTCAAGCCAAATGACCAATCTTATGGCCACATTCATGGAATAGTTTGTTCAAATGATCTCATATTGTGCACAAGGGTGCATCTTGGAATTCCAAACAATGCTGCCTAAGGGAGTTTTCATTTTCTTTGCATGGAAAATTCATTTTCCATTTTTCGAGTGCCTGAAATGAGTTTTTCTTGTGAAGGACCTACCATATATTTGTTGCAAAATTGGACCAAATCAATTTTATAAAATACTAGGCCGTATTTAAATCACAATTGACCAAATGGTTGGGTGTCAAAAGTTTTGTTCCACCTCTGGTGAAAAAGAGAAATTTCCGCCGATTCAATTGGAAGTGGTTCAAATTTGAACTGCAGTTGCCTCATAGTTTGCTCTATATTTTTTTACAAAAATCATTTCTAGGTACATAAGTGTCTATTTAATCAAAGAAACACCAAAAAAAAATTCCAAGATTCAACAACTAGCTAGGAACGGTCATGCCTACCGTTTTGACTGTGTTTTGAAACGGGCATAAAAAATTCAAAAAAAAATAATTGGAAAACCTTCGCATTGTGTCATTATATATGACGAAGTTGCCAGGAAAAATAATAAACGTGTAATACAACAATTATTTTATAGAAGTGTTCTCAGAAATGAGCTATCATGCGTGAACATTCATGGCTTTCAAGCCAAATGATAAACCTTATGGCTACATTCATGGCATAGTTTGTTCAAATGATCTCATATTGTGCACAAGGGTGCATCTTGGAATTCCAAACAATGTTGCCTAAGGGATTTTTCATTTTGTTTTCACGGAAAATTCATTTTCTATTTTTGAGTGCCCAAAATGAGTTTTTTTGTGAAGGACCTACCATATATTTGTTGCAAAATTGGACCAAATCAATTTTATAAAATACTAGGCCATATTTAATGCACAATTGACAAAATGGTTGGGTTTCAAAATTTTTGATCCACTTTTGGTGAAAAAGACAAATTTTCGTCAATTCAGTTGGAAGCGGGTCAAATTTGAACTGCAACTACCTTGTTGTTTGCTCTTTATTTTTTCCAAAAATAATTTCTAGTTACATAAGTATCTATTTAAGAATAAATACATGGTTTGGTGGCAATACATCGAGGTTTGGATGGTGGCCCAGGGCCCCAACTCCAAAGAGTGTAAACTCGCATGCCCGTCGCGTAGTCACCGCATGACCTTGGCATTGACATGCGTTCTGGGAGGCCTGGGCAAGTCTAGTGGGTTGGGCACTCCCTAGGTAGGTGCTAGGAAGAAAATTACAATAGAAGAATCTCACGAGGAGACCGACCTATGCTCAAATATGAATTAGCAGCTAAGTGTTTGATTAGCGGTACGGGAAATGCACATGGATAATGGGCATAAGTTTTGGCTGAGGATGATCATCTACTAAGAAGAATGTCTTCACAAATTTTCAGCTCAAAAGGAGGATCCTAGGTGGTACTTGCGTTGCAAAGTACCACACTGGACAAAAATATGAATGTTGAAGCTGGGCTCAAAATAATGAATGGATTGAGCTGAAATTTGGTGGAGGATGGTTATTTGGGCATAGGAAAGCACTATACAAAATTGATACCATTTGGACATGTCAAGTGGTACTTCTTCATAATGATCATCTTTGGACCGAAAATTGGGGAAATTAGCGAGAGAAATTGGAGGAATGAAATGAGCTCAAATTTCGTGTAGGTAAGTTACATAGGTATGGTCATGCGCTGGTAAATTTTCAGATCATTTGGGTAGGCCTAGCTAGTACTTACTTCACAAAGCTTCTCTCGAGGTACAAACTTTGGAATTTTCCTGAGAAAGATTTACCAGGAAAATGGAGCTGAATATTATCATGTGGCAATGATTTGGGTATGGAAGAGTGCCCAAAAAGTTTGAGGGTAATAGGAGGGGTCTAGATAACACTTGCTTTGTAACGTGCCAATCTGGCCATAAAATATAAATTGAACCTGGGCTCACATAGATGATTTGCTGAGCTACAATTTGGAGGAGGGTGATAACTTTGGCATATGAAGGAATTGTATAAATTTCATGTCATTTAGATATATAAAAAAGGTACTTCCTTCACAATGCTTCTAGGTGGACAAAAACTTTGGAAATTTCCCGAGGAAGATTTGCTAGGCAAATGGAGCTGAATTTTGTCATGAGGCAATGATTTGGATAGGAAAGAGTGCCCAAATTTCGAGGGCAATCAAGAATATAGAAATAGCACTTCCTTCATAAAGTGTTGTTGTGAACAGAATAGGAAAATGAATATTGTTGAATTAGTTTTGAACTATGCAAGGAAGGATTTTTACATATTTGACGAAGATATGACCCAAATAATTTATGAGATTTTTTTGGGAATTTTGGGAATGACAGAAATATAGGTTACTTCACAACCTAGGGCAAAAATTGACACGTGGACATGACACATAGGAAAAACTGATGAGGTGGCGCCTAGTCATACCAATCCACCACAATTTACAAGGTTATGAACATCTGTATTGGTCATGATGAGCTAAAAATAAGGTAGCGGACCAGTGCTGTCTGCTTTATGACCATTTCGTGTAAGGAAATTATGACCTTTCTGATCAAAATGGTCGATATATTTTAGGGTTTGGAGCCCCCCGAACAGCTTTTGACCAATTGGTCTCAAATGGTGATAGATCTACGACCAATTCTTCTAGGGTCACTAACAGAAGGTCACTAGTTGACATATTTCTTGTAGTGAGCCTTTTCACCGGAACGGGCCTCTATTGGGTCGTGCCACATGTGGACGTATCATAGGCACCTCCTCTCCAATGAGTCGATGACATCTGTCCGAACATTTAGCCGACATGTGTTTCCTCTAGCCAATGAGAATTTTACACGTGGAAAATTCCCATTGGTCTGGGTTGTTAACGGGTTATCGGATCCAAAACCGGACCCGATAGCTTAACAGCGTCCCGTTACGGTGGATACCCCATGTCGGTCACCCTTGACGAAAGCACTACCATGACGCGCGATTTATCGTCATGGAAGTGGACACTTCCGTGGTGATAATTTTGGTAATGTCATGGAACACTTCTACGATAGCACAGGTATGACTATCTTGATTCTGTCATAAATTTGTCATGGATGTACATGCATGAAAGAAAACGTGACCTACTATGACAAACACATATCATCACGGAAGTATATTTTTTGTAGTGACATGAGTAGGTGGTTCTCTCTCAGACAATGAGTAGTGGAAGTGTAGGCACGTTCTGATGGTTCTCTCTTGAATAAAGAAGGGGGTGGAGGGGTATATATAGCCCCCACACAAAATCTAACCGTTACACACATCTGACCCAACTCAGTCAGACCGAATAGGTGAACTCGGTGAGACCGATTCAGTTCAAAATGCGAACATTAGGATTCTCAGTGGGACCGATGCGCTAGGGTTAGGGCAAAACCTCATCTCGGTGTGACCGATTGCATAAACTCGGTGGGGCTGACTTCAGCAATGAGCAAACAGAGAGTTGGTCAGGCAAACTCGGTGGGACTGATTGCTTATTTCGTTGAGACCGAAATAATTACAACAGGAAACAGAGAGTTTGCAAGGCCATCTCGGTGAGACCGACATCCTATCGGTGAGATCAAATTGATTAGGGTTTCTAGCAGTGGCTATGTCAAGTGAACTCGGTGGCGCCCGATGGATCAAATCGGTAGGGTCGAGTTTGACTTTGGATTTTGGACAATATTTGGAATTGAGAAAGTGGTTGAGGGTTTTGGAGCATATCACTAAGCACTTTGAGCAAGTAGACCATTAAGCAACACCTCATCCCCTTTTAATAGTATTAGCTTTTCCGATGGACTCAATGTGATCTTGGATCACTAAAATAAAAATGAAGAGTCTTGAGCTTTTGCCAATGTTTGTCCTTAGCATCTTGAAGGGGTTCCACATCCTCTTGTCCATGCCATGCCATTGTTGAACTTTCTGAAATATGCTAGATGAAAACATTAGTCCAACAAGAGATATGTTGACATTAATTAGCAAAATCACCCAGGGAGCACTTGTGCATTCATCACGCCACCTGCCCTTATGGGGCCCTCGGGCATCGCTTTGTGTTGAGTCCTTCGCCCAAAAAATCACATAGATTCCATACAGAACATATTAAATCACGAGGGCATTCTGATCTTGCTAGATATTGATTTTCTATAAAACAAAAAACTTACAGAAAAAAATTGACATTGGGCACTAGATTAATAGGTTAGTCCAGAAAAATAACATAAAAATGCACCAAAACCATTAAATAAATGATGTAAATATAGCATGAATACTTCAAAAATTATAGGTAGTTGGAGACTTATTGGTCTCAAACTCCTTCTCCATGCTCTCCGTGGAGGAAGAGGTCACCACTTATTCGAGCTCGTGCGGTAATCTCTCTCCCACATACCCATTGTTTCTGATCCCTTTGCAATCACTCACATTTAAATACTTCAATCAGCCTTGGTGTTCCTATCATCCTCCATCTTGCTGCACAAAGCGGCCATCCGCAAGCATTTGGCCTCAACAAGCACATCAACTATTCCAAGCAATGTCTATGCCACAATGGTCGCTTGGCCATGCTTAAAGGGCCAAATTACATCTCCATTACCCACAAGGCCATCAAGGCTTGTAGCTTTGACCGAACCCTCGCTTTCGATGCTCTTGTCTCCGCCCTCGACGTATTAGGGCTCACCAGCACTTTGGAGGCACCCGTTCACGATGAAGATACGCTCGCCAAGATCACCACTCTCTGCGACACCTACGATTAGGACAGCATCGAGATGGCTGGCCATGAGGAGGTGACCTTGCCTACCCAGTGATCTGCCGCACACACACGGTGACCAAGCCCCCTTGCCACGGGCGTGCCATTCACCTTAATCTGCTCAGGACTTACCCTTTGTTCCATGTCTTCCTGTTGCACGGTGAGGGAGTCCTAGATTTAGGGGTCCTCAGGTGTGCGGCCTATACGATATGGGTCGGGCTGATGGGTTGTGAAGACAAAGCAGAAGACCACCTCGCGTGTCCGGGTAGGACTACTATGTGCGTGCAACGACAAGTTTGGTGTCCGGATGTAATACTCCTTTCCTCTGAACCGACTTTATATAACCCTAGGCCCTCCGATGTGTATATAAACTGGAGGGGTTAGTCCGTAGAGGGCATTAGAATAATCATAGGCTAGACTGCTAGGGTTTAGCCATTACAATCTCGAGGTACATCAACTCTTGTCACCCCTATACTCATCAAATACAATCAAGTAGGACGTAGGGTTTTACCTACTTTGAGAGGGCACGAACCCGGGTAAACACTATGTTCCCATTGTCCCTTGTTACCATTGATCCTAGACTCACAGCTTGGGCCCCCTACCCGAGATCTGCCGGTTTTGACACCGACAATGGTGCTTTCACTGAGAGCTCCGTTGTGTAGTCACGAAAAGCGATCTATGGCTCGCCTCGTCATCAATGACGATATCACTTCTGGAAGGAGCCTAACTTCAGGACATGTCCTCCAGCTGGTTGGTTTCATCGTGGGCACCCGCATGGCCATTAAGCCAACAGTGTCCCCCGTGATCGCCAAATACCACCCGTACATCAGTCTCGAATCACTAGTACGCGTCGGTGCTATACAATCGGTTTTTAACCCCTTTCTGCGATGGCATTTGGAACCATCACCTAGTGAGTGACGGCGATAGGGGGCCCTTCCCACACGACCCAGAAACCGTCGGGGATAGGAAGCCTTGATGCATAAAGTTGTCCCTATATAACCGTTTCCGATATCTCGAATATCCCAAACGCTTCATCCTTGCTACTCGTTTGTGCTCGCATTCCCATCGTAGTCAGAGTATTGTGGTTTTACCTAAAACCAGGCAGATTCCAGGCACGGGAGCTTTCTAGGCAGATTCCAGGCACGGAAGTTTTACGATGCTTGGCATATCACAAACAGTTCAAGATTATAAACCGTGTACGATAGTCAGACAACCACACACATTTAGTTTCCCCGCACCGTATGTGATAGTGTCTGACATCACACATGCTTTGCAAGCGTCAACTGTGTGGATGCTTGCAGACGTTTCCTTTCTGTGAACCATCTCCGATTATGGTGCATATCACAAACATTTGTGTTTTACCAACCGTGTGTGTCGTAATGACCTGCACACCTTAATTTTGCCCTAATTTAATTGCTGCTATTTAAAATTGTACCTAATTTAAACTCAAAAGTAGGCTATAGCTTTACTCATATCCATCAGGTTCAAACAACCAATGCATTACTCGATTCATAGGTACACATGTTTAAGAATTACATAAGCACCAAATAAAGAATGATGAACCAGGGTTCTATACTTGTACTGTTATAGACAGACATTCCGGTCGCTGAACAAGGTGAAGCGGAATGGCCCTATTGTGCTCTCTGGAGGCAGAAGGCATGCATGACTCTAGTCCAACCCCTTGTGATGGCCGACCGCCAACCATGTAGTTTGAGAGGTAACCTTGAGTAAACTGCTTCAGGATCCACTGCAAAAGAAAAAAGATTCAGACAATGTCATCTAACACAACTCATTACGGGTAGTAAAAAGAAGGCTATAGGGTGCTTATTTACCATCCTGCAGTTCACTGATGTCTTGCATAAAGTGTAAACAAATAGTTCGATTGACATCTTTTGACCCATTTTAACAGCAATCTTTATCAGTTTCCTCACTTGATGCTGGTTCATGAATATCTCATTGCCCCATATGCATAAAGGGTCGAAGTGTGGATCTTTGGCAATGATATATGTACCTAAAAGCACCAAGTTAATATTAGAAGCTAAACAAAAATTGAAAAATGATGTAGTACAACACTCCCTTCATCCCATTATATAAGTTTTATTACATGTATATCTAGACATCATCAGAACATTAAGGTATCCCTCTTCCTTGTTGCTATGTAGCCTGGGATTGCATATTTAGTCATTCAGTGCAATGCATGTTGCTATGTAGCCTCAAATATATTAAATATGGCCCTATTTAACCTACTGATAAATGGGTTATAGATATATTCACTGAAATGTCCAATTCGATGATTAATCCCTTATCAGCCCCAGGCTATATGGTACTAGCTACCGATATCCTGAACAGTGAGTACATATAAGCAATGCGATGAAACTAACCACGATGGTAAAACAACATTGTTCTCAATATTGTCCTACATGAGTACATACAAATGTTGGGGAACGTAGTAATTTCAAAAAAATTCCTACGCACACGCAAGATCATGGTGATGCATAGCAACAAGAGGGAAGAGTGTCGTCCACGTACCATCGTAGACCATTAAGCGGAAGCGTTATGACAACGCGGTTGATGTACTTGTACGTCTTCACAATCGACCGATCCTTAGTACCGAACGTACGGCACCTCCGCGTTCAGCACACGTTCAGCTTAGTGACGTCCCGCAAACTCACGATCCAGTAGAGATCGAGGGAGAGTTTTGTCAGCACGACGGCGTGGTGACGATGTTGATGAAGCTACCATCACAGGGCTTCGCCTAAGCACCGCTACAGTATGACCGAGGTGGATTATGGTGGAGGGGGCACGGCAGACGGTTGGGAGAGATCAATGGTCAAATTGTGTGTTCTAGGGTGCCCCCCTGCCCCTGTATATAAAGGAGCAAGGGGGAGGCCGGCCGGCCCTGTAGGGCACGCCAGGAGGAGGAGTCCTCCTCCTAGTAGGAGTAGGACTCCCCTCTTTCCTCCTCCTACTAGGAAGGGGGAGAAGGAGAAGGAAAGGGGGGCGCCCCCCTCCTAGTTCAATTCAGACCAGAGGAGGAGGGGGTGCGCGGCCTGCCCTCGCCGGCCCCTCTCTCTCTCCACTAGGGCCCAACAAGGCCCATTAACCCCCGGGGGGTTCTGGTAACCCCTCTGGCACTCCGGTAAAATCCAGATTTCACCCGGAACTCTTTTGATGTACAAATGTGGGCTTCCAATATATCAATCTTTATGTATCGACCATTTCGAGACTCCTCGTCATGTACGTGATCATATCCGGGACTCCGAACTACCTTCGGTACAGCAAAACATCTAAACTCATAATACTGATCATCATAGAACTTTAAGCGTGCAGACCCTACGGGTTCCAGAACTATGTAGACATGACCGAGACATATCTCCAGTCAATAACCAATAGCAGAACCTGGATGCTCATATTGGTTCTTACATATTCTACAAAGATCTTTATCTGTCAAACCGCATAACAACATACGTTGTTCCCTTTGTCATCGGTATGTTACTTGCCCGAGATTCGATTGTCGGTATCTCAATACCTAGTTCAATCTCGTTATCGGCAAGTATCTTTACTCGTTCTGTAATACATCATCCTGCAACTAACTCATTAGTCACATTGCTTACAAGGCTTATACTGATGTCCATTACCGAGAGGGCCCAGAGATACCTCTCCGACAATCGGAGTGACAAATCATATTCTTGATCTATCTCAACTCCATGAACACCATCGGAGACACTTGTAGAGCACATTTATAATCATCCAGTTACGTTGTGATGTTTGGTAGCCCACAAAGTGTTCCTCCGGTATTCGGGAGTTGCATAATCTCATTGTCATAGGAACATGTATAAGTCATGAAGAAAGCAATAGAAGTAAACTAAAACGATCAAGTGCTAAGCTAATGAAATGGGTCAAGTCAATCACATCATTCTCCTAATGATGTGATCCCATTTAACAAATGACAACTCATGTCTATGGTTAGGAAACATAACCATCTTTGATTAACGAGCTAGTCAAGTAGAGGCATACTAGTGACACTCTGTTTGTCTATGTATTCACACATGTATTATGTTTCCGGTTAATACAATTCTAGCATGAATAATAAATATTTATCATGAAATAAGGAAATAAATAATAACTTTATTACTGCCTCTAGGGCATATTTCCTTCAGTCTCCCACTTGTACTAGAGTTAATAATCTAGTTCACATCATCATGTGATTTAACACAATAGTTCACATCTTTATGTGATTAGTTCACATCTCCATGTGACTAACACCCAAAGGGTTTACTAGAGTCAATAATCTAGTTCACATCCCTATGTGACTAAAACACAAAGAGTGATCATGTTTTGTAACATTCAGATCCGTATGTATTTCGCAAATTTTTATGTCTACAATACTCTGCATGGAGCTACTCTAGCTAATTGCTCCCACTTTCAACATTTATCTAGATCGAGACTTAGAGTCATCTAGATTGATGTAAAAAGCTTGCATCGACGTAACTCTTAAGGATGAACTCTTTTATCACCTCCATAACCGAGAAATATTTCCTTAGTCCTCTAAGGATAATTTTTACCGCTGTCTAGTGATCTACTCCTAGATCACTATTGTACTCCCTTGCCAGAATCATGCTAAGTTATACAATAGGACTGGTACACAACATAGCATACTTTATAGAACCTATGACTAAGGCATAGGGAATGACTTTCCATTCATTTCTATTTTCTGCCGTGGTCGGGTTTTGAGTCTTTACTCAACGTCACACCTTGCAACACGGGCAAGAACTCCTTTTTTTGACTGTTGCATTTTGAACTATTTCAAAATTGTGTCAAGGTATGTACTTATTGAAAAAACTTATCAATTGACTTGATCTATCTCTATAGATCTTGATGCTCAATATGTAAGTAGTTTCACCGAGGTCTTTCTTTGAAAAAACTCCTTTCAAACACTCCTTTATGCTTTCTAGAAAATTCTACATTATTTCCAATCAACAATATGTCATTCACATATACTTATCAGAAATGTTGTAGTGCTCCCACTCACTTTCTTGTAAATACAGGCTTCATCGCAAGTCTTTATAAAACCATATGCTTTGATCACTTTATCAAAGTATATATTCCAACTCCGAGATGCTTGCACCAGTTCACTTTATCAAAGTATATTATTTATCGTAATTCATAGTGGTATTGTTGAAACTGTTATTGATGAAATTGAACTGCATGTAAAATAGTTGCACATATAGAGCATCACATTGTGAAGAACTGAAATAAACAAGTCATAAGGCCATCTCTAGCCGATCCTTAAAAAGTTAAAGGACTAAAACCCTTAGTGGATATATATATATATATACTCCAGCAATTTTTGGTCTTTTCTAGTCGATCCCCTAAACTTAAGGTTGTAAACTTCAATTTGATCAAGTTCAACGCAGGTTCAACCGAAAGTAGCATGCATTCAAACATAAACATAGATAGTTTTGCATAAACGAACATAACACATAAATTTAAACTAAGCTAAACTACTTTCAGTCGAAGTAGAGGTCGACCCAATCCTTCCTCGTCATGTACGGTGTGCCACGAGCAGGGTCCGGGCCGGTACCGTCATCGGGGTCGTTGGGGAAGGCACTCCTCCACTCGTCGATGTCGATCTCCTCGTCCTCGGGGCCCACCTCGATGCCCTCCGTGCCGCCGTTGCCGCCGCCTTTGACCTCGTCATCGGAGGAGAGCGCGATAGCCTCGCCGCCCTTCGTGTCGCCATCCTCGCTGCCTTCGACCTCATCATCGAAGGAGAGCGTGATAACCTCACCGCCCTCTACACCGGAAAAGATTGCCCGCTCCATCTCCACGAGCTCCGGGTGCTGCCGGCGGAGCTCTTGCATGTAGGCCTCGTAAGCGGCCTCGGCCTCAAGGCGCTCCCACGCCATAGCCGACCTCACTACCCTGGCTCCGGAGGAACAAGGTCGATCAGACATGTGCCGAAGGGGAAATTGGGCCTAGCCGCCGCGTCGTGGTAGCAGACCTGCCAGCGGTCAAACTCCATGGTCGCGAGCTAGGCCGTGTGGAAGGTATCGAGCCACCGGTGGGTGTGGGTCTCCCGATTTATAATCGCGGCGACCCAAGTCCCCCACCGCCACTGCCGACCCCGAGGTAGGACCTCATCTATTACCGAGTTCGAGGGAGGACGAGGAAGTCCTCGAACCTGCGTAGGGGTGCGGCAGCAGGCGGATCGGGGGACCGGCGGCGACGGATCGAGCCAGCGGAGGACGTCGGGGACACATCAGCGGCCACCTCGCCGGCATCGGGCAAAAAGGCCTTGATAAATCTATTTTTGGCCATTGGCTCCTCGAGCTTCCCGGCACACAGGCAGAGGTTGAGGATGGAGGCGCCGGCGATGGCGGCAACCTACCAATGGTTTCGAGGGTTGTGTGTGTTTGTGTGAGCGGAGCTTTTGGGGAGTGTGTGGTGTGCGTGGAGGGGGCGGGGGGCAAGGTGGTGTTTGATGAAATATTGCATCAACTGAAAATTTTACTAGGCGGGAGTAACAAGGCGGGGCTACTGAAAATTTGGATCAAGGGCGAGCAGATATTTTTGAGATTGCGAGGGATGCACAGGCGGGAGTAAAATGTCGGGGCTATTAAAATTTGAATCAAGGGACTGAAGCAGAGCGGGAGTAACAGATATCGCACACGGTCTGCACATACTAATTGTGTGCTATCAAACATTAAAACCTTCTAGACGGTAGAAATTTTTTAGATTGCAAGGGATGCAGAGGCAGGAGTATTTGAGGAGTGAGCAAGTGTGCTTGACATGCCGGCTGTGGACTGTAGCCGACGCACCTTCTCGCGTAAGCCATAGGCGTACTATACACCGACGGTGCTCCAAGATATTTTGTACTACATCTCACACGGTTAGTGATAATAAACTATGTGGGATCTACTTGATTTTTCATCTGGATTTGAATTACATAATGGGGTCACAATGGCAATGGACGGTGTTTGAATTGCTAGACCTTTTATCTGCAGTGAACATGCAACTATATGTGTGTCGTAAAAGAATTGGAATTATTGAGGGTTCATTTGGACATTTTATACATTAAACTGGTTTTCTAGCCATTTCAGGTGCACAATTCAAAATTAAACTACATGCACATGCTCTGGTGCATATAAATTGGTTGAAGAGTCAAATATGTGTCCTTGGGTGCATGCTTAGGACCCATGCAAGAAATGGGAATGTATTTCAAACACCAGGGCATTGTTGATTGCCGGCAAAACGTTCATATACCTATTTTTTAAATTCTAGTAAATCCAGAACTCGTCTGAAATTCATGAAACTTGGCACGGTATCATGGAGCGGCATCAAGATGCTGTGGTAAAAAATTTGTCCCATTTGTGGCAGGTTTGGGTATAAGCTTCTCACAAACCAAAGCTTCTCACAACAAGCATGATGGATTCGGTACGGAACGAGCCACCCTTGCGAAACGATATTTGTTGCCTCTTATTGCTATCAAAAACTTTCTAGTGTCAACATAGAACAACATGAGTGTTGTGTTAAGTTTTGGAATTTTTCGTGGTTCGTTTGGACATTTTTATACATTAACTGGGTTTTCTAGGCATTTTATGTGCATAATTCAAATTTGAAATACATGCACATCCTCTAGTGCATATAAATTGGTTGAAAAGTCAAATCTATGTCCTTGGGTGCGTGCTTAGGTCCCATGCAAGAAATGGGAATGAATTTCAAACACCAGGGTATTGTTGATTGCCGACCAAACGTTAAGATACATGGTTTTTAAATACTAGTAAATCCAGAACTCGTGTGAAATTCATGAAATTTGGCATGGTATCATGGAGCGGCATCAACATGTCGTGGTAAAATTTTTGTCCCATTTGGGGCAGGTTTGGGTATAAGCTTCTCACAACAAGCCTCATGGTTACGGTACGGAATGTGCCACCTTTGGGGACGAAACGATATCCATTACCTCTTATTATTTTCAAAAAAAATTCTAGTGCCAACATAGAACAACAGGACTGTTGTGTCAAGTTTTGGAATTTTTTGGGGTTCGTATGGGAATTTTTATACATTAACTAGGTTTTCTAGGCATTTTATGTTGCATAATTCAAATTTGAAATACATGCACATGCTCCAGTGCATATAAATTGGTTGAAAAATCAAATCTGTGTCCTTGGGTGCATGCTTAGGTCCCATGCAAGAGATGGGAATGAATTTCAAACACCAGGGCACTGTTGATTGCTGTCAAAACATTGAGATACCTGGTTTTTAAATTCTTGTAAATCCACAACTCGTCTGAAATTCATGAAACTTGGCATGATATCATGGAATGGCACCTGACATGCTGTGGTAAAAAATTGTCCCATTTGGGGCAGGTTTGGGTATAAGCTTCTCACAAACCAGAGCTTCTCAGAACAAGCCTGATGGTTTCGGTATGGAACATGCCACCTTTGTGGACGAAATGATATCCGTTGCCTCTTATTGCTTTCAAAAAATTCTAGTGCCAACATAAGACAAGAAGAGTGTTGTGTTAAGTTTTGGAATTTTTCGTGGTTCGTTTGGACATTTTTATACATTAACTGGCTTTTCTAGGCATTTTATGTGCATAATTCAAATTTGAAGTACATGCACATGCTCGAGTGCATATAAATTAGTTGAAAAATCAAATTTGTGTCCTTGGGTGCATGCTTTGGTCCCATGAAACAAATGGGAATGAATTTCAAACACCAAGGCACTGTTGATTGTCGGCAAAACGTTGAGATACCTGGCTTTTAAATTCTAGTAAATCCAAAACTCGTCTAAAATTCATGAAACTTGGCATGCTATCATGGAATGGCACTCGACATGCCGTGGTAAAAAATTTGTCCCATTTGGGGCAGGTTTGGGTATAAGCTTCTCACAAACCAGAGCTTCTCACAAAAAGCCTGATGGTTTCGATACGGAATGTGCCACCTTTGGGGACGAAACCATATCCGTTGCCTGTTATTGCTTTCAAAAAATTTCAAGTGCCAACATAGAATAACAGGAGCGTTGTGTTAAGTTTTGGAATTTTTGGGGTTCGTTTGGACATTTTTATACATTAACTATGGTTTCTAGGCATTTTATGTGCATAATTCAAATTTGAAATACATGCACATGCTCCAGTGCATATAAATTGGTTGAAAAATCAAATATGTGTGCTTGGTTGCATGCTTAGGTCCAATGCAAGAAATGGGAATGAATTTCAAACACCAGTGCACTGTTGATTGCTGGCAAAACATTGAGATACCTGGATTTTAAAAATTCTAGTAAATCCAAAACTCATCTGAAATTCATGAAACTTGGCATGCTATCATCAAATGGCACCCGACATGTCAAGGTAAAAAATTTGTCCCATTTGGGGCAGGTTTGGGTATAAGCTTCTCACAAACCAGAGCTTCTCACAACAAGCCTGATGGTTTCGGTACGGAACGTGCCACCTTTGGGGATGAAACGATATTTGTTGTTGCTTATTGCTTTCCAAAAATTTCTAGTGCCAACATAGAACAACATGAGTGTTGTGTTAAGTTTCGGAACTTTTCGGGGTTCGTTTGGACATTTTTATACATTAACTGTATTTTCTAGGCATTTTATGTGCATAATTCAAATTTGAAATATGTGCACATGCTCGAGTGCATATAAATTGGCTGAAAAATCAAATATGTGTCCTTGGGTGCATGCATAGGTCCCATGCAAGAAATGGGAATTAATTTCAAACACCAGGGAATTGTTGATTGGCGGCAAAACATTGAGATACCTGGCTTCTAAATTCTAGTAAATCGAAAACTCGTCTGAAATTCATGAAACTTGGCATGCTATCATGGAATGGCACCCGACATGCTGTGGTATTTTTCGTGTCCATTTTGAGACAAGGTGCACTCGTAACAGCCAAGAAAGGCATTTTGAAAAAATAACTGCCACTTTAATATCTCAAATGTTTATATAATTCAAACCGTGTGCATTCTGCTAACCATTCACGTGACCCCATGTGTCTTGCTTTTAATGGCTATAGGAGGTGTCGGGCAGACAGCTACTTGACTGAATGGGAGGCCTACAAGTGCAGTCCGGTGCGCAGGCTCACCGGGAAGCATGCAAGCTGTTCAATGCCGGATCTGTTCATCTCTTCAACGCAAACGGTTCAGATTACGGTATGCAAATTAAAGGCAGACTTCAGCGCTAAGCCAAGCGACACTGCGATTTGTTAAAATATGCAGCTAAAAATCAATAGCACTATCTATTTTTTGCAACTAAAATTCAGTAATTAAGCCAAGTGAGACAACCTTGGACCGCGACCCGCCTCACTCCCACTGGTCTGTATTAATGCCACCGCTGAGCGGCTGCACCCCCCATCCTCACCACACACACAATCCTCTCTCTCCACCCGCATCCTCGATGCTACTTTGAGTCCTCAAAGCCGTCAGTGTATGAGGATGCCGCCAAAGCGCCCCATCGGAGGGAGTGGTGACGCCGGGATTGCTGAAGCACCGGAGCACGGCATTAATATGGAGATAGAGGTTTCCGTTGCCGCCGATGAGGTGGAGAACGAGGCTGCCAACAAGCGGAGGCGGGACAAGAAAGAACCGCAAGCGACTCCAGTAGGCCTAGACTTCATCAACAACCTACCCGATGATATGTTGATAGTCATCATGTCCCTCCTCCCAATCAAATATCAAGCGAGGACAACCGCCCTTTCCCGGCGGCGGCGCCCCCTATGGCTCCTCACCCCTGTCGACCTCCTCGACGCCCACAAGCTCTGCCATGGCTATCGCTAAAGCTTGGATGCATTCTCCCAGATCCTCGGCAGTCACCATGGCCCAATCAAAGGCCTTATCATGGCCAAGTTCCATTCCAATGGCAAGGACCGAGCCAAGTTTGATGAGTGGTTCTGATCTCCCGCCATAGATCAGCTCGAGAAGCTCAGTTTTAATGATGGGGATATGCTCTTGCTGCCAACGTCCGCGCTCCGCTTCACACCCACGCTGCTCCACGCCAAGTTCATGAACTGCCACCCCCCTTAATGACGTGCCGCTCTTTTTCTACCATGACTGAAACACCTCGAGCTCGTCGCTGTCTGCATCCGAAAGGATGACATGGAGCGCCTGCTCCGCGGCTGTACTGCACTTGATTTTCTTCGTCTTCAAGTGATGAATTGGTCGAGTACCTTGCACATCACCTCCAGGACTCTCTGGACTATTTATGTGTGTTGTTGGTGCTGCAACGAGAGATCATAAAAGGTGGACCACAATATGGTCACTGAGGACACACCTTCACTTGAGAAATTACTTGTAGTTGATCAACAAGGTCCAACAAGAATCAATGTCATTTCTGCGCCGAAATGGGCTACTTGTCTGTCAAATACTACAACTTTCAGGTACAATAGTCGCCTTATACCTCTCCATCTTGATATCAAAATTATTTCTGGTTCTGAAGATGTATGTTCGTCTGTCATCCAGCAAAGCTTCACCCAGATTCTGGGCATAGTGAAGGTCTTGGCACTAGAATCTGTCGGCCCCAACCTGGACCAAGTTGTCAGTTGCCTGAGATGCTTTTCGTGCGTGAAGAAGCTATATATCAAGGTGATGTTCCTTTCTTGTTAAATGTTAACCATAAGGGAGTTCAATTTTTTGCACCTTTTCCCAAGTTTACAATGACAATGTACTACGATTTCTGAAGGAATTTTGGATGATTTTAGGACATACACCCCCACCCCATATTGGTTGCTTCATTCATATGGTTAGAATCGTCCATAAGCATATCTCCTTTGGATTCATCTGTACTAGTTTTCTTAGGGAATTTTTCATCCAATCCAACCTCTTGTGAAGAAGTCTACATGTTTCTAGATTGTAATCAAATGCCCATGTTAATCATGTCAGATAGAAGATGGCACGCTAGTGCATTTTACAAATCCTGCAAACCAAATGGGCATGTAGCAGTGTTCAAAACTACATGTAGGCACTAACACATTCTCTTCTTTTGCAGATAATAATAGGCCCGGAGGTGTATAATGTTTATAACGACAATCACATCGAATGCCTGGATCTGCATCTCTCAAATATTACTTTGAACTCCTACCAAGGGACCTTACCAAAGATTACACTCCCAGGTTCATTCTTACCACAGCAAGGGTGCTGAAGGTACTGAAGTTGAACACACATTTAAACGAATGCTATGATTATCAAAGCCGACAGGTACTGTAGAATGGAAGAGCCTCCAAAAAAGCTAAACTTCATATTGGAAGAGCATATGCCGGAGCAATTGTAAGTCATTGTGTCAAACCCAAATATGACTTGTCAGCGGATGATCCCTTTGTAGAAATGACGATGCTTGCAATGTTTGAATATGGGCGTTGTAATCTTTGAATTTGAACCTTGCAATATTTATGGCATTTGTTATATTGAACCATTTCTGTTCTCTTGTCTCAACGCAAACAATTCGTCCGAGTGAACTGCATGTCGTATATCGCACACACCTTGATCTGGCTGACCATTTCTTTTGTGTTGCCTAATCACAAATAGTTCATTCGAGTGAACTGTACGTTCTACATCGCACACACCTTGATCCGACTGACCGTTTTTTTTGTGTGTCCTAATCAGAAATAGTTCATCTGAGTGAACTGTATGTTGTACATCGCACGCACCTTCATCTGGCTGCCCGTTTCTTTTGTTCCTCCTCATCGAAAACAATTAATTGAACTGAACCGTATTCCCTGGATTGCACACGCAACTAAAATCTAAACCGTGTTTGATGCATCCTCCATCGCAAACATTTTGCACCTTTTTGACAGGTTTTTTATACCACCTTTTGCGATTATTGCATTGCACACAGTTTCATCTAAGGGTCTCTGATCGTAGTGTCACGTTAGTAGCATCCTGTAGTAGTGAATACTCCAAAAAGATGGATCCAGCGGACATCTCATACCTAAATGAGCTACTAGATCGCATCGCCGCCCTGGGGCTTTCAACGGCCTTTGATCGGATCGGGCTTAAACCTGACCAGAGGGAAATCAATCTCCCGCTGATCACTCACATGGTAGTAGTCGTCGAGGAACAAGCCGAAAGCACTTCTTCTCCTAAATTGAAGACCATCTAAGTTCGGATTTCTGAATCCCTTCAGTTAGATACCCTTCCTTTGGGTGGGACTCTGCGCCCCCCGAACTCAGGGTCGGACATAGAGTTTGAGGAGCACTTGGTTCTTCTCGGACCCAAACTAGTAACCTCACAGACTTTACTAACCCCGGACACAAATCTGGGTCGGGATTCAAGTTTTAGCCCACCCACCCACCACAATCAATACTCTCCAAGTAATTCTAGCCCTCCAGACATATATGACATGATGTATGTACGGAAGCAACCTTGGGAAATGGTCCATTATTTTTGGGCCAAATTTCTACTTGTCAAAAACAAGATTAAAGATTGTTGCGACAACGATGCAGTCTCGGTCTTTCATCACAATTGTATCGACAAGGGAATTCAGAATGCCCTCGACTGCCATCACATATAGAGTTTCGCAGAATTATCGCATGCAGTACAGAATTACTGCGCGATGGAAAGCATATGGAAGTCCCAGAAAACCCAATTGGAACATGTTGCATTCAAGAAGTGTACTGCCCGGGAAAAACGGATACATCCTCATGGGGCATCCGACCATAAGCCCATCGGCAAGAAGAACAAACCTTTTTCGGATATAGGTCTGTTCTTGACGAACTCCTCGACAAGCCTTGTCCGGTACATGCGACGCCAACCACAGACCCAACTCATAGCCTTCGAGCCAATATTCAAAATATCGGATATCGGGTTCGTATCGGTTTGGCTTTGACATATCGGATGCCGGATATCAGGTGATATATCGGACGATATGTAGAGATAGCAGAGAAAATATGTCTAGTTTTTTTCATTATTCTTCTTCAAAACATTTGTTTTTAGTAAAAGAAAATGTATGATGTCAATGCTCTAACATAAAAAATTTAGATTCCTAGTTTATTTACTTATTGACTAGGAAAATATTAAGGAAAGATTCACAAAACCCTTACTCTATGATTAAAAACAATATGATATATATAAATTTGTATGAAACATTGTGCATGACTTTGATAATATATAATGAAGTTGTAAATGCATAATCTTACTTCACTGCTTTCTAATAAATAATTGTTGTCATCTACGTATCATTCTATATCGGTGGACATATCGGGCTAGATATCGGACATATCGGTCGATATTTCGGTCCATATCAGATGATATGTTCCAAATTGATATTTACCAAATGATATGTTATGTTAATATCGGTAAGGCCCCAAAAGTGATATATCGGCCTATATATCGATCGTATCGGCCTATATTTAAAAGCTTGCTTCGAGCATGTTGGGTACTCCGGCAAGTAGCTAAAAGTGGAGAGGCCATCCTCACCACCGCCACTCCAGAGAAGCACTCTCCGGAGGAGGAGGATTTTAACGTCCTTACAGTCTTCGAGACTTTCTCTTCAAATAATCGGCGTAAGAGGGCACTTCGTGACCTCACCGAAGTCCACCAAGTAGTAGCAATGAGCCCATGGAATGACGCGGCAATAACCTTCACCGCTGATGATGAACCAAGGACCCGATCAGTCCGATCACCCACCACTTTAGTACTAAACCCCATTGTGGATGGCTTTCGACTTACCAAGGTGCTCATGGACGGCGGCAGTGGGCCTAACCTCTGATACGTCTCCAATGTATCTATAATTTTTAATTGTTCCATGCTATTCTATTATCTGTTTTGGATGTTTAATGGGCTTTATTATGCACTTTTATATTATTTTTGGGACTAACCTATTAATCGAAGGCCCAGTGCAAATTGTTATTTTTTCCTATTTCAGTGTTTCGCAGAAAAGGAATATCAAACGGAATCCAAACAGAATGAAACCTTCGCGAGGATATTTTTTTGAACAAATGCAATCCAGGAGAATTGGAGTGGAGGTCAAGGAAGCAACAACGCAGCCACAAGGTAGGGCGGCGTCCAGGGGGCAGGCGCGCCCCCCACCCTCGTGGGCCCCTCATAACTCCACCGACCTACTTCTTTCGCCTATATATACTCTTATACCCTAAAAACATCCAGGGGAGCCACGAAACCACTTTTCCACCGCCACAACCTTCTGTACCCATGAGATCCCATATGGGGACCTTTTCCGGCAATCTGCCGGAGGGGGATTCGATCACGGAGGGCTTCTACATCAATACCATAGCCTCTGTGATGATGTGTCAGTAGATTAACACAGACCTTCGGGTCCATAGTTATTAGCTAGATGGCTTCTTCTCTCTCGTTGATCTTAAATACAAAGTTCTCCTTGATGTTCTTGGAGATATATTCGATGTAATCCT
This sequence comes from Triticum dicoccoides, assembly GCF_002162155.2. NCBI lineage: Eukaryota > Viridiplantae > Streptophyta > Magnoliopsida > Poales > Poaceae > Triticum > Triticum dicoccoides. The sequence goes on from NC_041380.1 coordinate 433,411,704, forward strand.
TTTTGGGGTGTGTTTGCCGAGATCCGATGAATTGTAGGTTTATGATCAAGTTTATCAATGAACAATATTTGATTCTTCTCTGAATTCCTATATGCATGATTTGATATCTTTGCAAGTCTCTTTGAATTATCAGTTTGGTTTGGCCTACTAGATTGATCTTTCTTGCAATGGGAGAAGTGCTTAGCTTTGGGTTCAATCTTGCGGTGCTCGATCCCAGTGACAGAAAGGGAACCGACACGTATTGTATTGTTGCCATAGAGGATAAAAAGATGGGGTTTATATCATATTTCTTGAGTTTATCCCTCTACATCATGTCATCTTTCCTAATGTGTTACTCTGATCTTATGAACTTAACTCTAGATGCATGCTAGATAGCAGTCGATGTGTGGAGTAATAGTAGTAGATGCAGAATCATTTCAGTCTAATTGTCACGGACGTGATGCCTATGTTCATGATCATGCCTAGATATTCTCATAACTATGCGCTTTTCTATCAATTGCTCGACATTAATTTGTTCACCCACCGTAAGATATGCTATCTTGAGAGAAGCCACTAGTGAAACCTATGGCCCCTGGGTCTACTTTACATCAGATTATTTTCCCGTCAACTAGCTATTTCTGTCGCCATTTATTTTTCAATCTTTATTTTCCAATCTATGCAACAAAAATACCAAAAGTATTTATCTTATTATCTTTATGAGATCTCACTTTTGCAAGTGGCCATGAAGTGATTGAAAACCCCTTTATCGCGTTGGTTGCAAGGTTCTTATTTTTTTGTGCAGGTACTAGGCGATTTACATGTAGTCTCCTACTGGATTGATACCTTGGTTCTCAAAAACTACTTTGCTGCATCACCTTTCCTCTTCAAGGGAAAACCAACGCATGCTCAAGAGGTAGCAAGAAGGATTTCTGGCGCCGTTGTAGGGGAGATCTATGCCACGTCAAGACATACCAAGTACCCATCACAAACTCTTATCCCTCACATTACATTATTTGCCATTTGCCTCTCGTTTTCCTCTCCCCCACTTCACCTTTGCCATTTTATTCGCTCTCTTCCGTTCATCCTTCTGTTTGCTTGTGTTACCATGTGCCTTCTATTAGCTTGCATCTTTCTTTGCTAATTATCTATTGTTATGGATCCTCATCCTCTTGCTAATCTTTTTAAGAGATCCAATTATGATGAACCAATTGCTAGTGAGTTGAGTGCACTAGATTATCTTTATGGAGTTTTGCTTGAAATCGGTGAATCAGAAAATTGTGATGAAGTGCTTTATAAAGTGATTCACGATAGATCTTTGAATAAAAAGCTTGATTGCAATGATTTTATTATAAATTCCATGAATGTCAATTTTGCTAATAATATGCAAAACCCTAAGATTGGGGATGCTAGTTTTGCTATGTCCACTACTTGTTGCAATGATCATGATTGGGGTGATTCTTCTTATGATCTAGAAAATTTATTTAAGCCCCATGATGAATATAAGATTGATAATAATGTTTGCAATATTGAAAGTGGGTTTGGAAGAGTGTCAACTTTAGATCCCACGTATTTGGAGAATGTTCAATCTTATGAAATTTTCGATAAAAGTGGGTTTCAAGAGGTCATGACTTTAGTTAATGTTAATCCCACTATTTTGGAAGAGTGTCTACTTTGCGTGCATGTGGATCGTGTTGAAAATATTTTATGTGATAGCTATTTTGTTGAATTTGCTTATGATCCCACATGTAATTATTATGAGAGAGGAAAATATGATTGTATAAATTTTCATGTTACTAAATTACCTCTCGTTATGTTGAGATTGCTATTGTTTCTTTCCGCTTCCTTGCACAGGCTAGTTTTTGCTTGCTATGATAATTTTTTTGCCTATAATATGCCTATGCATAGGAAGTATGTTAGACTTAGATGTGGTTGTCATGTGTTTCATGATGCTCTCTTTGTGCTTCAATTCTTGTCTCTCATGTGAGCATCATCCAAATTATCAATGCCTAGCTAGGGGCGTTAAACGATAGCGCTTGTTGGGCGGCAACCCAATTTTATTTTTGTTCCTTGCTTTTTGTTCCTGTTTAGTAATAAATAAATCATCTATCCTCTGTTATGATTGTGTTTGTGCCAAGTAAAGCCTTTATGATCTTCTTGGATGATTGTTGTTTGATCTTGCTGAAAAAACAGAAAGTATGCACTCACGAGAATAATTTTAATTTTTTACCAAAGAACGATAAAGTACCAACTGCAGTAGATCAATATACAAATTATTTATGACGTCCTAATTTCTCAGGATTTTTGGAGTTACAGAAGTATTCAAAACCTACAGATTACTACAGACTGTTCTGTTTTTGACAGATTCTGTTTTTCATGTGTTGTTTGCTTATTTTGATGAATCTATGGCGAGTATCGGGGGGTATGAACCATAGAGAAGTTGGAATAAAGTAGGTTTAACACCAATATAAATAAATAATGATTTCATTATAGTACCTTAAAGTGGTGGTTTGTTTTCTTATACTAACGAAGCTCATGAGATTTTCTGTTGAGTTTTGTGTTGTGAAGTTTTCAAGTTTTTGGGTAAAGATTAGATGGATTTTGGAACAAGGAGTGGCAAGAGCCTAAGCTTGGGGATGACCAGGGCACCCCAAGGTAAAATTCAAGGACAACCAAAAGCCTAAGCTTGGGGATGCCCCGGAAGGCATCCCCTCTTTCGTCTTCATCTATCGGTAACTTTACTTGAGGCTATATTTTATTCACCACATGATATGTTTTTTGCTTGGAGCATATTGTATGATTTGAGTCTTTGCTTTTTAGTTTACCACAATCATCCTTGCTGTACACACCTTTTGGAGAGACACACATGAATCGGAATTTATTAGAATACTCTATGTACTTCACTTATATCTTTTCAGATAGATAATTTTGCTCTAGTACTTCACTTATATCTTTTTACAGCATGGCGGTGGTTTTATTTTATAGAAATTATTGATCTCTCATGCTTCACTTATATTATTTTGAGAGTCTTTTAGAACAGCATGGTAATTTGCTTTGGCTAAGAAATTGGTCCTAATATGATAGGCATCCAAGATCGGTATAATAAAAACTTTCATATAGAGTGCATTGAATACTATGAGAAGTTTGATACTTTATTATTGTTTTGAGATATGAAGGTGATAATATTAGATTTGTGCTAGTTGAGTAATTATGGAATTGAGAAATACTTGTGTTGAACATGGCAGGTCCCGTAGCATGCACGTATGGTAAACATTGTGTGACAAATCTGAAGCATGAGGTGTTCTTTGATTGCTTTCCTACCAATCTATCCCCCTACAAGCATGTGCCTAGTGCTTGGTTTTCATGACTTGTATATTTTTGCAATAAGCCAATAAGTATGTGAGTTCTTTATGACTAATGTTGAGTCCATGGATTATACGCACTCTCACCCTTCCATCATTGCTAGCCTCTTCAGTACCGTGCATTGCCCTTTCTCACCTCGAGAGTTGGTGCAAACTTCGCCGGTGCATCCAAACCCCGTGATAGGATACGATCTATCACACATAAAACTCCTTATATTTTCCTCAAAACAGCCACCATACCTACCTATTATGGCATTTCCATAGCCATTCCAAGATATATTACCATGCAACTTTCCACCGTTCCGTTAATTATGACACGCTCCATCAGTGCCATATTGCTTTGCATGATCATGTAGTTGACATCGTATTTGTCGCAAAGACACCTTCATAATTCTTTCATACATGTCACTCTTGATTCATCGCATATCCCGGTACACCGCCGGAGACATTCATATAGAGTCATAATTTAATCTAAGTATCGAGTTGTAATTCTTGAGTTGTAAGTAAATAAAAGTGTGGTGACCTTCATTATTAGAGCATTGTCCCATGTGAGTAAAGCATGATGCAGACTATGATTCTCCCACAAGTCGGGATGAAACTCCGGATGAAAAAAGAGAAAAAAAAAAGAAAAAAGAGGCCATAAAAAAGGGAGAAAAAGAGAGAAGGGGCAATGTTGCTATCCTTTTTCCACACTTGTGCTTCAAAGTAGCACCATGATCTTTATGATAGAGAGTCTCCTATTTTGTCACTTTCATATACTAGTGGGAATTTTTCATTATAGAACTTGGCTTGTATATTCCAATGATGGGCTTACTCAAAATGCCCTAGGTCTTCGTGATCAAGAAAGTTGGATGCACACCCACTTAGTTTCTTTTGTTGAGCTTTCATATATTTATCTTTCTAGTGCATCCGTTGCATGGCAATCCCTACTCCTTGCATTGACATCAATTGATGGGCATCTCCATAGCCCGTTGATTAGCCATGTCAATGTGAGACTTTCTCCCTTTTTTGTCTTCTCACACAATCTCCATCATCATATTCCATTCCACCCATAGAGCTATGTCCATGGCTCGCGCTCATATATTGCGCGAAAATTGAAAAAAGTTTGTAAATACTAAGTACGAAACAATTGCTTGGCTTGTCATCGGGGTTTTGCATTATGGGAGCATTTGGTGAGACGAAAATGAAGCATGGCCAAACTATATGATTTGTGGGGATAAGATTTCTTTGGCTATGTTATTTTGATAAGACATAATTGCTTGGTTAGCATGCTTGAAGTATTATTATTTTTATGTCAATATTAAACTTTGGTCTTGAATCTTTCGGATCTGAATATTCATGCCACAATAAAGAAAATTACATTGAAAATCATGTTAGGTAGCATTCCACATCAAAAATTCTGTTTTTATCATTTACCTACTCGAGGACGAGCAGGAATTAAGCTTGGGGATGCTTGATACGTCTCCAACGTATCTATAATTTTTGATTGTTCCATGCTATTATATTATCTGTTTTGGATGTTTAATGGGCTTTATTATGCACTTTTATATTATTTTTGGGACTAACCTATTAACTGAAGGCCCAATGCAAATTGCTGTTTTTTGCCTATTTCAGTGTTTCGCAGAAAAGGAATATCAAACGGAATGAAACCTTCGCGACCATCTTTTTTTGGAACAAACGCAATCCAGGAGACTTGGAGTAGAGGTCAAGGAAGCAACGAGGCGGACACGAGGTAGGGCAGTGCGTCCCCACCTTCGTGGACCCCTCGTATCTCCACCGACCTACTTCTTTCGCCTATATATACTCTTATACCCTAAAAACATCAAGGGGAGCCACGAAACCACTTTTCCACCGCCGCAACCTTCTGTACCCGTGAGATCCCATCTAGGGACCTTTTCCGGCGATCTCCTGGAGGGGGATTCGATCACGGTGGGCTTCTACATAAACACCATAGCCTCTCCGATGATGTGTGTGTAGTTTACCACAGACCTTTCGGTCCATAGTTATTAGCAAGATGGCTCCTTCTCTCTCTTTGATCTTCAATACAAAGTTCTCCTCGATGTTCTTGGAGATCTATTCGATGTAATCCTTTTTGCGGTGTGTTTGCCGAGATCCGATGAATTGTGGGTTTATGATCAAGTTTATCTATGTACAATATTTGATTCTTCTCTGAATTCTTATATGCATGATTTGATATCTTTGCAAGTCTCTTCGAATTATCAGTTTGGTTTGGCCTACTAGATTGATCTTTCTTGCAATGGGAGAAGTGCTTAGCTTTGGGTTCAATCTTGCGGTGCTCGATCCCAATGACAGAAAGGGAACCGACATGTATTGTATTGTTTCCATCAAGGATAAAAAGATGGGGTTTATATCATATTGCTTGAGTTTATCCCTCTACATCATGTCATCTTGCCTAATGCGTTACTCTGTTCTTATGAACTTAATACTCTAGATGCATGGTAGATAGCGGTCAATGTGTGGAGTAATAGTAGTAGATGTAGAATCGTTTCGGGCTACTTGTCATGGACGTGATGCCTATGTTTATGATCATGCCTAGATATTCGCTTAACTATGCACTTTTCTATCAATTGCTCGGCAGTAATTTGTTCACGCACCGTAAGATATGTAGTCTTGAGAGAAGCCACTAGTGAAACCTATGGCCCCCAGGTCTACTTTACATCATATCATTATCCCGTCAACTAGCTATTTATGTCATTGTTTATTTTGCAATCTTTATTTTCCAATCTATACAACAAAAATACCAAAAATATTTATCTTATTATCTTTATCAGATCTCACTTTTGCAAGTGGCCGTGAAGGGATTGACAACCCCTTTATCGCATTGGTTGCAAGGTTCTTATTTGTTTGTGCAGGTACTAGGCGATTTGCGTGTAGTCTCCTACTGGATTGATACCTTGGTTCTCAAAACTGAGGGAAATACTTACGCTACTTTGCTGCATCACCCTTTCCTCTTCAAGGGAAAACCAACGCATGCTCAAGAGGTGGCAACCTCATCTACGAGGACACACTCGACAAAATGCAGGTTGACAGAATACGAATCGAGCAAAGAAGTACCACCGTTCAAGGCATCATCTCCAGTCGAGAAGCTCGATGTTCGGGGAAAATTGAACTTGATGTAGTATTCGGCACGCCCGAAAATTACAGGTCCGAAGAGTTGCTCTTCCATGTTGATCCCTTCAACAACGGATATCACGTCCTTCTAGGGCGGGACGCTTTCTCACGCTTCCAAGCCATACCCAATTATGGGTACATGAAGCTTAAAATGCCAGGACCCAATGGTATAATCACGGTCACGAATGATCCGGATAAGGTAGTCCGTGCCGAAAACAAAACCGCATCCTTGGCCCTTGAGGCACTATCCGAAGCCTTCGCGGCCGAAGAACTAACCACTCTATGATCCACGGTGGACAAGGATGATGTGATTCTCGATACGAGACCTAAATCCACCTTTTTCAAGCCAGCAGATGAAATAGTTAAATTTCAAGTGCACCCAACAGATCCTAATAAAACAGCATCCATCGAAGCACTGTTGGATCCAACGGTAGACGCCGCCTTACACGCGTTCCTATGTGAAAATTGGGATATCTTTGTCTGGCACCCTTCGGACATGCCCGAGATCCCATGCAGACTAGCTGAACACAACCTCAACATAATCAAAGGGTTCAAACCAGTCAAGCAAACACTACAGCGATTTTCCAAACCCAAATGACAAGCCATGGGAAGAGCTAGCCAAACTACTCGAGGCCGAGTTCATTAGACAAACACTCGGATTGGCTAGCCAACTTGGTCATGGTGCCGAAGAAGGATAAATATTGGCGCCTTTGTGTCGATATCAAAGACCTCAATAAGGCTTGCCCTAAAGACCCTTTCCCGTTGCCCCGCATTGACCAGATCATCGATGCGACCGCGGGACACGACTCATTGTCTTTCCTTGATGCTTACTCCGGATAGCATCAGATTAAAATGAAGGAGTCCGACCAGGCCGCAATGGCGTTCATCACCCCGTACGGGCCTTTCTGTTTCAACGCCATGCATTTTGGGCTTAAAAACACTGGTGCCACTTACCAATGCATGATTCAAACATGCTTGGAAAAGCAAATCGGCAAGAAAGTTGAAGCATATGTGGACGACATAGTCATCAAGACTAAACATGTCAAAACATTGGTGGAGGCTCTCCACCTCACATTTGATAACCTCCGAACATACGACATACGGCTCAATCCGGAAAAATGCATCTTCGGCGTCCCAGCCGGGAAGCTACTAGGGTTCATTGTCTCCCACAGAGGAATTGAAGCAAACCCAGCTAAAATCCGAGCCTTGTCACAATTGGCTACGCCAACAGACTTAAAACAGGTCCAAAAGAGTAGCAGGGTGCATGCGACTTTGAGCCACTTCATCTCTAGATTAGGAGAAAAAGCATTACCACTTTATAGACTACTTAGACGCACTTGCAACTTTGAATGGACGACAGCGACCACAGCCGGTTTGGAAGAAATAAAAACCTTATTGGCAAGCAATCCAATCCTAGCCGCCCCAAGTGATGGCGAGCCTATGTTGCTTTATATCTCCACAACTCATCAGGTAGTTAGCGATGTACTCGTAGTCGAGTGAGGGAAGAGGGACATAAATTGCCCATCCAAAAGCCAGTCTACTATGTATCGGAGGTCCTTAAACCATGAAAATCCCGATACTCTCACTACCAAAAGATAGATTATGCGGTCTTTATGACATCCCGAAAACTCCGACATTATTTTCAAGAGTGTTCAATCATGGTGTCATCCGAAGTACCACTTAATGACATTATAAACAACAGGGACGCCACTGGCCGCATAGCTAAATGGGCCATTGAGCTCTTACCGTTTGAAATAATTTACAAGCGACGCCGAGCTATTAAATCTCATGTGCTGGCCGACTTCGTTGCAGAGTGGACGGAAGCCGAGCACCCTAAAGAGTACAGTTCCTACTCCAATTGGATAATGTACTTCGATGGCTCTAAAATGCTAGCCGGACTAGGGGTTGGCGTCATCTTGACATCTCCTACGGGGGACACAGTCCAGTACGTGTTGCAAATCATGTATACGGACTCCAATAATGCAGCTGATACGTGTTGCAAATCATGTATACGGTCTCCGCATGGCTGTCTCCATGGGCATACAACGCCTCAAGGTGCGCGGCAACTCAAACCTCACAATATCTTAGGTAAATAGAGAGTTCGATGGAAAAGATCCAAAAATGGTGGCATAGAAATGTCGTATTAAAAATATTGGCTCGATTCGAGGGGCTTGAATTTCATCACGTCGCTCGAGACTGTAACCAGGCAGTGGACATACTCGCTCGCATGGGCGCAAGAACGACCCCGTCCCGCCTAATACCTTTGTGGAAAGGCTCCTCAAGCCATCTGTGGTATGGTAGGATGAGAGCAGAGACGCCGGTACAGACTTGATCACGCCCCTAGCAGCCGAAAACAATACACATATCATCGGGGGTTCGGATACCGAAATAACACTCTCTGCTCATGAGACCATGACCGTTATTGCTCCATGGACCGAACTGTTCCTGCCCTACCTTAATAGGCAGGAGCTTCCTAATGATCAAAATGAGGCTCGTCGCATAGCTCGGCGTTCTAAAGCCTACAAAGTTAACGAAGGTGAGCTGTACAAGAAAAGCACTACCGGAGTTCTCCAAAGGTGCATCTCCAAAGAGGAGGGACGACAACTATTAGCTGAAATATGTGCTGGTCTAGGCGGCCACCATGCCGCAGCTCAGGGTCTCGTAAGCAAGGCCTTCCCGACAGGATTTTTCTGGCCAATGGCCTAAGCAGACGCACAAGCCATTGTTCAACGTTGTGTGGGATGTGAGCTTTCCGCCAATGAAAGCCATATGCCTCCCACTGCCTTAAGAACAATCCCCATCACTTGGTCCTTTGCGGTCAGGGGACTTGATATGGTTGGATCCCTTAAAGGGGGGGGCCACAAAAAGAAATATTTACTGGTTATGGTGGATAAATTCACTAAGTGGATAGAGGCCAAACCAGTAAGAATGGTTGAAGCAGAGCGAGTGATTGACTTTATATCCGGAGTGGTACACTGCTACAGTGTCCTGCACAGCATCATCACATATAATGGCTCCAGTTTTATGGCCGATGAGGTGAAAAGCTGGTGTGCTAAATTGGGCATTAAGCTCGACTATGCATCTGTCTATCATCCTCAAACAAACGATCAGGTCAAACGGGCCAATGGCTTGATAATGAGCGGCATTAAACCCCGTCTAATGAGCTCCCTACGGGAGTCAGACAAACACTGGGTTGAGGAAGTCAGTTCCGTACTCTGGGGGCTGCGGACTACACCTAACCGAACAACCGGATACACACCTTTCTTCATGGTGTACGTCACAGAAGCTATTCTGCCCTGTGACATTATTCATGACTGACCTCGAGTACTCATGTATGAAGAGCGAGAAGCCAAGATTGATCGGCAGGACAACCTAGACAGCCTTGAAGAGGAGCGCGATATCGCACAAGCTCGTTCCGCACTTTACCAACAACAGGCCAGGCGATACCAAAGCAGAGAAGTGCGGGCCAAGACATATAACGTTGGCGATCTCGTCTTGCATCTCCCGAAGAAGAAAAAGGATAAGCTCAAACCACGATGGGAGGGCCCTTCATTGTTGATGAATTTTTCACCGGAGGAGCCTATCGCCTTCGTAATGCATTGGATAACTGCCTTGAGCCAAACCCATGGAAAGCTGCTCAGCTCCGACGATTCTACGGATAGCTCGGAAGCACCCTTTTTTACTTTGACTAGGTTCCTTTTTCTCCTCTCCTTTTTTATTTTTCCTTTTACTATCCCAAGGTGTGTTCGGATCTACCTAACTGTTAGGGGTACACATCTTTAAATGTACACACCCCAGTTTAACTAGGGGCTTCTTTGACGAAGCTTATTACTAAAAGCTTGTTGCTTACATTGTTTACATTGTTTGTTCTATACATCTTTTGCCATTATATACACCTCTATGACTTAAGTTTTTGCCAAGCTGGGTTGCCTCTCTCCTGTGTTTATACCCTATATTCCCGATTGTTTGGCTAGGGTGTAAAGGGAGCACCTCTGCGATTGTTACAACCGGGTAATCCGGATCTGTACCTCAGACGGGTGAAGCCGAAAGCTAGCATTATTTAGGGAATAATTGGTAGGCAAGCAATGATCGATTATTTATGTTCATGTCATCCTTCTAAAAAATAAGGGATATGCTACCCATAATTCTACCTTTCGGATCAAAGCCTAGGCATGCATAATTAAGCAGGCTGCCGTAGGGGAAGGAACCCTTAACGGAACTATTTTCCCTGGAAGATGTTCCTTACATTAAATCGTAATATAACATAACTACCCAAAAAAATTTGTCTACTTGAGAAATATGACCGGACTGCCTAGTTTCCGGACATAATGAATGTTTGTTACATTCGAACTTGGTATCAGGAAACACTCCAACTTCTGGGTTCGGAGGTTGAAGCCAAAGGCCTGCGATGTGATACGTCCATTTTGCGTCATGCTTCTATATCGATATTTATTGCATTATGGGTTGTTATTACACATTATGTCACAATACTTATGCCTTTTCCCTCTTATTTTACAAGGTTTACATGAAGAGGGAGAATGCTGGCAGCTGGAATTCTGGGCTGGAAAAGGAGCAAATATTAGAGAGATATTCTACACAACTCCAAAAGTCCTGAAACTCCACGAAAGTCATTTTTGGAATATATTAAAAATATTGGGTGAAGAAAGCACCAGAGGGGGCCACCCACTATCCACGAGGGTGGAGGGCGCACCCTATCCCCCTGGGCGTGCGCCCCTTCCTCGTGGGCCACCTGGAAGCCCCCCGATGCCCATCTTCTGGTATAAGGTGTATTTTGCCCTTGAAAAAATCAGAAGGAAGCTTTCGGGACAAAGCGCCACCGTCTCAAGGCGAACCTTGGCGGAACCAATCTAGGGCTCCGGCGGAGATGTTCTGCTGGGGAAACATACCTCTAGGAGGGGGAAATCGTCACCATCGTAATCACCATCTCATCGGGAGGGGCTCAATCTCCATCAACATCTTCACCAGCACCATCTCCCCTCACACCCTAGTTCATCTCTTATATCTGATATTTGTCTCAAATCCTCAGATTGGTACCTGTGGGTTGCTAGTAGTGTTGATTACTCCTTGTAGTTGATGCTAGTTGGTTTATTCGGTGGAATATTATATGTTCAGATCCTTTATGCACATTAATACCCCTTTGATTATGAACATGAATATGATTTATGAGTAGTTATGTTTGTTCCTGAGGACATGGGAGAAGTCTTGTTATAAGTAGTCATGTGAATTTGGTATTCGTTCGATATTTTGATGAGATGTATGTTGTCTTTCCTCTAGTGGTATTTTGTGAACATCGACTACATGACACTTCACCATTGTTTGGCCCTAGGGGAAGGCATTGGGAAGTAATAAGTAGATGATGGGTTGCTAGAGTGACAGAAGCTTAAACCCTAGTTTATGCGTTGCTTCGTAAGGGGCTGATTTGGATCCATATGTTTCATGCTATGGTTAGGTTTACCTTAATTCTTCTTTTGTAGTTGTGGATGCTTGTAGTGGGGTTAACCATAAGTGGGATGCTTGTCCAAGGAAGGGCAGTACCCAAGCACCGGTCCACCCACATATCAAATTATCAAAGTAACGAACTCGAATCATATGAGCATGATGAAAACTAGCTTGATGATAATTCCCATGTGTCCTCGGGAGCGTTCTCCTTTATATAAGAGTTTGTCCAGGCTTGTCCTTTGCTACAAAAAGGATTGGGGCACCTTGCTGCACCTTGTTTACTTTTGTTATATGTTACCCGTTATGAATTACCTTATCACAAAACTATCTGTTACCGATAATTTCAGTGCTTGCAGAGAATACCTTACTAAAAATTGCTTGTCATTTCCTTCTGCTCCTTGTTGGGTTCGAGACTCTTACTCATGAAAAGGACTACGATAGATCCCCTATACTTGTGGGTCATCAAGACTCTTTTCTGGCGTCATTGCCGGGGAGTGAAGCGCCTTTGGTAGGTGGAAATTGGTAAGGAAAAATTTATATAGTGTGCTGAAGTTTACTGTCACTTGTTACTATGGAAAATAATCCTTTGAGGGGCTTGTTCGGGGTATCTTCAGCCGACCAGTAGAGCAAAGAGTTGCTCCTCAACCTACTGAACCTAATGAAAGTGTTTACTTTGAAATTCCTTCGGTTATGATAGAGAAACTGCTAGCTAAGCCTTTTATAGGAGATGGAACATTACATCCCAATATGCACCTAATCTATGTGGATGAAGTTTGTGGATAATTTAAGCTTGCAGGTATGCCCGAGGATGTTATCAAAAGAAGGTATTCCCTTTATATTTTAATTGAAAGGCATTGACATGGTTTAGGCTATGTGATGATATTGGATCGTGGAACTACAACCTATTGAAATTGGAATTTCATCAGAAGTTTTATCCTATGCATCTGGTTCATCATGATCGTAATTATATATATCTAATTTTTGGCCTCGCGAAGGAGAAAGTATCGCTCAAGCTTGGGGGAGGCTTAAGTCAATGTTATATTCATGCCCCAATCATGAGCTCTCAAGAGAAATTATTATTCAAAAATTTTATGCTCGGCTTTCTCTCAATAATCGATCCATGCTCGATATTCTTGTACGGGTTCTTTTATGATGAAGACTATTGAATTTAGATGGGATTTATTGGAAAGAATTAAAAGCAACTCCGAATATTGGGAACTCGATGAAGGTAAGGAGTCAGGTATAACGCCTAAGTTTGATTGTGTTAAATTTTTTATGGATACCGATGCTTTTCGTGAATTTAGCACTAAATATGGACTAGACTCTGAGATAGTAGCTTCTTTCTGTGAATCATTTTCTACTCATGTTGATCTCCCTAAGGAGAAGTGGTTTAAATATCATCCTCCCATTGAAGTAAAAGTAGTTGAACCTATTAAATTTGAAGAAAATTCTATCATTTATAATGTTGATCCTATTGTTCCTACCGCTTATATTGAGAAACCACCTTTCCCTGTTAGAATAAAGGATCGTGCTAAAGCTTCAACTATTTGTAAGAGTGATGATAGAACACCTACACCCTCTGAGCAAGTTAATGTTGAACCTAGTATTGCTATTGTTAAGGATCTCTTGGTCGATAATATTGATGGGCTTGTTATTTACTTCTGTGGTGAAGCTGCTAGAATTGCTAGACCCGATACTAAAAATAAACATAGACCTGTTGTTGGCATGCCTGTTGTTTCTATTAAAATAGGAGATCACTGCTATCATGGCTTTTGTGATATGGGTGCTAGTGTTAGTGCAATAGCTTATACTTTATATAAAGAAATTATGCAAGATATTGCACCTGCTGAGATCGAAGATATTGATGTTACTATTAAGCTTGCCAATAGAGATACTATTTCACCAGTTGGGATTGTTAGAGATGTTGAAGTCTTGTGTGGGAAAATTAAATATCCTAATGATTCTCTTGTTCTTGCTTACCCACAAGATGACTTTTGTCCCATTATATTTGGTAGACCCTTTTTGAATACTGTTAATGCTAAGATAGACTGCGAAACGGATATTGTTACTGTTGGTTTAGGGGATATGTATCATGATTTTAATTTTGCTAAATTTCATAGACAACCCCATGATAAAGAATTTCCTAGTAAAGATTAAATTATTGGTCTTGCTTCTATTGTCGTGCTTCCTAATGATCCTTTAGAACAATATTTGCTAGACCATGAAAATGATATGTTTATGATTGAAAGAAGGGAAATAGATGAAGTATTCTTTAAATAGGGACCTATTTTGAAACACAACTTTACTATTGAAATTCTAGGGGATCCTCCTCCACCCAAGGGTGATTCCGTGTTTGAGCTTAAACCATTACCTGATACTCTTAAATATGCTTATCTTGATGAAAATAAGATATATCCTATTATTATTAGTGCTAACCTTTCAAAGCAGGAAGAAGAGAAATTATTGAAAACTCTGAAGAAGCACCATGCTGCCATTGGATATACTCTTTATCATCTTAAGGGCATTAGTCCCACTCTATGCCATCACAAAATAAAATTAGAGAAAGATGTTAAACCGGTTGTTGATCACCAACGACGGTTAAATCCTAAGATGAAAGAAGTGGTAAGAAATGAAGTACTAAAGCTTCTGGAGGCAGGTATAATTTATCCTGTTGCTGATAGTCAGTGGGTAAGTCATGTCCATTGTGTCCCTAAGAAGGGAGGTATTACTGTTGTTCCTAATGATAAAGATGAATTGATCCCACAAAGAATTGTTACGGGTTATAGAATGGTAATTGATTTCCGCAAATTAAATAAAGCTACTAAAAAGGATCATTACCCTTTACCTTTTATTGATCAAATGCTAGAAAGATTATCCAAACATACACATTTTTTCTTTCTAGACAGTTATTCTGGTTTCTCTCAAATACCTGTGTCGAAAGAGGGTCAGGAAAAGACCACTTTTACTTGCCCTTTCGGTACCTTTGCTTATAGATGTATGCCTTTTGGTTTATGTAATGCACCTGCTACCTTTCAAAGATGTATAACTGCTATATTCTCTGACTTTTGTGAAAAGATTGTTGAGCTTTTCATGGATGATTTTTCCGTGTATGGAACTTATTTTGATGATTGCTTAAGAAACCTTGATTGAGTTCTGCAGAGATGTGAAGAAACTAATCTTGTCTTGAATTGGGAGAAGTCCCACTTTATGGTTAATGAAGGTATTGTCTTGGGGCATAAAATTTTTGAAAGAGGTATTGAAGTTGATAAAGCTAAAGTTGATGCTATTTAAAAGATGCCGTGTCCTAAGGACATTAAAGGTATAAGAATTTTCCTTGGTCATGCTGGTTTTTATAGGATGTTCATTAAAGACTTCTCAAAAATATCTAGGCCTTTGACTAATCTCTTACAAAACGATGTTCCTTTTGTCTTTAATGATGATTGTGTAGAAGCATTTGAAATACTTAAGAATTCCTTGATTTCTGCACCTATTGTTCAGCCAGCTGATTGGATTTTACCCTTTGAGATTATGTGTGATGCTAGTGATTATGCTGTAGGTGTTGTTCTAGGACAAAGAGTTGATAAGAAATTAAATGTTATCCAATATGCTAGTAAAACTCTAGACAGTGCCTAGAGAAATTATGCTACTACTGAAAAAGAATTTTTAGCAGTTGTATTTGCTTGTGATATGTTCAGACCTTATATTGTTGATTCTAAAGTAACTATTCACACTGATCATGCTGCTATTAAATATCTAATGGAAAATAAAGATGCTAAACCTAGACTTATTAGATGGGTTCTCTTTCTACAAGTATTTGATTTGCATATTATTGATAGAAAGGGAGCTGAGAATCCCATTGCAGACAACTTGTCTAGGTTAGAAAATGTTCTTGATGACCTGCTCCCCATTGATGATAGTTTTCCTGATGAACAATTAGCTCTCATAAATGCTTCTCGTACTACTCCATGGTATGCTGATTATGCTAATTACATTGTTGCTAAATTTATACCACCTACACTACAAATAAATACACTTCTGTGATGATACGTGTTTGTCACAGTAGGTCACGTTTTTTGTCATGCATGTACATCGATGACGATTTTATGAAAGAATCAAGATAGTTATACATGTGCTTTCATAGAAGTGTTCCATGACATTACCAAAATTATCATCACGGAAGTGTGCACTTCCATGACGATAAATCGCGCGTCACAGAAGTGCTTTCGTCAAGTGTGACCGACACGTGGCATCCACCGTAACGGAATGTCGTTAAGCTATCGGGTCGGGTTTTGGATCCGATAACCTGTTAACAGCCCCGACAAATGGGGATTTTCCACGTATAAAATCATCATTGGCTGGAGGAAACACGTGTCGGCTCATCGTTGGTATAGATGTCATCCACTCATTGGATAGAAGGCACCTATGATACATCGACATGTGGCACGGCCCAAGAGAGGCCCATTCCTGTGAAAAGGCCAGCCCGTTTGACTTGGTCAAAAGGTGGCGAGCTGGCCCATGGAAAGCCTGTTAACGACATGTTCGCATATAGCCCATTTACAGCCCGCTAACCCAAGGCCCGTTACGCCCTCTCCGAATTAAGCCCGGTAGCGTCATCTAGGCCATCCAATATGATTCCAGCCTGTTTTCACTTCTGGCCCATGTATGGCCCATGATGTCTTTCAGCCCATATGAGGCCCTATGTAACTCTTGGCCTATTAACGGCCCGTGGTGAAACTGGCCCGTAATGAACAGTGTATCACTTTACACCCATTAGCGGCCCGTGGTGAAACTAGCTCGTAATGGACAGTGTATCACTTTATACCCATTAACGGTCCATTATTCCGTTGGGCCGTTTCCAGCCCATGTTATCTTTCGACCTTATCAGAGCCCATTTATTCTAGGGCTCATTTCCAGCATTCGTTTACTTACGGCCCGTTACTGTCATTTTCTACTTGTGGGCCAAATTTAGCCCGTGGTTATAGTCGGCCCGTTTGTGGTCCATTAATACGTTGGGCCATTTTCATAGCGTCATCAAATACGGCCTATTAACGATGGCCCGTTATGGTCGGCCCATGAACGGACGATTCCAACTCTAGCCCATTTACGGCCATAATGCGGCCTGTTATTGGCCCATGTTTGGCCAATCGATCATACGGCCCGTATAAGGCCCATTGATGATACGGCCTGTAGAAGGCCCATTGTTTCTACGGCCCATAGAAGGCCTACTATTTCTACGGCCCGTAGAAGGCCCACTGTTTCTGCGGCCCGTAGGAGGCCCAGTGTCACTACAATAAATATTAGCACATGGTTACTGTGGCCTAGTTTTAAAAAATAGGTTATTGCAGCCACTAGCAAACCGCAAAAAAAGAACTGCACTGAATACAAGCAAACAAATAAACAAGACAACAAGGAAATAAATAAGCAAGCAACTTATGCTAGGCTATCACGGCTATTACACATATTACATCCACTGGGCATCAAAGTTCGCCACTAGTGCAAATATAGGGAACAAAGCAGCATATAAACGCCGCAGCAAAACAAGTCCAGAACTGAAACCACTTCAGAAGAGTTCAAGAAATAATATCCTAGGTACCCATAATGCTGGCAAGATGCTTATCAAGCTTATTAACTTTCTCTTGTTTGGCGCTTAAATCCTCCAGCATTTGCTGTTGCACAAGAAAGTACGCATCTGAATTCTGCAGGGACTTCCTTAGTCCTTCGGCTTCTTGCCGCAGCACAGCTGACTGATGCCTTTCAGCTTGTAGCTGAGACTGAAGAAGCCGAAGTGATTCAGGCAGCGGGTTCGAAGAGCTTGTGCCAGTAGTACTGGCTAGTAACTCAAACACTACATCAACGCAGGGCTGTGGGGTTTTCTCACTGTCTACAAGATCTTTTTATCACCTTTCTTGGTGACCAACAGGGTTGTCTCACTATCTTGAACCATATCTGCATTACTTTCTCTACCATTACATAGTGGAGTGCTCTTCTCTAATATTTTGTTTGCATACTACAAGAGAAACAAGCAGACATATCACAAGTTTAGCTTGTAGTCTACGAAACTCATTTTGGTAAACCGGTTCAGTAGTAAGGTGGACAGGATAACATCATGAAACAAACATATATCTATGTACTATGGTCACTGTATTGTCCATATCCTTCTATTTTATGTTCCCCAATCAAGATAGAGACACAGTTCAACTCATATATTTTTAAGACACAGCAGCATAGACAGAATATAAGTGTGAGAAACTACACAACATTGGCAGCACTTGTAATGTGCATCACATGAGAACATAACTGTTTATACAACTTAAACTGAAATCAACATAGAGCAAGAAGTTAGAACAGCAATCCAGTTAAAGAAATAGGTTTAAAACATACATGTTGCACCATTGGAGTTTCAATTGGATCCTTCAAATTCAAAAGTAGTTGGTATGAGTAAATACAGTGATGCAACAGCAAAGGAGTATGGACCATAGCTACGGAATCTGACCTGAGAACAGTTGCTCTTCTGCTTTAAACATGGAGTTTGGGTTAGCTGTGGTGGTCTTCGTGCTTTGGGCACTGTAGTAGCTTTACAAACTGCTCGTGTGGGGGTACTCTGTGGTGGATATGGTGCTTTGTCAACTATAAGTGGGTTACTATCCGCTGGGGTTGCAGTTAGATGGGTTGTAGCTGGTTCTCTGCCCAACGGTGTAAGTGTGCAATATGGAAGATTCTTGATTATGTGTGGTGGGGCTAGTTTGTGGGCCAGTACAACCATGGTTCTATCTGCATCGACGGGTAGCACTGTCTTTTGTGAAGAATGGGTTTTTGCTCCCTTAGATACTGCCATCACCCCCTCCAATTCAAATGGCTGATAAACAAGAAAAGAAATTGAACGTACAGACGTTGTATGATAGACAGATCACTACTAGGATTGACACTAATGGCGCACCAGGGAAGTAGTGCGCCACTACTATATACTAATGGCGCACCAGTTGGTGACGCGCCATTAGTGTGGAAGACACTAATGGCGCACCAGAAAATAGGTGTGCCACTAGTGATAATTTTTTTTTCATTCTTACAGGAAGTGCGCCAGTACTGAATTTTTTTTATTCTTTTTTTTGTAAAACTACTAATGGCGCACCGCCTCATAGTGCGCCATTACTAGTTTAAACTACTAATGGCGCACCCTGTAAAAGTGCGCCATTAGTATATATATATATATTTTTTACTTCTCTACAAAATTAATAATGGCGCACCACCTGCAGGTGCGCCATTAGTAACCAGGGTTACTAATGGCGCATTTGCAGGTGGTGCGCCATTAGTAACCTGGGACCCCAACAAGATATTTTGGACAGCCACACCTACCCACTCACTTTCCCCACTTCATTCCCTCCACCTCCTTCTCCAAGCTTTCGGCTGCCTCCTCCTCCTCACCTCATTTCCACCATAGATTCATCAAAATTAAGTGGTGAAATTACCTTTTTTTGATAGGTAAGTAAGGGGAAAGCTATCTTCATGATGTAGATCTACTTTTTTTCTCCCTAGCTCGCTCCAACAATGTGCACATGCACTTTTTGTGGCCTAGCTATATCTATGTATGTTTGTGGTGTTGCATGTGTTTGTGGTGTTGCATATATGTTTGTGTTTGCAGGTACCGGTATTTGAAATGTGATAGTTGCCAATATTTTGCCGGAATGTTGATTCACTTCCGTTTCGGCGAGAATTTTGGCACTATGCATTCTTTTTGGTCCTATTTTTAGGGAAGGTCATGCCAAATTTTTTCTTGGTTCTAAAATATCGTTTTGCTCTACCCCGCAGGCGACCATGGTCCGCATGATGACCGAAGGCATTGTGAATAGGTTTTTGAGCTCCGCGAAGGCCGAGATGCTTCAAAAGAACGAGACAGAGATAAGATGTCTGTGTCGAAGATGCAAGCTGAAGAGCCTTATTGCGGACCCGGATTCCGGGCAGGTGTGGGACCACCTTCTCTTCCGTGGTTTCATGGATGGCTATCGGTGGCAACGTGATGAAGATGACTATGAAGTCGTCCATGGGGGCCGGGCAAGAAATGAGGAAGGGCAACAATACAAGTACCACCACGGCGAGGGCGGGCGAGAAGACGAAGAATCTCCAGGACATGATCACGACGGTGATGCTATACACAGTCATCATGTAGAAGATGTCGTACATGATGATGAGGAAGATCAAGACAAAGGGCATGATCATGAAGATGAAGATGCCGGAGCAAACAACGATGGAGGCTGGGTGCAGGACCCTCATATTCAAGAGCTGCTTCTCAAGCAGATGGATAACACAGGAGCTGCCACCCGAGAGAAAGCCAAGCTGGATCAACTGGAGATAGACGCGGTTACTCCATTGTATGAAGTATGTAGGCCCGAGGATACCCGCCGGAAAGTAACGCTCATGGCTCTAGAGATGAAGGTAAAACACAAAATGACCGACGCATGCTTCGAAGAGAACATGTCATTCTGGCACGAACGTCTTCCCAAGGGGAACAAGTGCCTGACCAATTTGAGGACGCGAAGAAAATCGTGTGTCCTCTGGATTTACCGCACGTGAAATACCATGTGTGCATGAACAATTGCATCATTTATCGGGACGAGGACACGGAGTCTACCATATGTCCGGTGTGCGGCGTCACTCGATACAAGAAGAGGAAGAAAGCTCCTCGAAAATCGGTGTGGTACTTTCTGATCACTCCTCGTCTGCAGCGGTATTTCACGGACCCTAAGGTAGCAAATCTCCTGCGTTGGCACGTGGATAGGGAGGAGAAGAAGCGGGAAGATGACGGAAATGATCCAGAGATAAATAAAAAAGACAAGATGCTGAGTCACCCTAAGGATGCGAGCCAGTGGCAAGCGTTGAACTTCGAATACCCAGAATTTGGGAAGGATCCAAGGAACATCGTGCTGGGCGCGAGCACCGATGGAGTCAATCCGTTTGGCAGCCAGAGAAGCACACATAGCACCTGGCCAGTGTTTGTGTGGATGTACAACCTTCCCCCCTGGTTGTGCATGAAGAGGAAGTACATTCAGATGAGTATGATAATTGAAGGGCCGAAACAACCAGGGAACGACATCAATCTGTATCTGGGGCTGCTGAAAGAGGAGCTAGATACGCTGTGGAAAACGCTAGCCAATACATGGGATGCCGCAGAGAAAGAATATTTCCCTATGAGAGCCGCACTGCTCACGACGGTGCACGACTATCTCGGTTACGGATATCTCACGGGGCAGGTAGTCCACGGATTTTCTGGATGCGTAAGGTGCATGGATGACACAATGTATCGCCAGCTAGATAGAGATCATGGGTCTTCGAAAACCGTGTTCATGGGACATCGAAGGTGGCTTCACGACGATGACCCGTGGAGGAAACGCAAGGATCTGTTCGATGGTGAAACCGAACCCTGAAAACGCCCGCGTACGAGGAGCGGCGAGGAAATAGATGAGCTGTTGAAAAATTGGAAAGATTGCCCATTGCCGGGAAAGAAGCAAAAGGCGCCAGAGCCGAGAAAGAAGCGAAAGGCGCCTGAGCCACTGCTGAAGGTATGGAAAACGAGGTGTGTTTTCTGGGACTTGCCATACTGGAAGATCCACCGTGTGCCTCACAGCCTTGATGCCATGCATATCACGAAGAACGTGTGCGAGAGTCTGCTTGGTACCCTGCTCAACATGCCAGAGAGGACCAAAGATGGGCCGAAAGCAAGGGCAGACTTGAAATCAATGGGCATCAGGCAGGAGCTTCACGCTAATGATGATGATGATGATGATGATGATGATGATGATGATGATGATGATGATGATGAGGCGAAGCAGGACACTGAAACTCGTCGCAAAGGCAAAAAGGCCAAGAAGACCGGAAGTGACTACCCTCCCGGGTGCTTCACTCTAAGTCAGGAGGAGATCGAGCAGTTTTTCACCTGCCTCGTAGGAGTAAAACTTCCTTACGGTTATGCGGGGAAGATAAGCAGATACCTAGACCCAGCGAAGCAGAAGTTCAGCGGGATGAAGTCTCACGACTGTCACATGCTGATGACGCAGATACTTCCAGTTGCAATCCGTGGGATCATGGATGCGCACGTCCGTGAAACGCTATTTGGCCTATGCAACTTTTTCGACATCATCTCTCGGAAGTCGATTGGCGTGAGGCAACTCAGAAGGCTACAGGAAGAGATCGTGGTGATACTATGCGAGCTTGAGATGTACTTCCCGCCCGCATTCTTCGACGTTATGGTGCATCTGCTGGTCCATATCGTGGAGGATATCATCCAACTCGGGCCGACGTTCCTGCACAGCATGATGCCGTTCGAAAGGATGAATGGTGTCATCAAAGGATACGTTCGCAACATGTCACATCCAGAGGGAAGTATAGCCAGGGGCTTTCTGACCGAAGAGTGCATCTCCTACTGCATGAATTATCTAGGCATCGAGAGCCCCATTGGTCTGCCCGTCAACAGGCACCTTGGCAGGCTCGCTGGATGGGGTCACCATGAGGGTCGCCGCGAAATGCATGTCGACTTCGAGGGTCGACTCGCCGACTTTGAAAGAGAAAATCTAGTCGCGCTACAACACATAGACGTGGTCGATCCTTGGGTGGTAGAGCACAAAACCTTTATTGAGAAGACGTACAATGACCGAGGCCAACAGAGGACGGACGGAGATATAATCAAAGAGCACAACTCATGTTTCACGTGTTGGTTCAAGCAGAAGCTTCTGTCGTAACCTTTACATGAGGATTCTTCCACGGAAGAACAACTCATATTCGCATTGTCACAGGGCGCCGAGCACAACCTGATGACCTATGAGGCATACGATATCAACGGCTACACATTCTACACCGAGAACAAGGACATGAAGAGCTATGGTTATCAGAACTCCGGGGTAACGATGGAATCCTACACACCGGTAATGACAAGGACAAATACTACGGAAGGATCGAGGAGATCTGGAAGCTGAGCTACGCTGGAGAGAAGGTCCCGATGTTCTGTGTCAGATGGGCCAAGAGCGTCCTAAAAGAAGACCGGTATTTCACCACCATGGTTATACCCGAAGTGAAATCCAAGAACGCGGGCGCAAACGTCATCGCGAAAAATGAGTCATGGGTACTGGCTTCCCAAGTGGACCAATGCTTGTTCATTACCGACCCGTCAAAGCCAGTCGTTTTGTCGTGAGGAGAGGCAAAAGGAAGATCATCGGAATGGATGGAGTAGCCAATGAGCAAGACTTCGACAAGTACGGCAACCCGAAGATCGAACATGACGACGACGATGAAGTAGCAGCACACACCACAAGAAGAAGCAAGACCATCCTACCTAAAGGACGTCCGTTCCACAGAAGACCTCCATTTCCGAAAAAGAAGGGTAAGAAGATTGTGACCAGATAGCTAGCTAGGATCGATTGTATTTAAATCGTACTCATCATTTCTCGATTGTATTTCATGGGCACTTTTTGATATCATGAATATTTTTAAATTTCACGGGCACTTTTTGAATTCATGAGGACACTCGATCTTGATCCCCCTCCACCGCCGCCGATGAGCACCCGGCCCCCCGCACCCTCCCCCGCTCCACTGCCGCCAACGGGCACCCCCCGCACCCTCCCCCACTCCACCGCCACCGCCGATGATATTTTCAAGTAACAAATTTGAACATATTTTTTAAAAAATTATTACTGTTTTTATAAAAAAATATTACTGTTATGATTTCAACAAGTTTGAACATATTTAAACACAAATAAATATCAAACAGCATTTAAAATGCAAAAAAAATATTGCGGAGCTTGGGAATCGAACCCAGGACCTCCTGGTGTGTGTGCTGCGTGCTGACCAGTCGGGCTAGTGGGCGGGTTCTGATGTGGATTGGGTTAGGTGCAATATAACATGTGCTCTAACTGTAATAAAAAAACATTCTAATGGCGCACCGAGGTGTGGTGCGCCATTAGTAAGCTTCCCCCTAGCTATCCTCCCTCTCCCTCGCCAGATCCCCTTCGACCCTCTCTCCCTCGCCACCAGATCCACCCGCGCGCTGCCCCGACCCACGACGCCGCCGCCCCGACCCTCACCGGACTCCACCCCCGCCGCCCCCGCGCCCCCGCGCCCCCACCCCCGCCGCCCCGACCCTTGCCGGACTCCTCCTCGCCGTCGGTGTCGAGCAGCGAC
>NC_041380.1:433436005-433450980 GCF_002162155.2 Triticum dicoccoides
TGCGCCTTCTTCCACCTCCGACCACCGCAGCCTCACCGTCTATGGAGGTATCTGCTCCTAAGATCTCTGCGTCCCGCTCCCCTTGGCCCTCCCGGTTCTTCTCCACTAAGGTGCGTTTCTCCATGCCCCTGTCTCCGCCGTTCCAGGGCTTAATAGATCTCCTGTGATATATGACTTGTTTATGAAGATTTTGATGTGTTATGCCTTGTTCTTATCTGTATATTTGCGCCCTTCCAGGGCTTAACTTGCTTATGAATACATCTCCCATTGATTTTGATGTAGTGTTAGAGTGGCTAGTATGTATGTAGTGGAGCTAGCAGTAGCAGCTGCTTCTACGGCACCTTCTTTGTTGTTCAGCTGTGTCAAACAAAATTCCAATGGCCAACTCATATGCCCTGCAATTTGCTCATGATTATTATTTATCTCACATCACCTTCTCCTCTTTGCTTGCCATGCACTTCCAGCTCCGTTATCGCAACCGCGTAATAGTCCGCGGGTGATACAACATGCTCAAATTCAGTAATTAATCAGTATATATATACCATAAGAGAAGTCTGAAAGATTGGGACTATCTTGCCTTATGTTTCAAACTTTGAACTATATACATGACTTCTATTTTATTTTTGAAATTCACAGAGTTAGGACTATCGTGTGGATGATGCTAAACAGAGATAGGAGTAGTAGTGGTGGCCATCTAGTTGGACTACTACTGCTATGACTTGCTCCAGATTTTAGGATTTCTTTTCTTTTAGGATTTATTTTCTTCTAGGGCTAGGTTTTTATTATTTTTTTGTTGTGATTGTTTTTTTGAGCTCTTTCTTTTTCATTTCCTACTATCCTTATCCTAATTATGTTAAATTGTTATGATGTGTGTAACAGGATTAGATCTTGGATTTGCTAGTGGACTTTGGGAGTTTCTTAGCCAGCTTGGTGACTCCATATTTTTCACTATTCAGCAAGTCTTTTGTAAGCATTAAACTTTCAGCACTACATTTCTATCTTATGTGTACATCTGTTTGCTTCCAATTGCTATATATGTATTGTTGTTACTAAAAATTATGAAGCTCCTGTCAATTGCTATACATATATATGTGTATGATGATCCTCCTTTCCTGCAGTAGTATAACTAGGATATAAAGCACATTGAACTAACAATCTTGTATGGTGCCTAAACTACAATGATTCAGGAACATCAGATGACATAGCATGTGGATATTGACATAGGATGAGTAGATTAATAAGTGAGCCAAAAGTGATGGACAAACCTCATGCTAGGAATTCTCGAGGGTTGCAGTACATGGAATGCATTTGCAAATGCAGCCAAAACCTGATATATACCAAAAAAATTGTATAGAAATATGTTGAATTTTTTGCTCTGATTGTTGCTCAAAGAAATTTAGCAAAAAACTGGAGTCCTGGGAGACGCCACTGCTGCTTGAGGCCCTTGAGAGGCCCTTCGTGTCGTGATGATTTTGCAGGTACCCCGAGAGGCCCTTGAGTTTGCCGGAATGTCGATTAACTTCCGTTCCGGCAAATTCGGGTACTCCATATGTCCTATTTTCAGCAAAGGTCATGCTGAAATTTTCCGTGAATTTTAGCATGACTTTGCTAAAAATCGGACATATGAGGTACTTGCTACTAATGCATGGGCCGGGGTATCTTAGTACTTAATTAAGTAGGATCAACTGCCC
Organism: Triticum dicoccoides; assembly: GCF_002162155.2. Taxonomy (NCBI): domain Eukaryota; kingdom Viridiplantae; phylum Streptophyta; class Magnoliopsida; order Poales; family Poaceae; genus Triticum; species Triticum dicoccoides. The sequence goes on from NC_041380.1 coordinate 433,437,697, forward strand.
CTTTATTCTTGCTGCATTAAACCATAGGTGGCAATAGAGCCAAGTGATTAGGCCCAACTTAGAAATTCTCCTCAGCATCGATAAACCCTAGATGATAAACCCAACATAGGTGGCAATAGAGCCAACTGATTAGCGCCAAGTGATTAGGCCCAACCTAGGGTGCCTCGGCATCGATAAACCCTAAATGATGAAAACTTAGCATTTAGGGTGCCTCGGCGTCGACAAACCCTAAATGATGAAACCTTGGCTTTTAGGGTGCCTCGGTGTCGATGAGAACCTAAATGATGTACGCTTAGGCTTTTAGGGTGCCTCGGTGTCAACAAACCCTAAATGATAAAAGCTTAGCTTTTAGTATGCCTCGGTGTCGACAAACCATAAATGATGAGACCATGATCTTGTTCCTTGACAATAACCAACTTTTTGACCAAACTTTTTTCCTATTTAGAGCGAAACATGGCCCACAATGATGAGGCCGGCGGTTCGGGCGGCAAGCAATTCTGGGAGCTGTCCCAGGAGTTGGAGGAAGAACCTCACCGCTATGAGGACACCGCGGAAGACATCGATCCTGACTACACAACCCCTAGTGGCGTCAGGTATGACACCACTGATGATGGAGCCGCTGATGCCACCACTGATGATGGCGGCGCATGCACAGATGGCAGCCAACCGAAGAGGCAATGGAAGGACCGGCGCCCGAACATGCTCGATACCGTCAGGGAGGAATTTACTGAAGTGAACTTCGACGGGCATCCGACGGCGCCCAAACACGTAGTCAAGGGGTACTCGATTCAGCTCGGGTGCATTCTCCGGAGCACCGCCTCGATCAACACCGAGAACCTAAGGCATAAGGACCGAGGGAATTTGCGCAGCCTCCTCTTCACGAAGCTACACGAACGATACAAGTTCCCCGCTGAGTTCGCAAACACATGCCTCTCGGGTAATAAAGTGAACGTCGGTGCCACCCTCATGACGATGAGCATGGCCCTGTCTACTTGGAAAAGCACGGTCAAGGCGAAATATCCTTTGATGAGCGAAGATGACTACAAGGAGTTCAAGATCAAGTGCGAGAGCCCCGCAACCTCCGAATCAAGTCAGTGGGGGAAAGAAATGTGGTAGTTGAACATAGGGTCCACCAACTCGGTCCCGGCGGTTACAGAGTGGCGGAGCCTGTATGGGACAAGGAGGACGCGGAGCGTGCCGAGCAAGGCCTACCGCCCCGCTTCGAGAAATACAGTGACAAGCAGACCAGGAACTTTCTCAGGGCCCGGTACAAGGAGGACCCGGTAAGAAAGGAGCTTACCACGGATCTGAAGACCAAGGAGCTTGAGCTTGTTCTGGTAAGGAATACACCCCCGCGTAATTAGCTCCATATGGTTGCATTCTAATTAATCCCCAATATTTCTAAATGGTTCACGTTCCTTCCACAGGATAAAGAAACCAGTAGCGCGGGGTCGTCTCAGAGCTCCCCTTTCGACACCCCTTTGAATAGGGCATTGAACGTAATGAAAAACAGGGATAAGCTCAATAAGCCGACGTCAGCTGGTCGTGTGGCCGGCAAAGGCTTGTCCACAAAATGGTCGTCATACTATGGCGCTGGTGGGAGAAAGGAGAAAAAGACCAGCTCAGAAAGCCAGTCGCGCGAGGTTGAAGCACTTAAGGCGCAAGTGGCGCAGATTCCGGAGATGGTCCAAGAGCAAGTGCAAGAACAACTAGGATCGACGCTTATCGGCATTATGCCTACCTTGATTCATGGGATAATGACGTGGATTGCGGGTGGTCAACAGGGGTCGCCCCCGATTCCCAGCTTCACGGCCAGCAACTCACACAACACGCAGGCGGCGCCATTGGTGTCTCCGGCGGCGGTGGTATTGGTGTCTATGGTGGCCGCGCCATTGGTGTCTCTGGCGGCGACGGTATTGGTGTCTCCGACGCCGGCATTGGAGCTTAATGCACCCGGGTGTACGCCGCCGGCACCTCGCGAGCAAGCGACCCATCCGTCAGTTGCACGCCCGCCGTTCGTGGTGCCTCGACATTAGCCGAGCTCGACGGCATCACGGTAACTAAGCCTCTCGGCCGAGGACTTCATCTCCTTGCCTTTGACTGGGCATCCCTGACGCCCTACATGTTTTCGCAGGGCGCCGCCAACGTTCCTTGCACTCTCCTACACTTCGTGGGCGGCGAGTTGGTCGATGTCGCCAAGGGCAGAATCGTTCGCCCGGGCAACCCCGTGTTCCACGATAATCCGATGCCACCCACAATGTATAGGGTTGAAGTGGTTCGGGTGCTGCCAGGCTGCGACGAGCTGTTACCTCTGATTCGACCCGCTGGGGCCGACGAAGAAGATGAGATGACCCTCAGCGCCTGTGTAAGCTGGCCCCTGATTTGGCCGAAGAGCCAGATTCGTTTGGGGGCGGGGGACACCACCCCACAGACAAGACCGCCAGTCGTGCCGGCGCCAAGCCATGGCAAGAACGCCGCAACGCTACCGGACATGCCAGACATCCCTATGGCACAGGATCCGGACATGCATATGGCACAGGATCCGGACGATGACGACAACGACAATGGTACATTTACCAACGTCGATAAGTACTTTGCCGAACATGGGTATGGTGACGAGTTCTGCGGGCCTCCTTCTCAAGAACCCAAACAAGACGACCGCGATCTAGCTGGTACGGCGGAGAAACCCAATTGCAACAGGCGTCGTCTGGCGTTCAGTTCACAGGAGACGCCTCCAGCTGCCGCCTTCACCGAGCCTCAGATAGCGGAGGTGCCAAATATTATCAGCCCCAACACGCTCAAGAAGGCGGTGTGTGAGCAGAACTCGGTCCCATTACAGCAGATCAAGAAGAAGGGCCGGAAACGGCCGACTAAAAAGGCCGCCGGTGCGAGCCAGTCAGCACCGAGTACAATCCGTGCTCAGGACGGGCCACCTTCACCTAAGGATATCTCGAGGAGGGTGCATGTGGCGGGTAGGGCGATGCTACCGACAAATATGCTCAATGCTGCAACCGGTGCTATGCGGAGTCTGCACGATAGTGTTCTTTCTTTGGAGAAGCGGCGTCTCAGAGAGAATGATGTGGCATACCCGGTTTTCGAGGCCAATGTGCCAGAGGGCAAGGGCTTTGTGGATGGCTCCATCGGGGGTACGATCGTCCTGCATTTTGATGACATCTTTGCTATGTTCAACCTTCATCCGCTGCACTACACCTTCGTTCGGTTGTTTTCGCTGAGTATGGAGATGCGGATCGTTAGACACAAGACCCCGGACATCGTGATCGTCGACCCCTTCTACATGCGTGCCAAGCTCTTGAGCAGCGCTGGGGACCGCCAAGTCGCGAGTTCACACCTCGAAGACGTCATTCTGGCAAACCCAAATAAGGATAACTTCCTTGTGCCTTACTTTCCCGAGTAAGTCATCCCTTAACCGCCCCGTAACATATGATTTCTTAGATTTCGATCGTTCTTTTTTTTTCTAACATTCCGTGTTCTGTGCAGTGACACACATTGCACACTCATCCTCTTAAGCCCGAAATATTCCATGGCCACGTATTTCGACCCGAACCGTAACTCCAAGATAGACTACACAAATATCAAGAAAGTTCTTGATGATGTTCTCCCTGGCTATGCCAAATCTGGAGGCACCTTCATCAGGGCAGTTCGTAAGTACGGCAAGCATGTGTTCGCCCACAATACGATGTTCTGCTACGTCAAGCAGCCGCCTAGTGGTCAGAAGGATGCCTACTACGCCCTCTATCACATGCAGGCGATCGTAAGGGACCATCATCACCTTCTGCTACCAAATAATCTCAAAGAATGGGCCGCGAGCTTGTCGGCAATCCAGGATGCGGACATCAGACAAGAATTCTTTCGCATCTAGTCGGAGTTTGCGGACATCATCCATCAAGATGTCCTTCATACCTCGGGGCAGTTCTTCCTCAGATATCAACCATCCAACATTGAGATAGACGGAATGCTACAAATGCAGGTTGACAACGCCCGTGATTTCATGACCATCATGACAGACAGCGGCTTCATCCACGCTCTTGTCCATGAGTCGAGTCGAAAGTAGTGATGTGTAGTTCTAAAACATTGATTGGCTCATGTTGTAATTAAACTTTAATGAATTGTATGTCTCTTTGGTTTGGACAGTCGTTCAACTTAGATGTAATCGATGCTATTTATTAGTAGGACCATGAATCGTGCTATTAATGTCTTGCTTTTCTCTTCCGATCCTTTTGTTGCATACTTATATATTGCTTATGTATGTATTGTCCGTTGTTTGGCTTGTGCATAGAGATGTCGTCGTATGTCGTGTACAAGGGTAAGGTTCCCGGGGTCTACGACGATTGGGAGGAGTGTCGGAGACAGGTTCACCGTTTCAGCGGTAACAGTTACAAAGGGTACACCACTAGGGCGGAGGCCGAATCTAGATAAGCCCGCTATCTAGCGGGAGAGAGGAGGGAGCGTTGGAGGAACCGGATGAAGACCAGTTTGATTGCGATGATGCTCATCGTGATGACCGCAGCTCTCTTCTATGTGATGGTAGTTTAGATGATTGATATCGACTTGTAATGTGAAGACAAACTCGATACTCGCGGTCTCAAGACTTGTAATGTTTTATCTTTGTTCGGTCTTTTGAATTCGGAGACTAATATGATGAATTGTATTCGGAGACTAATCTTCTATTGTATTCGATGAATCTGTTGTTGCTGTGTGCTACTGTCTATATTCTGTCAAATAATATATTTTGTAACCTGTGCAAAAATCAGAAAAGTAAAAAAAAAACCAAATATTCATACTAATGGCGCATCACCACAAGGTGCGCCATTAGTATGCCAAAGGATACTAATGGCGCATCAAGACAGAGTGCGCCATTAGTATGACAAAGCAGATGGTTACATATGGTCCCTCGGGAGGCATACTAATGGCGCATGGTGTTACATACTAATGGCGCACTTCCTGGTGCGCCATTAGCATACCAGATACTAATGCGCACCAGTGGTGCGCCATTAGTAAAAAATTCTAGTGGCGTGATACTAATGGTGCACCGGTAGTGCGCCATTAGTAGGAAAAACCGGTGCACCATTAGTAGGCCTTTTCCTAGTAGTGGATGTGGTAATTCACATATATGTTGTCTAACCAAACAGGACAGCATGACACAATTTCACATATATGATGCCTAACTAAACATGATAGCATGACACAGTTTCAGATATATGATGGATAACTTAACAGGATATAATGGCATAATTCAACATATGATGAGTACCTAAACAGGATGACATGACAAAACTATATGGATAACTGCCCTATATAATGGCATAATTCAACATATGGTGAGTACCTAAAATAGGTTGGGATGAAATAATTCACATACATATTGTCTAAGTATACAGGATGGCATGATATAATTGAAGGAAATATGCCCTAGAGGCAATAATAAAGTTATTATTTATTTCCTTATATCATGATAAATGTTTATTATTCATGCTAGAATTGTATTAACCGGAAACATAATACATGTGTGAATACATAGACAAACAGAGTGTCACTAGTATGCCGCTACTTGACTAGCTCGTTAATCGAAGATGGTTATATTTCCTAACCATGAACAAAAGAGTTGTTATTTGATTAACGGGATCACATCATTAGAAGAATGATGTGATTGACATGACCCATTCAATTAGCTTAGCACCCGATCGTTTAGTATGTTGCTATTGCTTTCTTCATGACTTATACATGTTCCTATGACTATGAGATTATGCAACTCCCGTTTGCCAGAGGAACACTTTGTGTGCTACCAAACGTCACAACGTAACTGGGTGATTATAAAGGAGCTCTACAGGTGTCTCCAAAGGTACATGTTGGGTTGGCGTATTTCGAGATTAGGACTTGTCACTCCGATTGTCGGAGAGGTATCTTTGGGCCCTCTCGGTAATGCACATCACATAAGCCTTGCAAGCATTGCAACTAATGAGTTAGTTGCGAGATGATGTATTACGAAACGAGTAAAGAGACTTGCCGGTAACGAGATTTAACTAGGTATTGAGATACCGACGATCGAATCTCGGGCAAGTAACATACCGATGACAAAGGGAACAACGTATGTTGTTATGCGGTCTGACCGATAAAAGATCTTCGTAGAATATGTGGGAGCCAATATGAGCATCCAGGTTCCGCTATTGGTTATTGACCGGAGACGTGTCTCGGTCATGTCTACATTGTTCTCGAACCCGTAGGGTCCGCACGCTTAAGGTTTCGATGACAGTTATATTATGAGTTTATTAGTTTTGATGTACCAAAGTTAGTTCGGAGTCCCGGATGTGATCACGGACATGATGAGGAGTCCTGAAATGGTCGAGACATAAAGATTGATATATTGGACGACTATATTCAGACACCGGAAGTGTTCGGGTGATTTCGGAGAAAACCAGAGTGCCGGAGGGTTACCGGAACCCCCCCCCCCCGGAGAAGTAATGGGCCATATGGGCCTTAGTGGTGAGAGAGAAGGGCAGCCAGGGTGGGCCGCGCGCCTCCTCCCCCTGGTCCGAATTGGACTTGGAGAGGGGGGGCGGCGCCCCCCTTTCCTTCTCCCTCCCCACTTCCTTCCCCCTACTAGTAGGAGTCCTACTCCTACTAGGAGGAGGACTCCTCCTTGGCGCGCCATAGGGCCGGCCGGCCTCCTCCCCTTGCTCCTTTATATACGGGGGCAGGGGGCACCCCTAGACACAAGTTGATCCACGTGATCGTTTTCTTAGCCGTGTGCGGTACCCCCTTCCACCATAATCCTCGATAATATTGTGGTGGTGCTTAGGCGAAGCCCTGTGACAGTTGAACATCAAGATCGTCACCACACCGTCATGCTGACGGAACTCATCCCCGACACTTTGCTGGATCGGAGTCCGGGGATCGTCATCGAGCTGAACGTGTGCTAAAACTCGGAGGTGTCGTAGTTTCGGTACTTGGATCAGTCGGATCGTGAAGACGTACGACTTCATCAACCGCGTTAATATAACGCTTCCGCTGTCGGTCTACAAGGGTACGTAGATTACACTCTCCCCTCTCATTGCTATGCATCACCATGATCTTGCGTGTGCGTAGGAAAATTTTGAAATTACTACATTCCCCAACAGTGGTATCAGAGCCTAGGTTTTATGTGTTGATGTTATATGCACGAGTAGAACACAAGTGAGTTGTGGGCGATATAAGTCATACTGCTTACCAGCATGTCATACTTTGGTTCGGCGGTATTGTTGGACGAAGCGGCCCGGACCGACATTACGCGTACGCTTACGCGAGACTGGTTCTCTCGACGTGCTTTACACAAAGGTGGCTAGCGGGTGTGAGTTTCTCCAACTTTAGTTGAACCGAGTGTGGCTACGCCCGGTCCTTGCGAAGGTTAAAACAGCACCAACTTGACAAACTATCATTGTGGTTTTGATGCGTAGGTAAGATTGGTTCTTGCTTAAGCCCGTAGCAGCCACGTAAAACTTGCAACAACAAAGTAGAGGACGTCTAACTTGTTTTTGCAGGGCATGTTGTGATGTGATATGGTCAAGACATGATGCTAAATTTTATTGTATGAGATGATCATGTTTTGTAACCGAGTTATCGGCAACTGGCAGGAGCCATATGGTTGTCGCTTTATTGTATGCAATGCAACGATGCTGTAATGCTTTACTTTATCACTAAGTGGTAGCGATAGTCATGGAAGCATAAGATTGGCGAGACGACAATGATGCTACGATGGTGATCAAGGTGTCGCACCGGCGACGATGGTGATCATGACGGTACTTCGGAGATGGAGATCACAAGTACAAGAAGATGATGGCCATATCATATCACTTATATTGATTGCATGTGATGTTTATCTTTTATGCATCTTATCTTGCTTTGATTGACGGTAGCATTATAAGATGATCTCTCACTAAATTTCAAGGTATAAGTGTTCTCCCTGAGTATGCACCGTTGCCAAACTTCGTCGTGCCCAGACACCACGTGATGATCGGGTGTGATAAGCTCTACGTCCATCTACAACGGGTGCAAGCCAGTTTTGCACATGCAGAATACTCAGGTTAAACTTGACGAGCCTAGCATATGCAGATATGGCCTCGGAACACTGAGACCGAAAGGTCGAGCGTGAATCATATAGTAGATATGATCAACATATTGATGTTCACCATTGAAAGCTACTTCATTTCACGTGATGGTTGGTTATGGTTTAGTTGATTTGGATCACGTGATCACTTAGAAGATTAGAGGGATGTCTTTCTAACTGAGAGTTCTTAAGTAATATGATTAAATTGAACTTAAATTTGTCATGAACTTAGTCCTGGTAGTATTAGCATTTCTATGTTGTAGATCAATAGCTCGCGTTGTTGCTTCCCTGTGTTTATTTTGATATGTTCCTAGAGAAAATTGTGTTGAAGGATGTTAGTAGCAATGATGCGGATTGGATCCATGATCTGAGGTTTATCCTCATTGCTGCACAGAAGAATTATGTCCTTGATGCACCACTAGGTGACGGACCTATTGCAGGAGCAGATGCAGACGTTATGAACGTTTGGCTAGCTCAATATGATGACTACTTGATAGTTTAGTGCACCATGCTTAACAGCTTAGAATCGGGAGTTCAAAGACGTTTTGAACGTCATGGACCATATGAGATGTTCCAGGAGTTGAAGTTAATATTTCAAGAAAATACCCGAGTTGAGAGATATGAAGTCTCCAACAAGTTCTATAGCTAAAAGATGGAGGAGAATCGCTCAACTAGTGAGCATGTGCTCAGATTGTTTGGGTACTACAATCGCTTGAATCAAGTGGGAGTTAAACTTCTAGATAAGATAGTGATTGACAAAATTCTCTAGTCACCATCACCAAGTTAGTAGAACTTCGTGATGAACTATAGTATGCAAGGGATGATGAAAATGACTCCCGAGCTTTTCATGATGATGAAATCGATGAAGGTAGAAATCAAGAAAGAGCATCAAGTGTTGATGATTGACAAGATCACTAGTTTCAAGAAAAGGGCAAAGGAAAAAGGGGGAACTTCAAGAAGAACAGCAAGCAAGTTGCTGCCCAAGTGAAGAAGCCCAAGTCTGGTCCTAAGCCTGAGACTAAGTGCTTCTACTGCAAAGGGACTGGTCACTGGAAGCGGAACTACCCCAAGTGATTGGCGGATAAGAAGGATGGCAAAGTGAACATAAGTATATTTGATATACATGTTATTGATGTGTACTTTACTAGTGTTTATAGCAACCCCTCAGTATTTGATACTAGTTCAGTTGCTAAGATTAGTAACTCGAAACGGGAATTGCAGAATAAACAGAGAGTAGTTAAGGGTGAACTGACGATGTGTGTTGGAAGTGGTTCCAAGATTGATATGATCATCATCGCACACTCACTATATTTTCAGGATTAGTTTTGAACCTAAATAAATGTTATTTGGTGTTTGCGTTGAGCATGAATATGATTTGATCATGTTTATTGTAATACAGTTATTCATTTAAGTAAGAGAATAAATTGTTGTTCTATTTACATGAATAAAACCTTATATGGTTACACACCCACTGAAAATAGTTCATTGGATCTTGATCGTAGTGATACACATAATCATAATATTGAAACCAAAAGATGCAAAGTTAATAATGATAGTGTAGCTTATTTGTGGCACTGCCGTTTAGGTCATATTGGTGTAAAGCGCATGAAGAAACTCCATGCCAATGGGCTTTTGGAATCACTTGATTATGAATCAGATGATGCTTGCGAACCATGCCTCATGGGTAAGATGACTATGACTCCGTTCTTCGGAACAATGGAGCGAGCAACAGATTTGTTGGAAATCATACATACTGATGTATGTGGTCTGATGAATATTGAGGCTTGCGACAAGTATCATTATTTTCTGATCTTCACAAATGATTTGAGCAGATATGAGTATATCTACTTGATGAAACACAAGTTTGAAATATTTGAAAAGTTTAAAGAATTTTAGAGTGAAGTGGAGAATCATCGTAACAAAAAAAAGTTTCTACGATATGATCGCGGAAATAAAATATTTAAGTTACGAGTTTGCCCTTCTGTTAAAACAATGTGAAATAGTTTCACTACTCACGCCACCTGGAACACCACAGTATAATGGTGTGTCCGAATGTCAAAACCGTGCTTTATTAGATATGGTGCGATCTATGATGTCTCTTACCGATTACCACTATCGTTTTGGGGTTACGCATTAGAGACAGCTACATTCACGTTAAATAGGGCACCATCCAAATCCGTTGAGATGACACCGTATGAACTGTGGTTTGGCGAGAAACCTAAGCTGTCGTTTCTTAAAGTTTGGGACTGAGATGCTTATGTGAAAAAGTTTCAACTTGATAAGCTCGAACCCAAATCGAAGAAGTAAATATTCATAGGATACCCAAAAGAAAATGCTGGGTACACCTTCTATCACAGATCCGAAGGCAAGTTATTCATTGCTGAGAATGGATCCTTTCTAGAGAAGGAGTTTCTCTTGAAAGAAGTGAGTGGGGGGAAAGTAGAACTTGATAAGGTAATTGTACCTTCTCCCTTATTGGAAAGTAGTTCATCATAGAAATATGTTCCTGTGACTACTACACCGATTAGTGAGGAAGCTAATGATGATGATCATGTAACTTCAGATCAAGTTACTACCGAACCTCGTAGGTAAACTAGAGTGAGATCCGCCCTAGAGTGGTATGGTAATCCTGTTCTGGAGGTCATGTTACTTGACCATGACGAGCCTACAAACTATGAGGAAGCGATGATGAGCCCAGGTTCCGCAAAATGGCTTGAAGCCATGAAATCTAAGATGGTATCCATGTATGAAAAACAAAGTATGGACTTTGGTTGACTTGCCCGATGATCGGCAAGCTATTGAAAATAAATGGATCTTCAAGAGGAAGACGGACGCTGATAGTAGTGTTACTATCTATAAAGCTAGAATTGTCGCAAAAAGGTTTTCGACAAGTTCAAGATATGGACTACGATGAGAGTTTCTCACTCGTATCCATGCTTAAGTCTGTCCGAATCATGTTAGCAATTGCCGCATTTTATGAAATCTGGCAAATGGATAAATAAAACTGCATTCCTTAATAGGATTTATTAGAGAAGAGTTGTATATGATGCAACCAGAAGGTTTTGTCGATCCTAAAGGTACTAACAAAATATGCAAGCTCCAGTGATCCATCTATGGACTGGTGCAAGCATCTCGGAGTTGAAATATACGCTTTGATATGTTGATCAAAGCATATAGTTTTATACAGACTTGCGGTGAAGCCTGTATTTACAAGAAAGTGAGTGGGAGCACTACAACATTTCTGATAAGTATATTTTAAGGACATATTGTTGATCGGAAATAATGTAGAATTATTCTGCAAAGCATAAAGGAGTGTTTTGAAAGAAGTTTTTCAAAGAAAGACCTCGGTGAAGCTGCTTACATATTAAGCATCAAGATCTATAGAGATAGATCAAGACGCTTGATAAGTTTTTTCAATAAGTACATACCTTGACAATATTTTGAAGTAGTTCAAAATGGAACAGTCAAAGAAAGAGTTCTTGGCTGTGTTACAAGGTGTGAAATTGAGTAAGACTCAAAGCCCGACCACGACAGAAGATAGAAAGAGAATGAAAGTCATTCCCTATGCCTCAGCCATAGGTTCTATAAAGTATGCCATGTTGTGTACCAGATCTATTGTATACCCTACACGGTGTTAAGCAAGGGAGTACAATAGTGATCTAAGAGTAGATCACTGGACAAGGGTCAAAATTATCCTTAGTGGAATAAGGAAATATTTCTCAATTATGGAGGTGACAAAAGGTTCGTCGTAAAAAGTTACATCGATGCAAGTTTTGACACAGACCTGGATGACTCTAAGTCTCGATCTAGATACATATTGGAAGTGGGAGCAATTAGCTAGAGTAGCTCCGTGCAGCGCATTGTAGACATAGAATTCGCAAAATACTTACGGATTTGTATGTGAAAGACCCATTTACTAAAATTATCTCGCAAGAAAAACATGATCACACCTTAGTACTCTTTGGGTGTTAATCACATAAACAATGTGAACTAGATTACTGACTCTAGTAAACCCTTTGGGTATAGGTCACATGACGATGTGAACTATGGGTGTTAATCACATGGTGATGTGAACTATTAGTGTTGAATCACATGGCGATGTGAACTAGATTATTGACCCTAGTGCAACTAGGAGACTGAAGGAAATATGCCCTAGAGGCAATAATAAAGTTATTATTTATTTCCTTATATCATGATAAATGTTTATTATTCATGCTAGAATTGTATTAACCGGAAACATAATACATGTGTGAATACATAGACAAACAGAGTGTCACTGGTATGCCTCTACTTGACTAACTCGTTAATCGAAGATGGTTATGTTTCCTAACCATGAAAAAAAGAGTTGTTATTTGATTAACGGGTCACATCATTAGAAGAATGATGTGATTGACATGACCCATTCAATTAGCTTAGCACCCGATCGTTTAGTATGTTGCTATTGCTTTCTTCATGACTTATACATGTTCCTATGACTATGAGATTATGAAACTCCCGTTTGCCAGAGGAACACTTTGTGTGCTACCAAATGTCACAATGTAACTGGGAGATTATAAAGGAGCTCTACAGGTGTCTCCAGAGGTACATGTTGGGTTGGCGTATTTCGAGATTAGGATTTGTCACTCCGATTGTCGGAGAGGTATCTCTGGGCCCTCTCGGTAATGCACATCACATAAGCCTTGCAAGAATTGCAACTGATGAGTTAGTTGCGAGATGATGTATTACGAAACAAGTAAAGAGACTTGCCGGTAACGAGATTGAACTAGGTATTGAGATACCGACGATCGAATCTCGGGCAAGAAACATACCGATGACAAAGGGAAGAACGTATGTTGTTATGCGGTCTGACCGATAAAAGATCTTTATATAATATGTGGGAGCCAATATGAGCATCCAGGTTCCGCTATTGGTTATTGACCGGAGACGTGTCTCGGTCATGTCTACATTGTTCTCGAACCCGTAGGGTCCGCACACTTAAGGTTTCGATGACAGTTATATTATGAGTTTATTAGTTTTGATGTACTGAAGTTAGTTTGGAGTCCCGGATGTGATCACGGACATGACGAGGAGTCTCGAAATGGTCGAGACATAAAGATTTGTATATTGGACGACTATATTTGGACACCGGAAGTGTTCCGGGTGATTTCGGAGAAAAGCGGAGTGCCGGAGGGTTACCGGACCCC
>NC_041380.1:433451354-433510299 GCF_002162155.2 Triticum dicoccoides
GGGCCTTAGTGGAGAGAGAGAAGGGCAGCCAGGGTGGGCCGCGCGCCTCCTCCCCCCTAGTCCGAATTGGACGAGGAGAGGGGGGGGGCGCCCCCCTTTCCTTCTCCCTCCCCACTTCCTTCCCCCTCCTAGTAGGAGTCCTACTCCTACTAGGAGGAGGACTCCTCCTTGGCGTGCCATAGGGCCGGCCGGCCTCCTCCCCTTGCTCCTTTATATACGGGGGCAGGGGGCACCCCTAGACACAAGTTGATCCATGTGATCGTTTTCTTAGCCATGTGCGGTGCCCCCTTCCACCATAATCCTCGATAATATTGTAGTGGTGCTTAGGCAAAGCCCTGCGATAGTTGAACATCAAGATCATCACCACGTTGTTGTGCTGACGGAACTCATCCCCGACACTTTGCTGGATCGGAGTCTGGGGATCATCGTCGAGCTGAACGTGTGCTGAAACTCGGAGGTGCCTTAGTTTCAGTACTTGGATCGGTCGGATCGTGAAGACGTACGACTACATCAACCGCGTTAATATAATTAACATATATGATGACTAGCTAAACAGGATGGCATTGCATGATTCACGTATATGATGCCTGGCTAAAGAAGATGGCATTGCATAATTCCCATATACTCCCTCCGTTCCAAAATATTTGTCTTTTTAGAGATTTCAAATGGACTACCACATACGGATGTATATAGACATATTTTAGAGTGTAGATTCACTCATTTTGTTCTGTATGTAGTCACTTGTTGAAATCTCTAAAAAGACAAATATTTAGGAAGGGTGGGAGTATGATATAGAAACCAAACATGTGGCATTCACATAAAGAAAATCTAAACTAAGCTGATAAGATGTATAATGTAAGCAATGCAAGGCGCCATATGCATGATATGACCAACATCAGCATGCCAGGTTAGAGCAAACACCTCAGGTGGTAAACAGGCATGGTCGGCTCCTTCTGAATATCCATCTGAACAGTTATCTTCCTCCGGAATACAATCTGGAAATGCATGAGGGGGGCACTTCGCCCACCATGGAGCGGCGTCTGCATGACATTATATTCGCACGCAACGGTCTTCTCTTTTTCTCTACATGTTCAGTACGATTGTGTACAATATATGACATGCATAATAAAAAAATAGTTAGATTTTGTAAGGCCTAAGGGGTGCATGCAAAAATCAAGACAGATGGTAGCAAACGAGTGGATGGATCCAAAACTAATGATAGCAGGTAGATTATAGCTTCAGTTTAAAAAGATAGATAATGGATCATCTATTGTTTGTTGCCCACCCAACATGAACCACATAGAAGACCCTGATGAACCAGATAGTACACATATACTATTCGTTGCTGGCTCGATATGAGAACCATGGGCAATTCAAAACTCAAGATTGAACGATAAAGTAGCAGGTAATAATAACTGATGTGTAATGTAAGCAAACACGAAAGACTGTGACCTCTCTTCCGGAACTGTGTAGTCCTCAGGTTCATCTGCTCAGTCGATGATGGTAATGCAGTTGGCCTGGCTGCCGGCAACGGGGAAGATGATCTGAGGCGACGAAAGGATGTCTGCAGGGGGGATCTCTGCTGCAGTGAACGCTTCTGTCGATGGTGCACCTCAGGTGGGGTGGATGATGGCATGGCAGGAGCAGGACATAACACACAGAGTTTTCTTTGACGCCTATCTAAAAATGAAGTAAAGTAAATTTGTAAGGGCTCCTTAGAATTGGAGGATTCTATAAACGCAGGGACAGGAAAAACACAGGAATAGGATAGGAATGCACGTGCAAAACAGAGCATTTGGAAACATAGGATTCCAGTCAACCTAGTTGTCTGGCTCACATGAATTGGAAGAACAGAGGAATGGAGAAACAAAGTCAAGCGACGAGTGTACATCCTCTTTGGCATAGTCTTGTGGACCTCAACATCATTGGGTTGGACGTGGAGGATGGTGATGATGCTGGTGTGACTGTCGGAGGCGGGGAAGAAGATCCGAGGCCTCTAGAAATGGCGCCGAGGGTACTGCTCCGCTGTGATGGACGGTTCCGTCGTTGGAGCAGCTCCGCTAAGGTGTATGGCGATGAGGCTGAAGCATGACAAGACAGACAATGTTAATCGGAAGTGGGACCCTAATATCATCTGCAATAGATGATGTAAAATACATCACCAAAAAGTGCTAGATGTAAAACGCATCAACCGCACCACGGCCGCTCCAACAGATGCTATAATTACTGTTCACTCTGAACTTAACTGAAGAAAATGAACTTCACAGTCGAAACTGAATTTTAGTGTTGAAACTGATTGAACTAGTAACAGAGCATTGCAATAGATGTTTAGGGCGTTCGAGCACTAGTAGCAGAGAAGCAATGATCTAAATCAGTAGACGCTCGAGCAGGGAATGCACTAGCACAGAGCAAGTCGTGCAGTAGCATCGTGAGTGAGTGCTAAAGCAGCAACTCCTGTAGCTGCCGGAGGTCATGCAGCAGTAGCACAAGCGAGAGCAAGAGTAGAGCAGCAGCATGAACAAAAGCAGGAGCAGTGCAGCAGCGCGACCGACAGCAAGATCAGAGCCGCAGCATGAGCGAGAGCCGGAGCAGCTGCAGCTAGTGCCGTTGTGGAAGTCGCCGCCGAGGAAACAACGACATGGGGAGAGACGCCGTGGATGATGTGCCGGCGACGGCGCCGTCGATGGAGACACGCCATGTCTGCTCGGTATCGAGCACCGGCAGCCCTGTGAGATCGAATAAAAGATAAAATGCAGCGGTGAGTGCAGAACCTCCTTGGTGGCGCCGAGTTGGCCTCAGCTTCATCGGAGGAATTGGTGAGGGTGCTGCAGTTCCGGTGGGGCAGGTCAAGACGACGTTGTGGGGATTGAGGTGGCACGATAGACGAGGCGAACGGCGGGCAGCTCCTTGGAGGTGGAGGACGGGGCGGCCGATCCGGCGGGATGACGAGATCGATAACAGATCCTCATCCGGTGCAGTGGATGAGGGACGGCGAGCTGTTGCGGTGGATGACGTAGTCGTGGAGGAGTCTCCGGCTGGGCGGCGGTCGGGAGGCCGACGGAGGAGCGTGGGGTTTCGCGGGTTTTGGCGGCCTCGGTGTACGAATGGGGGGCGAAGGGGGAGGGGGGAGCCAAGCTTAGGGACGCGCTTGTCCAAAATGTTGGGTAAGTTACCAGCGTACCCCCAACAGTTTTGACACTGCGACGTGGAGCTTCATTTCCAGCTGAGGGGTAGAAGGGGGATTTTGCCTGTCTGGGCTGCGGGAGCGACTTCGGATGAGGAGGGAGTTCTCGCGCGCGTCCAAATTTCGGGATAACAAGGCGCGGCGCGGGTTGAAGAAGCGGGAGTTTCAAAGCAGGTGAGACAAAAGATACTCGAGCTTGAAAATTTCGGGATAACAAGGTGCGGATTCCTTGTTCTGCAGAACAAACTTAATGTGTAAAAACACAATTCATACAAGACACAAGAGAGTCATGTCCCCTTTTACTATATTGCTATAGATGCCATTGAAAAAACTACAAGAAAAAAATGTAAAAAAAATCGGGAGAACAAGATTACCCTGCACAGTACCAAATCGATTCTCACTTCCCTCAACAACAACAAAAACAAATCAATTCCCACCAAAGAAAGAGTAATGTCCCTTTTTATATGATTACAGATGCCATGATCTCGAATTTCAATTTTTGAATCCATGTTATGTTGAATTCGAACATATCGTTAGGTGACCTTGCGGTTTATAATTGATGTAGTCGTACATTTTGATCTTCCATCATATATGAACATTTTACTCCACCATGTGAACATATATATTGTCGTCTACCATATGGACTAAATTTGAATCAATTTTCCTTATTTGAATACGATTTTTTTGACTGTGAACTATGGGGCAAAACCCCCACAGCAGATCAAAACTTTATTGAACTAAAAAACAGATACAACAAGTTGATTACAAGGAGTAACCAGAGTACAAGGTAAAAGAGAGTCTTACAAAACTAGCTTAAGGGGGGAGGTAAGAGATCCACTTGAGCAGGTCATCCTTGTATGCAGATCTGATTCTGTGCTGCATGAGGCTAATATCATGCCTAAAAGCAAACCTCCATTTATTGAAACTAGCCCTCTCATTTCTGAACACTTTGGCATTTCTGATGATCCAAATATGCCAGCAAGCAATAACACCACTTCAGAGAAGAAAGGCCTATCAAAACTTCTCCTTGCCTGAGTAACCAGCTCAATCCTGGAGGTGCCAGCAAACCAATCAATCTGCAGATAATTCCAGACCCTTACACTGAAATTGCAGTTGAAGAACAAGTGATCCCTGGTTTCTCTAGCCTGCAAGGGGCAGAGCCTACAGTGGACTCCATCCTCCATGTGCCAGTGCCTTCTCTCAACCATATCCTTGGTGTTCAACCTGTCCATAATAAGCATCCAAGCAAAGACCTTGATCTTGAGAGTAGAGGAGGATTTCCAAATCCAACAGAGCAAAGGATTGAAGGACTCAGACTGAAAGGTGTGTGAGTAAAACATCTTGGGCTTGAAAAACTTGGAAGAGCCCTGCCAGAACCAAAAATCCTTTGAGCTGGGGTCTCTTCTGTGTGAGTCCATTAAATCCTTTATCATATATAACTCATCAAAAGCCTGAGCAGATAAGGGAAGGTGGAAAAGTTGGTGCATATCCTGGGTATTGAAAATTTCCTTAACTGAGACCCAGGGGTCCTTGGCAAAAGAAAAAAGCCTTGGGAATCTTGCCTGCAAACTAGATGTTTCAGAGCCAAGGTTCCAATTATCAGACCAAAAGAGAGCAGTGTCCCCTTCATTGATCTGCACCCAAGAGCAGTCCCTAAAATGCTGCATGACTTTACAAATATCCCTCCACCAGAAGGAGCCACAATCATTTGTTCCCTGGGGCATTCTTTCAAAATAATATGAATCCCAAATTAGGGATACCCAAGGAATTTCTCGTTTGTTCAGGAAGTTACTGGCATGCTTGAGAAGGACAGCCACATTCTGAACCCCCAGATTAAGAATACCAAGCCCTCCTTTGTTTTTTGGCCTACATATGAGTTCCCATGTAGCAAGAGATGGAGCAGGCTCATCTCTATGCTTTCTCCACAAGCACTGTCTTTGGATTCTTTCCAACTGCTTGAGAATACCAGCTGGGAGAGCAAGACTACCCATAAACAATATTGGCAATGAGGATAGAGCAGAGTTCAGGAACTGCAGCCTTTCTCCTTGGTTAAGGAAAGAAGAACTGGCAGTCATTCTTCTCTCCATACAGTCAACCAGTGGCAAGAAGTCTACCATTTTGGGTCTTGTGGTCCCCACAGGTAATCCCAGATAAGTAAATGGCATTTTACCAATTTTGCAACCAAAAGCAGTGGCCAAATCCTCCATTACAGCAGAGTCAACATTGATTGGAATAATGAAGGACTTATGATAGTTGACATCCAGACCAGTGGACTGAGAGAACACCTTTAGCATATCCTTTAGAGCGAGAAGTTGAACCCTGTCTGCAGGGAGGATGATCAAAGTATCATCAGCATACTGGATCACAGGGTAGTCTGCATCATGGCAAGGTATAGGTAAATGCAGAATTCCCTTCCTGAACATATCATTAATCACTATTTGTAGCAGGTCAGCAGCTATGACAAATAGCAGGGGAGATACAGGGTCACCCTGTCTAACTCCTTTCTTACAAACAAACTTCCTCCCAGGGACCCCATTGAGCAGGACAGAAGAAGTACCAGTGGCAAGGAGCTGTTTCATCCAAAGAATCCATTTATCATTAAAGCCCTTATATCTGAGAATTTGAAAGATAGCTTCATGCTCAATAGAGTCAAAGGCCTTTTCAAAATCCAATTTGAGGATTACTATAGGTCTCTTTGACTGGTGACATTGGTGCAAGTATTCAAATGTCCAACTCAGACAGTCCTGTATTGTTCTGGTCTTAATGAAACCATATTGGTTCTTATGGATGCAGTGCATAATCATTGCTTGGAATCTATGTGCAGCCATTTTGGACAAAAATTTAAGCCCCATACTAGTGAGAGAGATAGGCCTGTAGTCTCCCACTTCCTCAGGTGAAAGCTTTTTGGGCACAAGAGTAATAAAAGAACTGTTGATGTTTTCCAAGACAGCAGTTCCATCATAAAAAGCCTGTGCTAGCTCATAAAATTCCCCAGAGATTAGGTGCCAGCATTTCTTAAAAAACAAGCCATTAAATCCATCAGGGCCAGGTGCTTTATCCACGGGCATATGCTTGACCACATGGTCCATTTCCTCCTTTTCAAAAGGCCTAGTGAGCACCTCAAGGCCAGACATAGGTGAGATAAGTGAAGGCAAATCAAAACCCATCACAATCCCTCTAGAGGTGCCCATTCTATTCTTAAAACAACTCGAGATAATTCCAGCCATTTGGGAGTGATCAGAGACAACAGATCCATCAGGTAGTCTTAAACTAGCTATAGAGTTCCTCCTATGCCTCTCAATGGCCATAGCATGGAAGAATTTGGTGTTTTCTCCCCCCACCTTGAAGTACCGGATAGAGCATCTCTTCTTCCAGTACAGAAACTGTAAGTGCAGAAGCTTTTCCAAATGGGTTTTGAGAATTCTTCTGAAGTTGTTCTCCTAAATAAAAAGAGGCCTCCACTCCTCCAATTCATCCAGAAGGAAAATGACATGATTGCATTTGCTGATCAATAGCCTCAATTTGGAAACATTCATTTGCCACCTCTTAAGACACATTCTCAAACATTTAAATTTGTCTGCAATTTTGGCAGTTATGTGTGTTTTCCGAGAGGGCTGCTTCCAAGAGGATTCAACACAGTCCATAAAACCCTCAAGCTCAAGCCAATAGTTTTCAAACCTAAAGAGATTTGATTTGGGAATGGAACTCTTGATGGATACTAAACAAGGCACATGATCCGATGTAGTCCTATCCAGGGGCAGAACTTCAGTCATGGGGTAATCAGAAATCCAGTCCACAGAAGTAAAGAACCAGTCCAACTGCTCAAGAAGTGGGGTATCCTGCATATTAGACCATGTGTAGGATCTTCCTTTGATTGGAAGCTCAAGGAGGCCCAGGTGACCAATAATCTCATTGAAAATGAACATGTCATTTATGTCCCCACCAGGTTGGTTTCTGTTATCCACAGATCGAAGGAAATTAAAATCGCCAAGTAACAACCAGTGCTCATTGATAGGTATAACCAGGTTGTATAACCAATTAACAAAGTTGTCCCTGGCTTCACCCTGACAAGGGCCATAAACAGCCACAAGAGTCCAAGATTCATTATTCTACCTGGAAGTAAACTGAACAACCACAGCAAACTGCTGCACTTCAATTACAGTGCCACTAAAAACAGAAGAATTCCAGACAACAATAATTCCTGCAGAAGCTCCAATTGAAGGAGAACAGACAAAAGAATCAAATCTTTTAGGGCAGAAAGATTTTATTGTCCTAGAGTCAAAAGAAGTGCATTTTGTTTCTTGCAGACAAGCTATTGAACATTGGCTTTCCTCAATTTTCTGCCTAACAGCTCTCTGTCTAGCTTCAAAATTCAGGCCTCTTACATTCCAACAAAGAACATTCCAGTTTCTACAGATATTACTCATTATAGCATAAGATAAAGACCAGAAACCACATGGCAGACAATACCACATGTCCAAAAGAGCACAGTCTAGTTGTACCCAACATAAACACACACCAAAGTTCCAGAAGCAGAAAACTGCCTAAAAATAAAGATAAACCAAAGTTAAGGGCTTGCGAAACCCAACATGCCATGGACACTCTCATCATCATGTTTAGGCGAAGCAACAACAGGTGGGTCCACCATAAGTGCATCCACAGAGAGTAGAGCAGCATCAATAAGCTCACGCCCAACTTCTTGGAGTCGATTGACAGGGGTTGCAGGAGGAATTCCATCAGAAGCAGGCTCTTCATGCATCTGGGCCGTGAAAGGCTTGGCCTTGGGCTTCTTCCTCTTGGGCTGTAGTGCGAGCTCCTGAAATGTGGGCTTGAATCCATCACGCTGAGCCGAGCTTCTGGTGCAGCGTCGAACAGCGGTGTCAACAATTGGAGTTGGCGCCAAAGTCTTTCGCGGCCTGCGAGCTTTAACCGCAGAAGGAGGGGGAACCTGCACAGGTTGCACATCAACAGGATCAGAAAAAAGCGCCCTCGCAACTGGCCTAGCTGGCTCCTCTTCCCTCCATGTAAGGTGTGGCAGATCTGAATCCCTGAAAGCCAAATCCCAGCTCCTCTTAGACAGAATAACCGGCGACAAAGGTTGCAGCAGCACTGGCCTGGGTACAGAGAAAGCTACAGGAGCTTGCAGAAGGCTCTCAAAAGACCTCCTTCAAATCATATCCGGGGGCAAAGGAGGCCCAAAAGGAATCGCAGGCAGAGCAATCTTCTCCCTGACAGCAGGAGGCTGATAGACAACAATGGCCCAATTGTTAGCTGCATCTTCATTGACCAAAGGCAACACAGGTGCTTCAGACAGATCATCCTCCACCACAATGATAGGTGGATCCTGGTCAGCAGCAGAGCTTGGCTGGGCGGAGAGATCCACCACCATTGATTCTTGATCTTGAACAGGTTCAGGCTCAACATTGTCTTGCCAATTCCCCCAATTGTCCTCAGCCACTTCATTGATTACAGGCTCTGGCGGCGAAGGAGGGACTGCATTCCACCCCAAGGCGGGGTAGGCAGGAAGATTAAACGGAGGCAACTCGGGGAAAGGAACACCCGGAACTGAATGCGGATTTCCATTGAGAGGCAACCAATCTTCGTCCTGGGGCATTTGCTCAGCAAAGTTCACTCCCAAAATGTATAGAGGCGCAGTCCAAGAAACCCGAGCACCACCATAGGCCGCATAATCCATGGAAACCACATCACGTGGCACAAGGATATCCTCTGGGAATGAAGCAAAAACCAAAGAGCGAACCATATACGGGTCCTCACTGACCAAGTGGTGAAACTTGCCAAAAGTATTCACGGCTGAACTAATGCATTCATTTGAATACGATTGTTGTCAAGTTATACAATAATGTAAATATTATCTTGATAACAAAAAACATACATATAGCAGTAATCATATTTCACTATGAACTACATGCACAATACGCTCTCCAATTCAAATATTTGTATCCATTTTATGTTGAATTCAAATCATAGTACATTATTGGTCTAGGTAGCAAGATGTTTGGGATAATCTAAACCCTGTTTTCATACGTATAATTTTTGGCTGAATTGGGACAAGTTTTGGTATAAGCCTCTTACAAAACCGGAGATTCTCTCAACAAGCCTCGTGGTTCCGAGAGGGAACGTGTCACCTTTGTTTGCAAAATGATATACGCTGCCTCCCCCTGATTTTATTTACAGAGGCAACATAGAACTATATGAGTGCTCTATTAAATTTTGGAATTATTTCAGGTTCATTTGGCCTTTTTATACATTAATTGAGTTTCTGGACTTTTAATGTGCATAATCTAAATATGAATTGCATGCACATGCTCCGGTGCACCAAAGTGGGTTGAAAAATCACATGTGTGTCCTTGGTTGAATTTCTAGGTCCCATGGAAGAAATGAGAATGAAATTCAAACATCTGGGCGTCATGACTCGGCCAAGAACATCGAGAAACTTTGATTTTAAATTCATGTAAATCCAAAACTCTCCTGGAAATCATGAAACTTGGCATGGTGTCATGTCATGGCACTAACATGTTGTGGTAAAAAATTGGGCCGATTTGGAAGCTCGTGCTTCTAAGTGGGAACATGCCACATTTGAGTGTGAAACGATATACGCTGCCTCCCCCCCTTGAGTTTCTTAACAAAGGCAACATAGAACTACATTAGTGCCCTGTTAAATTTTGGAATTATTCTGGGTTCATTTGTCTTTTTTATACATTAATTGAGTTTCTGGTCATTTGTGCATAAGTCAAATTTGAACTACAAGCACATGCTCTCGTGCACCAAGGTTGGTTGAAAAATCACATTTGTGTCCTCGGGTGAATTTCTAGGTCCCATGCAAGAAATGAGAATAAAATTAAAACATCTGGGCATGGTGGCTCGGCCGAGAACATTGAGAAACTTGGTTTTAAAATTCTTGTAAATCCAAAACACGTCTGAAAATCATGAAACTTGGCATGGATGTCATGTCATGGTATTACCATGTTGTGGTAAAAAAATTGGCCGAATAGGAACAGATTTTGGTTTAACTTTTGCAAACCGAAGCTTCTCTCAAGAAGGTCATGGTTCTGAGAGGGAACGTGCCACCTTCGAGTGCGAAACGATATACGTTGTCCCCCTTGAGCTTATTTACAAAGGCAACATAGAACTAAATGAGTGCCTTGTTAAATTTTGGAAATATCCCGGCTTCGTTTGGACTTATTTACACATTAATTGAGTTTTTGGTCATTTAATGTGCATAATTCAAATTTGAACTACAAGCACATGCTCCCGTGCACCAAAGTTGGTTGAGAAATCACATTTGTGTCCTTGGGTGAATTTCTACTCCCTCATTCCATCTATATAGGTCCTAATGCATTTTTCGAGGCTAACTTTGACCAAACGTTAGAGCAATAATATATGACATGCAACTTACACAAAGCATACCTTCAATTTTGTATGTCAAAGGAGCTTCCAATAATATAATTTTCGTAGTATACATCTCATGTGCTATTAATCTTGTCAATAGTCAAAGGCTGTCTTGAAAAACACATTAGGCCCTATATAGATGGAAGGAGGGAGTAGGTCCCATGCAAAAAATCAGAATAAAATTCAAATATCTGGGCATCGTTGCTCGGTCGAGAACATTGAGAAACTTGGTTTTAAAATCATGAAAATTGGCATGGTGTCATGTCATGGTAGTACCATGCCGTGGTAAAAAAATTGGCCGAATAGGAACAAATTTTGGTATAAGCTTCTTGCAAATCGGAGCTTTGATACGTCTCCGTCGTATCTACTTTTCCAAACACTTTTGCCCTTGTTTTGGACTCTAACTTGTATGATTTGAATGGAACTAACCCGGACTGACGATGTTTTCAGCAGAATTGCCATGATGTTGTTTTATGTGCAGAAAACAAATATTCTCGGAATGACCTAAAACTCCACGGAACATCTTAGGAAAAATAAAAAATAAATCCTCGCCAAAGATGAAGACTAAGGGGCCCACACCCTGTCCACGAGGGTGGGGGCGCCCCCCTTAGGGCGTGCCCCTACCTCGTGGGCCCCCTAGATGCCCTCCGATGCCAACTCCAACTCTATATATTTGCTTTCGGAGAGAAAAAAATAAGAGAGAAGAAATCATCGCGTTTTACGATACGGAGCCGCCGCCAAGCCCTAAAACCTCTCGGGAGGGCTGATCTGGAGTCCGTTCGGGGCTCCAGAGAGGGGGATTCGTCGCCGTCGTCATCATCACCCATCCTCCATCACCAATTTCATGATGCTCACCGCCGTGCGTGAGTAATTCCATCGTAGGCTTGCTGGACGGTGATCGGTTGGATGAGATTTATCATGTAATCGAGTTAGTTTTGTTAGTGTTTGATCCCTAGTATCCATTATGTTTTGAGATTGATGTTTCTATGCTTAATGCTTGTCACTAGGGCCCGAGTGCCATGATTTCAGATCTGAACCAATTATGTTTTCATGAATATATGTGAGTTCTTGATCCTATCTTGCAAGTCTATAGTCACCTACTATGTGGTATGATCCGGCAACCCCGAAGTGATAATAATCGGGACCACTCCTGGTGATGACCTTAGTTTGAGGAGTTCATGTATTCACTATGTGCTAATGCTTTGTTCTAGTTCTCTATTAAAAGGAGGCCTTAATATCCCTTAGTTTCCAATAGGACCCCACTGCCACGGGAGGGTAGGACAAAAGGTGTCATGTAAGTTCTTTTCCATAAGCACGTATGACTATATATGGAATACATGCCTACATTACATTCATGAATTGGAGCTAGTTCTGTGTCACCCTATGTTATGACTGTTACATGATGAACTGCATCCGGCATAATTATCCATCACTGATCCGGTGCCTACGAGTTTTCCATATACTGGTTTACGCTTGTTTACTTTCCCGCTGCTACTGTTACAACCACTACAAAATACCAAAAACATTACTTTTGCTGTCTTTACTTTTGTTGCCGCTACCACCACTATCATATTACTTTGCTACTAAACACTTTGCTGCAGATACTAAGTTTCCAGGTGTGGTTGAATTGACAACTCAGCTGCTAATACTTGAGAATATTCTTTGGCTCTCCTTGTGTCAAATCAATAAATTTGGGTTGAATACTCTACCCTCGAAAGCTGTTGTGATCCCCTATACTTGTGGGTTATCAAGACTAATTTCTGGCGCCGTTCCCGGGGAGCATAGCTCTATTCTTTGAGTCACTTGGGCTTTATATCCGCTTATCATTATGAAGAACTTGAGAGATCCAAAAACCAAGATATATCCCTGAACTACGAGGGGAGGTAAGGAACTGCCATCTAGCTCTGCACTTGATTCACCTTCTGTTATGAGTAGGCTTGCGACACCTACACCTGCTTCTGCTATGCATGATACTTATGATGAAACTGCTTCTATGCCTGATACTACTGTGCCCCTTGGTGAAATTATTGATGAACAAATTGCTAGGGCTAGAGAAAAAGAAATTATTTATTCTAAATACGATGATGATAGTGATGATGAAAATATGCTTGTTATTCCCGAGGGCTATCTTTTTGATATGGAATCTTCTGTCGCTATTTTAGCTTGCAGGGATAGATATGAGCTTAAGAGGTTATTAGTTAAATGGAACAAAGAATCACTTAGATATAAAATGAAACCCGACCCTACTTTTGCTACTTCACCTATATGTGTTCCTGATAAGGATTATGAATTCTCTGTTGATCCTGATATAATTACTTTGGTGGAATCTGATCCGTTTTATGGCTATGAATCTGAAACTATTGTGGCACATCTTACTAAGTTAAATGATACAGCTGCCCTGTTCACTAATGATGAGAGATCGCGTTACCTCTATATACTCAAAATATTTCCGTTCTCATTAAAGGGTGATGCTAAGATATGGTTTAATTCTCTTGATCCTGGTTGTGTGCGTAGTCCCCAGGATATGATTTATTACTTCTCTGCTAAATATTTCCCTGCTCATAAGAAACAAGCTGCTTTGAGGGAAATATACAACTTTGTGCAAATTAAAGAAGAGAGTCTCCCACAAGCTTGGGGGAGGCTTCTCAAGTTACTTAATGCTTTGCCTGATCATCCTCTTAAGAAACCGGAAATATTTGATATCTTTTATAATGGACAAACCGATGCTTCCAGAGATTACCTGGATAGTTGTGCTGGTTCTCTTTTCAGGGAAAGAACACCGGATGAAGCTGAAATTCTATTGAATAATATGTTGACAAATGAAAATAATTGGGCATCTCCTGAGCCAGCTCCTGAGCCAGCTCCTGCTCCAATTACTGAGCCTATTCCTAAACCAACTCCGAAGAAGAGAGGTGTTCTATTTCTCAGTCCTGAAGATATGCAAGAGGCAAAGAAATCTATGAAAGAGAAAGGTATTAAAGCTGAAGATGTTAAGAATATACCTCCTATTGAAGAAATACATGGTCTTAATTCACCACCTGTTGAAGAAACTTATGATCTCAATTCCTCATTTATTGAAGAACCTCCTGACCCCGACATCCCGACACAGGTAGTAAATGTAAATTCTCTCTATAGATATGATAAAGCTGAAGTTCCTCCTACTAAAATTGCTACTCAGTGCTTGGATGAGATTGATAACTTTATGTTTAAGCAAGACGACTTCAATGCTTATTTTGGTAGACAATTAAAAGAAAATGCTTATATGATTAGACACTTGGGTGATTATATGGATAATATTAAAGGTGAACTGAAACTTGTTAGCAAACATGCTTCTATGGTTACCACGCAAGTAGAACAAGTGCTTAAGGCTCAAAAAGAAGTACTTGATGAAATGAATAGTAAGAAAAATGATTATGATGTTAGAGTGGATACTAGAACTGGTAGAATGACTCAGGAACCTTTGTATCCTGAAGGCCACCCTAAGAGAATTGAGCAAGATTCTCAGAGAAATAATATTGATGTTCCTAGTTCTTCTAAAAAGAGGAAAAAGAAAAATGATAGAACTGTGCAAACTTGTAGTGAACCTATTGCTGAACCACCTGATAATCCAAATGATATATCTATGTCTGATGCTGAAACACAATCTGGTAATGAACATGAACCTAATGAAAATATTAATGATGATGTTCATGATGATGCTCAACCTAGTAATAACAATGATGTAGAAATTGAACCTGCTGTTGATCTTGATAACCCACAATCAAAGAATCAACATTATGATAAAAGAGACTTTGTTGCTAGTAAACATGGTAAAGAAAGGGAACCTTGGGTTCAGAAACCCATGCCTTTTCCTCCAAAACCATCCAAGAAAAAGGATGATGACGATTTTGAGCACTTTACTGAAATGATTAGGCCTATCTTTTTGCGTATGAGATTAGCTGATGTGCTCAAAACAAATCCTTATGCTAAATATATGAAGGATATCATTACTAATAAAAGAAAGATACCGGAAGCTGAGATTTCCACCATGCTTGCTAATTATACTTTTAAGGGTGGAATACCAAAGAAACTTGGAGATCTCAGAGTACCTACTATACCTTGCTCCATTAAAAGAAATTATATTAAAACTACTTTATGTGATCTTGGAGCCGGTGTTAGTGTTATGCCTCTCTCTTTATATCGTAGACTTGACTTGAATAAGCTGACACCTACCAAAATATCTTTGCGAATGGCTAATAAATTAACTGCTATACCTGTCGATATTTGTGAGGATGTGCCTGTTGTGGTCGCAAATGTTACTATTTTAACAGACTTTGTTATTCTTGATATTCCCGAGGATGATAGTATGTCTATTATTCTTGGAAGACCTTTTCTTAATACTACAGGGTATGTTATTGATTGCAACAAAGGCAATGTCACTTTTCATGTTAATGGTAATGAGCATATGGTACACTTTCCAAGGAAGCAACCTCAAGTTCTTAGTATCAACTCCATTGGAAAAATTCCATCGATTATAATTGGAGGTTTTGAATTTCCTCTTCCGACTGTCAAAAAGAAATATGATAAACTTATTATAGGGGATTTGCATATCCCCGTTGGGGTAACTTAGTGTTATTCGAAATTTCCCCGGTTTCATGATTATCGGAATGAGTTTGTTAACAAGACTTGATCAACCTTGTTAGTGGATTCTTTTTGATGAGCATGAGATAGATGAAACTAGAAGCACAAACTTCTGTACCCTCTCTACACTTTCTGTTATTTAGTAGAAATAAAGTAAAAATAGTTTTTTCTGTCTGTTTCTTGGCTTATCCGTGCAATATAAAAATATCCCGAAAATAAAAGTCCTCAGAATGACGTGCCAATTTAATATGATTTTTTCGGGAATATTTGAGGATTTACTGTGCAAAAATTACCGCGGGAGGAGCTGCCACCTGGCCACGAGGGTGGTGGGCGCCCCCCCCCTCTAGGGCGCGCCCCCTGCCTCATGGGCCCATGGTGGCCCTCCTCCACTTATCCCAGCACCCATCTTCTTTCTCTGTCTCACACAAACCCGAAAAACCAACTCAAGCATGAGTTCCAGCCACTTTTGTTGTGATTTTCGATCTCCTTGCTCAAAGCAGCTCTCGCAAAACTGCTTGGGGAGATTGTTCCTTGGTATGTGACTCCTCCATTGGTCCAATTAGTTTTTGTTCTAGTGCTTTATTCTTTGCAAATTTGTGCTGCATAGGTGACCATGTTCTTGAGCTTGCATGTCAAATTTATATGGTTCTAAGTAGTTCTAATGCTTGATATAGGCTCTAGGCACTTATAGGAGTAGTTGCTATCAGTTTTATTGAAGTTGGTTCACTTTTGTTTGAAGTTACTAAAAATTTCAGAATTTTTCAGAGAAAAATAATATGCTTAGGAAGATGTTCCAAGGTGGTTCCTCTAAGAAGCAAGGACTCAGGATTGCTATGCGCGATGCTGACGAGGATCCACCAAGAGACGCTCCAGTACGGCCTTCCGAATGGTCGTCAGAAAGTTTTATGGACCGTGCGGGAATTAAAGAAGAATTCAAAGCATATTTTCGCAATGCCGGTCTTGAGGATTTTGAGGCTAACAAATGCCCCCAGTATAATGATCTCACAAGTTCATTTGTGAGGAGGTTTGAGTATTCATCTTCGCGTAATTCTCCTTCAGACATGTTTGATCTCTATGCAAATCTTATACCATGGACTTCGAGGATTTCACTTCTGCTTGCAAACTTCCATCATGGGTAGTGTTAGGGATCCCCCTAAATCTGAATTTAGAAACTTTCTTGCTAGTATAACTGTGGGGGAATCTAGAGATATAACGCAGGCTACCATAGGGCGCATTCACTTTCCTGCTATACATTATTTTGCTCTTTTCATCGGTAGATGCATAAATGCTAAGGATGAAGCATGTCACATGTGTGTCCCTGATCTTAGCATTCCTAGGAGTGCTGTGTTAGGAGACCAATCTTATCATATGGGAGCCATTGTAGCTCGTAGGTTGCATCATAATAGACATAATGGAGATTTATTTGGAGGAATTTATGCAACCCGCTTAGCTCATTTTCTTGAGATAGACATTCATGAGGGTGATACGGAGTTGCCTCCTGCATATTTAGATTATAACTCTATGGCTTCGCACCAGTTTGTCGATAGGCCTGAATCACCTCTCTTATATCGTTTAATTTTTGATAAACGACGTGTTTTCCGTATTACTCTCCCTGCTCCTGCCTTCTTTGAATCACAGACAAAAAGAAGATATGTTATTACCAGAGAGGAGGCAGAAGAGTACGAGAGGAGAGCGGAGGCAGCTCGACTCCACGCTGCAGCTCAGCAGGCGATAACCGCTACACATCAGTATGATCCCAACTATTCTTCGTCGCAGTACGACCCCAGCTACACCTATGGGTATCCGCCAGGCCAGCCGTGGCCATAGACCAACTTAGGCCAAAAGCCTAAGCTTGGGGGAGTACGTATTTCTCACCGACATTACATTTATGTTCACATACACTCATTGCTAGCTGTTGGTGCTCATACTTTTTCACTATAATATCCATGCTAGTTTATTTTCTTTTTCCTACTTTCTTCTTGTGTACTTGTTAAACCTTAAGAAAAACCAAAAAAATAGTAGTAGTTTATTTTTCTGCTATAGTAGTAATAATTAAAAAGAAAACCCAAAAATATTTCCCATTCTTCTTTTGCTTGTTGGGAGCTTTCCCGTGTAAATAGTTTTATTTCTTTTCTTTTCTTTGGGGGTCAGTAGGAGAAGACCATAATTAAATTGTTGAAGAGCTCTTATATGCATTATTGTTGATTTAACCAAGATCCCATATTGCCTTGTCTTCTCCTGTTTATTGAATGCTCGCAGATTCCAGCTTAGTCCAATGCACGTACACTCTTATTATTATTCACACCGTTCAGTCGTGCAAGTGAAAGGCAATTATGATGATATATGATGGGCTGACTGAGATGAGAAAAGTTGGTATGAACTAGACCTCTTTTGTTTTTGTAAATATGATGAGTCCCTCGTTCTTCATTTAGCTTATTATGAATAAACATGTTTGCAATGACAATTAGAGATCGTAGTTGCTTGTGTCATGCTTGATTAGCTATGAGTTATAATGATTTACCTTGTGTGCCAACATGCTATTGAGATGGTTATGATGTGGTATGATGGGGTGGTATCCTCCTTTGAATGATTTAAGTGACTTGACTTGGCACATGTTCACGCATGTAGTTGAAACAAATCAACATAGCCTTCACGATATTTATGTTCATGGTGGATTATATCCTACTCATGCTTGCATCCAATGTTTATTAATTTTAATGCATGTACATGGCTGTTGTCGCTCTCTAGTTGGTCGCTTCCCAGTCTTTTACTAGCCTTCACTTGTACTAAGCGGGAATACTGCTTGTGCATCCAATCCCTTAAACCCCAAAGTTATTCCAGATGAGTCCACTATAGCTTCCTATATGCGGTATCTACCTGCCGTTCCAAGTAAATTTGTATGTGCCAAACTCTAAACCTTCAAACAAATATTCTGTTTTGTATGCTCGAATAGCTCATGTATCAACCAAGGTTTTCATTATCTTCCGTGTTAGGAGGGTTATTCTCAAGAGGAGTGGACTCCGTTCCTCACTCACGAGAAAATGGCTGGTCACCGGGATGCCCAGTCCCATGCTTTATGCAAACTAAATCAAAATTAATTGCAAAACAAAACTCCCCCTGGGACCTGATGTATGTTGGAGGCACTCGTTGTTTCGAGCAAGCCATGGATTGATGTTTGTTGGTGGAGGGGGGGTATAAAGATTACCATCCTGTTTGGGAACCGCCTATAATGTGTGTAGCATGGGAGATATCGCCATCTCTTGGTTGTTACGTTGACAATGAAAGTATACCGCTCAATGCAATTTATCTCTATTTCAAAACCGAGCTCTGGCACCTCTACAAATCCCTGCTTCCCTCTGCGAAGGGCCTATCCATTTACTTTTATGTTGAGTCATCACCCTCTTATTAAAAAGCACTAGCTGGAGAGCACAACTATCATTTGCATTCATCACTATTAATCTATGTTGGGTGCGACTATGATTGGATCTCTTTTACCATGAATTACAATGTCTAGTCAGTCCTTGATCTTTAAAGGTGCTCTGCATTTATGTTTCGCGGTCTTAGAAAGGGCTAGCGAGATACCATCTTGTTATATCATATTATGATTGTTTTGAGAAAGTGTTGTCATCCGAGATTTATTATTATGATTTGCTAGTTGATTATGCTATTGATATGAGTAATTATGAGACCTAAGAATTATTGCAAATGTGGTTAGTTATGATCTATGCTGAAAACTTGAATGCTGGCTTGACATAGTTACAACAACAAGAGCAAACAGAGTTTGTAAAAGTTTTTCTTTCTTTCAATTTTTCAACCAAATTGCTTGAGGACAAGCAAGGGTTTAAGCTTGGGTGAGTTGATACGTCTCCGTCGTATCTACTTTTCCAAACACTTTTGCCCTTGTTTTGGACTCTAACTTGTATGATTTGAATGGAACTAACCCGGACTGATGCTGTTTTCAGCAGAATTGCCATGATGTTGTTTTATGTGCAGAAAACAAATATTCTCGGAATGACCTGAAACTCCACGGAACATCTTAGGAAAAATAATAAAAAATCCTCGCCAAAGATGAAGACCAGGGGGCCCACAGCCTGTCCACGAGGGTGCCCCCCCTAGGGCGCACCCCCTACCTCGTGGACCCCCTGGATGCCCTCTAATGCCAACTCCAACTCTATATATTTTCTTTCAGAGAGAAAAAATAAGAGAGAAGAAATCATCGCGTTTTACGATACGGAGCCGCCGCCAAGCCCCAAAACCTCTCGGGAGGGCTGATCTGGAGTTCGTTCGGGGCTCCAGAGAGGTGGATTCGTCGCTGTCGTCATCATCAACCATCCTCCATCACCAATTTCATGATGCTCACCACCGTGCGTGAGTAATTCCATCGTAGGCTTGCTGGACGGTGATGGGTTGGATGAGATTTATCATGTAATCAAGTTAGTTTTGTTAGGGTTTGATCCCTAGTATCCATTATGTTCTGAGATTGATGTTGCTATGACTTTGCTATGCTTAATCCTTGTCACTAGGGCCCGAGTGCCATGATTTCAGATTTGAACCTATTATGTTTTCATGAATATATGTGAGTTCTTGATGCTATCTTGCAAGTCTATGGTCACCTACTATGTGTTATGATCCGGCAACCCCGAAGTGATAATAATCGGGACCACTCCTGGTGATGACCATAGTTTGAGGAGTTTATGTATTCACCATGTACAAATGCTTTGTTCCGGTTCTCTATTAAAAGGAGGCCTTAATATCCATTAGTTTCCAATAAGACCCCGCTGCCACGGGAGGGTAGGACAAAAGATGTCATGCAAGTTCTTTTCCATAAGCACGTATGACTATATACGAAATACATGCCTACATGCCTACATTACATTGATGAATTGGAGCTAGTTCTGTGTCACCCTATGTTATGACTGTTACATGATGAACCGCATCCGGCATAATTATCCATCACTGATCCGGTGCCTACGAGTTTTCCATATATTGGTTTATGCTTATTTACTTTCCCGCTGCTACTGTTACAACCACTACAAAATACCAAAAACATTACTTTTGCTGTCTTTACTTTTGTTGCCGCTACCACCATTATCATATTACTTTGCTACTAAACACTTTGTTGTAGATACTATGTTTCCAGGTGTGGTTGAATTGACACCTCAGCTGCTAATACTTGAGAATATTCTTTGGCTCCCCTTGTGTCGAATCAATAAATTTGGGTTGAATACTCTACCCTCGAAAGCTGTTGCGATCCCCTATACTTGTGGGTTATCAAGCTTCTCTCGAGAAGGCTCGTGGTTCTGGGAGGGAACGTGTCACCATTGTGTGTATAATTCAAATTTGAAATACAAGAACATGTTCCAGTGCACCAAAGTTGGTTGAAAAATCACATGTGTGTCCTCGAGTAAATTTCTAGGTTCCACGCAAGAAATGGGAATGAAATTCAAAATTCTAGGCGTCGTGGCTAGGTTGGAAACATTGAGAAACTTAGTTTTTTAATTCCTGTAAATCCAAAACACGCATGAAAATAATGAAACTTGGCTTGGTGCCATGACATGGCACCAACATGCTGTGGTAAATTTGCAGTCCGATTTGTGAGGGCGCACACATCAATCAATAAATTCATTTTGGAACAAGTGATGTCATGTTACAATCGGAAACACAAGTATTATTGAAACCGTGGGCGTTCTACTTACTAGTACCATTTACGTGCCACCACGCGTCCCCGTTTTTTATTAGCTAGGAGGCGTCGTGCAGGGTATCTATTTGAGTACGAGAGGCGTGCGATCAGACCCCTGCGCGTGCTTATCGGTAGGAGAGCCCTTTGACCTCCCTCTGCCGTCCACCTCTCTCCCAAGGTCTCCATTAATGGCGCCTGAGCCTCTGTTTAATGGTGTGGCTATGTCTCACTCGACTGAGATTTAAGAGAGAAAAAAGAAAATCTGAAAGCATGGATCTTGATGTAAGATCCGACGGACCTATATAGCATCTACTGCGACTTATAGGAAGAGTGATGAATATATAAGGACAATTAATTTTTTTTGATCAAAGAAGGGCTAGCCCCTTCCGGTTTTCATTACTGAAAACCACCACAATTCACAAGAAGTTCAGCACAACTCCAGCCTAACACGAAGGACTAAAATCTACCAGATTGAAATCGCAACATCCCAAGAGGCAAACCAAGGCCAAACATCCGCGCTAGAACCCAACATTTCACAATCGACAACACAATCCACATCCTAAACCGATTATTGCATCATAAGAAACCAGGAATCTAGTCTCCGCACCGAGCGGCGATGAGCTCTTTCCTGTCCTCAAGACGCTGCATGAGAACATCCATGGATTCCTCCACCAGCCTTTGGCGCTCATTGCGGAGCATGTCATTCTCGTCCATAAGTTTCTTGATGATGACGCCGGTCCTCTTCATCAATGCACCGGTCTCCTCCTGCTAGTCTGCACTTCAGACGATCTTCTCCCTCAACAGGTCGCACTTGGCCCGGAGCCTCTCATTGCCCTCCCTTAGTTGCCGGATGACGCCGGTAGCCTGTACAAATGAGGCTTTCATGTTGTCCAGCAACCTCGCCCAGCAGGAGATCTGATCCATCTGGCTATGGACGATCACATGCATGCGCCTGTAACAGTCGTCGCCTGCCCGCGAGAAATTTTCCTAGGCCACCGCAGTGCGGCGGGACATCTCTGCTGTATTCGTGGCGTGGCGGGACATCTCTACTGCTTCCGCGGCGCGGCCGGACCAGTCTGCTACATCAACGGCGCGACGGGACCTCTGTGCTGCTACTTCCGTGCGGCGGGAGATGTCGGCTGCTCTCGCAGCGAGGCGGGACATCTCTCGTGCTTTCGCTTCCATGCTCGCCTCTCCTTGGTGGCAATCTCTCGACCCAGAACTCATGCTGGCCATGGCAGACGCAAGGGAAGGATGTTGAATGACTTGTTTGTTTTTGTGGATGAGGAGTTGAGGACGAATGTGCAGTCATCTTGGCATACTAGTAGTTATAACCGAGTACTAATACGCTCCTAAGTGGGAAACCGTTTAGGTTGTGATCGGTGTGAACAGGTTTGCAATTCAATATAGCGTGGAGTAATTTGGAATGTTACGAGACGCAAGCTCAAAATTTATTGATGGTTCTAGTTTCGAAGTGCGGCACTATTCCCGGATGGAGTACTTCTTTTTCTACTCCCTCCTTTCCTGTTTTATAGGGCTTATCTCAAAATTGTAGTTTTTCCATTTTATAAGGCTCAATTTGGTTGTTCCCCAACACATGTTCAGATTCCAAGGTGCATTAAATCAGTGCATGCAAGTATTAAGAAAAAATTGACCAATGCATGTACTTTATGCATGCATGCATTGCAATTAATGCATTGATAAACATAATTTTTTGAGAAAAACAAGAGCATTAACTAGGTGCTTTTGCAAACTACAGAAAATATTCCACCACTCACCATCTTGGTTGGTGAGATTTTTGAATTAAGCCCTATAAACCGAAAAGGAGGGAGTACAGCTATGTACGTGCAATAACTGGCACCGTCGTATACATATCTTACGGTTAATGGGGCGTTCGACAGGAACAGACGTGTGGTGAGCTCTAGGCTAGTCTTTTTTTTCAGACGCATTAAACCTATCTCTCGGGACTTCTCGCACGCACCATCGTGCCACCCACAAAAACTTCTACTCTGAGTTTAGTAGTACGTTATACAGGAAGAGAAGAGGTGCACACACGCACTCGTCCTCTCACACACGTGTCTACTTTTTCTCGAGAAGGAGGATGATGACCTCTGGCCTCTGCATCTGGGAGTCACGCACGCAAATTATTGAAAATATCAAGTGCAGTGCTTTGATGTGTCACGTCAACTCGTACATCAACGAGATGTTTGATTATCCTCTCCCTCGCGGACTTAACTACACCTGCCTTTGGTTGTATGACAGGTTGGCCACACACCTGTCGGCCCCACCTATCATACACGCAAAGGCAGGAGCATCCCTCCCTCGCCCATGAGCGTGGTGGCTGGCAAGACTAGGATAAGCTTTCGCTACACGCTCTCCCTCCCGCACGCGGTGGACATGCAGCAGTTCAATCGGTGTCAGATGGCCAGAAGCGTACTGGAGTACTCCTCCAGTGCAGTAGTATTCCATCATTGTTCGACTTCCCGAAGAAGCCAAGAGCCAAGCGTAGCCCGGACGCTTGTGTGGCAGTTTCATGTGTAGAGTAGTCTAGGATAGCGTGTACCATGCCTGTAAGCTTAAAATCATTGGGGTCGGCTCTATGCTATGTGGCCGTCTCGAAGTTTAAAAAAATTAAAATAGTCTTCTGGCCCTACCCAAAAACTGCCGTGCGTACTGCCCGGGAAAAGCCCCGCCCTCAACTTTTAACTACGCGAAAATAGTTCGAGCTTGTTCGTTCTATATAAATACAGTACTTACTGTATGTTTATTCACCCGTGGGGTTGTTCAATGAATGGAGGGGCGGGGAGCACACGTGAACAATACTGTGGTACTACTAGTAGTAAGTAGGAGTCGTACAGAAGTCACCTTAAATAGAGAGTTTCTTTTCTTTAATGCCACATACACAAATTGAAACGCTTGTTGTGGAGAGAAAAAACATAATCACTCCACTATATATGGACGCAAGGGCCTGAGCCCTTGCTTTACTAGGGTTGCTCTCTTCATTCTCTCATCCTCTCCAGATATAAACAAGACAGCGGTAGCGACATTTTCTCTCTGCTCACCGCTGGTCATAGATCCGGCCGGATCCCTTCGGTCGGTGTGTGTAGAGGACTAAAAGGTGCATCATTCACGCGGTCATCGCCACCGAGGGAGGAAACCCACAGCTGCCGGAGGGGCCCGATCCTCTGCCTGCGCCGTTCTCTCTGACACATGGCTGGCTCGGGAGGTCCTCCGACCCTTCTTCCTCCCTGCCGTATTGTCCGCAGATCCGACCTGCCGCCGCCGACATCCCGGCGACCCTTAGGTATATGTTCTTCGAAAGCGGCCTTGCTCTACTGCCCCAGCTCCCCACGTGTCTGCATGTGCATCTTTTTCTACTCCCATCAGCTCTTCCAAAGCCACCTAATTTTTTAGTATTATTAGAGGTAAAGCTACTTCATGCATTTGAATCTAGGGCTTTGTTCAAACAACGAAGAAAGCAGGGAAGTTGTAGCATGAATCTAGGACTTGATTCAAAGAGGAAATAATATGGTGAAAGTAGTAGAGACCGGATACCCAACCGGTCTCTTGGTTGAAAAGGGAAATAATGGGAAAACGCAGTACAAACTGGATAAGGAACAAATCTATTATTGGTTGAAAAAAGGATAGAATGTGGCGGCTGGTGGACAAGTCAACAGAGTATGTCCAGGATTAGATTTGCTGCCATCACATAGTAAAAGGTCTCTAGGATTAGATTTGCTGCCCTCACATAGTAAAAGGTCTGATGATTAGATTTGCTGCCCTCACATAGTAAAAGGTCTCTAGGATTAGATTTGCTGCCCTCACATAGTAAAAGGTCTCCA
This sequence comes from Triticum dicoccoides, assembly GCF_002162155.2. NCBI lineage: Eukaryota > Viridiplantae > Streptophyta > Magnoliopsida > Poales > Poaceae > Triticum > Triticum dicoccoides. Next base: position 433,476,091 of record NC_041380.1, read on the forward strand.
GTATTAGATTTGTTGCCCTCACATAGTACAAGGTCTCCAGGATTAGATTTGCTGCCCTCACATAGTACAATGGCACTCCTGCTGTTTTCCCCAGTATGATAAATAAGTTTCTCCTTTACGCTGCTGAGTGTCCTGGTGTCCCACGGTCCCATGCCCTTAAACCAACTCTTTAGCTGTTGTTGATTTACTATGTCTGGTAAACAAGCAATGACACCATTAAATTAATCCCATATTTGAGGAATCTCATTATTGATCGTAATGCTTCTGGTAACATGAAGCATTGCTGACGTTTTAAAATTTCTACTGTCCTTGCATGATTTCCATGAACATACTTAAGATGCTTCTTTTCATTTTGTATATGTTTTGTATATTCTTATTGACCAGTAATTGTTTACTTTCTATCTTTTAGTGCAGATAGGGATATCCATTTCACCTTGTTGCTATTGTGACCTTTTGGTGAACTGCACAAAACACTTTTTTTGGAATGAGTGTCTTGTGAGTTCAACTAAAATGTCACGTGGGCAACATCTCTCAATTTTGGTGGAACTGCACAAAAGTGTGATTGGAGTTTCCAAAATATCCGTCAAGTTCTGCTGGTAATCTCGTGCAACATTTTATTAGCCTTTGAAAGATGGAGCCGTCACTGTCACCACAATGACACTTTATTTTAGTGGAACTGCACAAAAGGATAAGAAAATTACAGTTGGACCTTACATGAGCCGGACAGCCAACCTTAATGTTCCTCAATTTTAGTGCAACTACTAAAGAAGAACCTGCCAGCTCATAAGAGCAAGTACTTCTTGCTAGCTAAATGATGCAATCTTTGCTTCATTTAAGGTGAACTGCAGAAAAAGGCGCATGAATTGAATCATGGAACTCCAGGCAGACATCATCCAAGTAGAGCTGGAGGTTGAGTTCAAGGAGGCCGCTATTAAAGTGAAATCATGCTCTCCTGTCTCCTTGTTTGTGCTATGCAAACATGCTGTGCAAACAGGAATACTCAACTACAGATGTTGTGACGGTCAAGAGCATTCACCAAGTTCTTCAATTGTATGACATGGCTAGCCAAGATGGATTTAATCCCGATATTCACTTTATGAAAAGGCTCTAATGGCTTGGTTCTGAATCTTGCAAGCTGGGAATTAGTGAGATGTGTAGGCATCTTTGTTGCACTTATTATTTGAATCTTATTTGTTGGTTCTGAATCTTGCAAGCTGGGAATAAATGAGATGTGTGGGCATCTTTGTTGTACTTATTATTTGGATCTTATTTGTTGGTTCTGAATCCTGCAAGCTGGGAAACACGGCAAGATGATACAGAGGACAGCAACCATAACAAACAGTTCAAACTTGGAAGTATTATCTTTGTGAAAGTGCGACAAAATGTGCTGATATTGTGCGTCCTGAGAATAATAATTCTAATTGTTGTGCATGTTGATCCTATGGCACTAATAGAACGAGCGAATGCATTGCTTGTTTTAAGCATAAGTTTCTATTAAAGCTAATTAAATTTAAGTAAAGTGACCACTAACTCCTGTTATTACAGTACCAATACAGACCCGCTCGTGAGCAGACGTGTGGCCGAGGGTGCATCTTCTGCCGGGCATGCAGCGGACGAGGGAGGGGTAGTAACTGTTGTCGCATGTACACACTCAGCTTACTATTGAATCTAGTTCCCCAAGAGCTGAAAAACGAACTGTTGCCGCCGCCTACACAATCGTTCACTCGAAGAGACTCTAATGGCGATCCGAGGGGTAAGCCTGCTGGATATGGACTTCAACAAGGAGTTCCCCTTTGAGTTTGCCATTTAGTCCTATGGCTGCACCAAGTTTAATGTGATGTACACCAACGATACGGACTCGGTGAAGCTCTGCCTCGCCTCAGTCCTATGGCTGCACCAGGTTCTGGAGCATTCGCCTATTTCATCGGCAGCGCCGACTGCACCTTCGCTACGGTGGAGAGAAGGAAGAACGCGATGATTCGCCCATCTAGTGCAACAAGCTTGTCGACATCCAGAAGCAATACAAGATCATTAGCAACGGGCAGGAGAAGGACTCCGTGGTTGACCTCGCTAAGACCATCATCGACCCCTGATACGCCAACATGAAAGAAGACGACCTGAACACGTGGGAGGTACCTCTGAATCTAGCCTAAATAACCTACGCGGCCAAGGACGCATACGCATGCTACGACATGTACAGGCAGATCTTGGACATGAGGGCTTGTCTGCTTCCCATAACCGACGAGTACACAGACAGCCGCGGCGTCATTATCAAGCGTGCCAGGAAGGTCTAGATGTTGTACTTTATCTGTTTATAAGCACCTTTATCATCTGAGTGTTTCATGCATTAGCCTATGTATCGTAATTATCTATTTTGTCTGAAATATTTCTTTTAAGAACCCATTAACCTGATTGCTTTTTTTAGTGGCTATTTGCTTATGTATGTAAACTAGTTCACTTGTCCGTAAAAAAAACTAGTTCACTCGGTTGCCGTGCTTTGAATCTCCTTCCTCCCAACATATTCCCCTCCTCAGGTGGACCCAGCAGGTCTCTGAATTTTCTCCCACTTTCTTTTTCGATGTAAACTGAGTTTTCTCCCAGTACTTTCCCCTAGAACCAACTCAACTATCCAACGTCTAGCCTAAAAAATAATAATACCCCACATACTATTAACTCATCAAATTAAAATGATATTTTATTTCGTAAGTTGAAAGTTCTTACAAAATAATAATAATAATTGTTTATATATAACTTGGCAAGTTAACTCCTAGTGATTGCGTACATAAGCTTGCAAAGATTTTACTGACGTGCAATCATGTGTTTATGTTTTTATAACATTTCTCCGTCTAGCCCAACATGATATTTTCACCCAGCCCAGCAAGTCCGCGGATTTCGAGAAAAATGCAAATGGGATTTAAATGGGCTGCATAGATGCTACATCATTGTTTCACCCAACCCACCAAATGGACTAAAAAACAAATGGACTGGCTGACATGTGGGCCAGTAGGTCGAAGCTTAAGAAGGCGTTGGATTTACATCCAACGGCCGGCATTCTTCTTCAATCTCTCGTCTTCTTCCCCCAGCGCTGCTGGAACCGCCATAGTGGGTTGATGACTTGTGGGCCTACTAAGTTGACTAGGATGGAGGGCTTTGTCAACTTAGTCAATATGAACGATTCTAACTCCAGTGACCGTACGATGTCCATCCAACGGCCATAGTGCTTCTTCAACCTCTGGTATTTTTGCTCCAGCCGCCCAAAGCAGCGCCGGTCGTGCCGCGTGCTCCTGCCTCTCGGGGCCGGTTGTGATGCCGCGGAGGCCTCACCGCCCCCTACTACTCCCACCGCTAGCCCAGGGTATCCCTCTACTCACCCACACCCCTTGTTATTCTGCGGCGACGGCAGCCTCATGCCGCAGCCGAACTAGTGAACCCTCGTACTCCTCTCCGTGTGGGCATCCACTGCCGCGTCTTCCCCGGCTCCGCGTCGTCCCCTTCCTAGGCCTCGCCGTCGTCCACCGCCTTGGTGCTCTCGGCGCGGTGTGGTCCATGTGGTCAACGACCGACTTCCATCGGAAGAGTACTGTATGTGGAGAGGCTGACAGTTGCGTCCACGGCCACAGCCCAGTTTTTTTGTGATTTGCCAAGTAAGTCGCTTTGTCAGGCCCGTTGGGCTGCAAATCTTTCAAGACGAGGAGAGCTTCATTCGGCTGGCTGAGAAAATGGCCTATCTGTAATGAGAAATGGGTTGTACATTTTTAAAACACATCAAACCGACAATTAGTTTCAAATATCTTTTTTTCATTTCGAGATTTTAAATTACATTAATTTTTATACGTGGAGAATTTGCTGGATTTTATATTGATATACATTTATTTTTAAAATCAGTTTGAATGTGAGTCAAAATTTCGGGATTAAAAACAGTTCGGACCGAACCGAAATATGCAAAATTTCGTATAATTTTTTAACCATGGCCACAATATGGGCTGTAATGCTAATAAAGAATATGGGCTCCAAAAAACCTTAAGAATTAGCAAATGGGTTGTAAATTATTAGAAATAATGGAAGATGGGTTGTATGCAGTTTTCCACAGATTTGAGGCTTTCCTAAAAAAAGGTTGACGCACAAGCAGTGACTGTTGGATGTCCATCGAACGACCGTCGTGCTTCTTCAATCTCCGCTCTTCCTGCTCTAGCCGCTCAAACAAGCGTCGGCAGGACTGCCTGCTCCCTCCTCCCCGCGGCCAGCTATGCTGCCGCGCAGGCCTCACCACCCCACCATACTCCCATCGCTGGCCTAGCCATCCCTCTCCTCACCCACACCTGTTGTTATTCTCCGGCGACGGTAGACGAATCAGTAAACCCTCGTACAGTCATAATCCCCTCCGCGTGGGAAACAACTGCCGAGTCTTCCCTGCCTCCGTGTCGTTCCCTTCCTAGGCCTCACCATCGTCCACCGCCCTGGTGCTCTCGGTGCGGCCTGGTCAACATGGTCAATGACCGACATGCTGAAAGTGCAACTATCCCTAGGTGGTTTTGGTAATTCATAACAACATATAGCTCATTGAGCTAATGCTATTCCAAGATGACTATTTCAGGAAAGCTCAATGATTGGCATGGCATGGATGTGAAAGTGGAACCCTCAAAATGCTAAGGACAAAGGATTGGCTCAAGCTCAAAAGCTCAAGACTCTTCATTTTATATCTTAGTGATCCAAGATCACATTGAGTCTTTAGGAAAAGCCAATACTATCAAGGAGGGATGAGGTGTTGCTTAATGAGCCTCTTGCTTCATGTGCTTAGTGATATGCTCCAAAACCCTCAACTACTTTCCCATATCCACATATGACCTAAACCCTAAGCCAAACTCGGTCCTACCGATTCTTTCTATCCGGCGCCACCGAGTTTCACTTGTCATAAGCCACAGCCAAACCCTAGCAATTCGGTTCTACTGATAGGGATCTCGGTCTCACCGAGATGGGATTGCAAACTCTCTGTTTCCCTTTCGTAACTTTTCGGTCTCACCGAGTTTGTGTAATCGGTCTCACCGAGATTACGTTATGCCCAAACCCTAACCATATCGGTCCTACCGAGTTGCATGTCGTCCCACCGAAAATCTCTAATGGTCACTAGGTTTACCTTTTCGGTCCGACCGAGTTTGTTGATTCGGTCCCACCGAGATTGGAAAACTGTGTGTAATGGTTGGATTTTGTGTGGAGGCTATATATACCCCTCCACCTCCTCTTCATTCGTGGAGAGAGCCATCAGAACACATACACAATTCCAACTCATATGTTCTGAGAGAGAACCACCTACTCATGTGTTGAGACCAAGATATTCCATTCCTACCATATGAATCTTGATCTCTAGCCTTCCCCAAGTTGCTTTCCACTCAAATCTTCTTTCCACAAAATCCAAATCCTATGAGAGAGAGTTGAGAGTTGGGGAGACTATCATTTGAAGCACAAGAGCAAGGAGTTCATCATCAACACACCATTTGTTACTTCTTGGAGAGTGGTGTCTCCTAGATTGGCTAGGTGTCACTTGGGAGCCTCCGACAAAATTGTGGAGTTGAACCAAGGAGTTTGTAAGGGCAAGGAGATCGCCTACTTCGTGAAGATCTACCGCTAGTGAGGCAAGTCCTTCGTGGGCGATGGCCATGGTGGGATAGACAAAGTTGCTTCTTCGTGGACCCTTCGTGGGTGGTTGCTTCTTCGTGGACCCTTCGTGGGTGGAGCCCTTAGTGGACTCGCGCAACCATTACCCTTCGTGGGTGGAGCCCTCCGTGGACTCGCGCAACCGTTACCCTTCGTGGGTTGAAGTCTCCATCAACGTGGATGTAGGATAGCACCACCTATCCGAACCACGGGAAAAACATCCGTGTCTCCAATTGCGTTTGAATTCTCCAAACCCTTCCATTTACATTCTTGCAAGTTGCATGCTTTACTTTCCGCTGCTAATATACTCTTTGCATGCTTGCTTGAATTGTGTGATGATTGCTTGACTTGTCCTACAATAGCTAAAATCTGCCAAGAACTAAAATTGGGAAAAGGTTAAGTTTTTATTTGGTCAAGTAGTCTAATCACCCCCCTCTAGACATACTTTCGATCCTACAAGTGGTATCAGAGCTTTGGTCTCCATTTTCTTTGATCTCCATAGCTTTTGGTGGTCATAGCCTTGGTTTCACAACCTAGGAGAGTATGGCGTCTAGCGAGGGAAATTATCACCGTAGAGGTCCTTACTTTGATGGTACTAATTTTGCTAGTTGGAAGCATAAAATGAAAATGCACATTCTTGGACATAACCCCGCCGTTTGGGCTATTATGTGTGTTGGTTTGCAAGGTGACTTCTTTGATGGGAAAGAACCAAACCGTGAAGCTACCGCGGATGAGTTGAAGATGTTGCAATACAATGCTCAAGCTTGTGATATTCTCTTCAACGGATTGTGCCCCGAAGAATTCAACAAAATCAGCCGTCTTGAGAATGCAAAGGAAATTTGGGACACTTTGATTGATATGCACGAAGGTACCGACTCCGTCAAGGAATCCAAGTTGGATGTGCTTCAAAGTCAACTTGATAAGTTCAAAATGAAGGATGGTGAAGGTGTCGCTGAAATGTACTCTAGGCTTGCTCTCATTACAAATGAGATTGCCGGCCTAGGAAGTGAAGAGATGACCGATAGATTCATCATCAAGAAGATTCTAAGAGCCTTGGATGGAAAATATGATACCGTGTGCACATTGATCCAAATGATGCCCAATTACAAAGATCTCAAGCCAACGGAGGTGATTGGAAGAATTGTTGCTCATGAGATGTCACTTAAGGATAAAGAGGAACTTCACAACAAATCAAGTGGTGCCTACAAAGCCTCATGTGAAGCCCCTACATCATCAAGTGAGAAACAAAACTTCAATGAAGAATTGAGCTTAATGGTGAAGAACTTCAACAAGTTCTACAAGAGTAGAAGCAAAGATAGAAGCTTCAAGTCAAGGTCCTACAATGACAAAAGATCTTCTAGTCGAGAGCGAAACTGCTACAGTTGTGGAAGACCCAGACACTATTCCAATGAGTGTACGGCTCCCTACAAGAGAAGAGAAGATTCTCCAAAAAGAAGAAGCAAAGAATCACCACCAAGAGAGAGAAGGAGTAGAGATGATCGTTATGAACGAAGATACTCACGGAGAAGCAAGGATTCGGAAAGGAAGGAAAAATCATCAAGGAGCTACAAAAAACGAAGACATCAAGCTCATGTTGGTGAATGGGTATCCGGCTCCGACTCCGACAGCCACTCCGAGAGAAGTTATCACTCCGACTCCAAAGATACTCAAGATGAAGGTGTTGCCGGTCTAGCACTTGTGTCAACCAACTCCTACGACATATTTGACTCACCAAATGAAGGAATTGGAAGATGCTTCATGGCCAAAGGTCCTAAGGTAACACACCCCGAGTATGTTGATTTCAATAGTGATGAAGATGACTTGTTAGGTGATGATTTGCTTGTTGACAACTCTAGTGATGAATACTATGATGAAACATCAATTAATCATTCTAATCAAGATAAAACAAATGAAAATGATAAGGAGAAGATTGAGGCTCTAACTAAAGAACTAAATACTCTTAAGTTAGCTCATGAAACTATCTTCGAAGATCATCGAGAATTTTTAAGAGCTTATGAGAAATTACGCTTTGAAAAGCTCAATCTTGAGCAAGAGCATGAGTTCTTAAAAGCAATCAATGATGATCTCCGCAAGAAAAGTTCTTCTTACATTGCCAAGCGTTTACTCTTATCCACTTACATGCCTCAAGTCAAGTCTAGTAACAAGAACAAGAAAGATTCTTCCTCTAGAAGTAACAATGATCATGCTAAATCCAATATTGTTTCTTCTAGTAGTTCTCTTGATTCCACTAATGATTGTCTTAGCCAAGTTACACTTGACCAAGAAAATAGCTTATTGAAGGGAATTATAGAGAAAGGAGTGTACAAAAGCCTTGCCGGGAGTAAGCAATTCGAGGAAATTGTGCGCAAGCAAGGAATGCACCGGAAGAATCAAGGTGTTGGTTTTGAACGAAAGTTCAATGCTAATGGAGTTGAGTGGGAAGAAGATCAATACCCCAAGACAAAGTTTGTTCCTCAACAAGAGAAGTGTGATACTTCTTTCAAGGGGACACAAGCTCAAGATGATCTTCCACCACAAGACTACAAGCAAAAAGGCAAGGACAAGCTTCAAGAGGAAATTGATGCATTTGAAGAAGCTCCTAAGACCTTAGTCAAGTGGATTCCCAAGACTACTTCAAGTTCCACTTCATCAAGTACGACTACAACTCCAAGGATTCCCATCAAGATGGTGTGGATCCAAAAGAAGAAGAACTAGAGAGTTCTTGAGGGTGACTCCGCCAACATACTTCACTCTTATCATTTTGGCAAGAACAAGTGCAATCAACTTCCACATCTTGCACTAGTTCAAGGAGTCACAAACCCTCTTGTTGGTAAGACAAGGGACAAGGTAACCTAAAAGTTTTCATGGACATCATCTTGTGTGTGCATCACTCTATGTCTATGGATATCCTTGTTTGTTCCTTGGGGGACTAACCCATGTAGGTATTGAAAGTGCAATTCACTCAAATGGATAGCTCCAAGTGATCTACATCAACATTGAGCATCCACATCTTCAACATCTACATGAAGTCATCATCAACAAAACCCGAGGTTAGTTCATCCCTCTAAGGGGTGATATCACATCTAGGGGGAGCTTTACTCTAAGACTTGAGCTAAAGCAACTCTAAAGATGTGAACACAACAATGCTTTATGTAAAAGTGGTAACCCCACTTGAGCTTTAATGATGAGTATGACCTATGATCAAGTGTTCTCACTTGAATCCTAAGTCAATATACTCATATATAGATGACCTTGTCATCGCAAATTGCTTGATAGATGCTAGAATTGGTTGTGCATGCCTTGTCACATATTTCATTTGCCATCTTATTGTGTGAGCATGCTGGTTGCATATTTTACTCATTCGAGGACATCCACTTGTTGTTTTGATTGTTTGGTTTTATTTCCTTTTGCCAAGTGGATGGACAAGAATGCCTAAGAACCTCCTCTAGCTATCTATGCTTTTCTCGTCTCAAACTCTATTCATGCTACATCACAAAATTTGATCAAGTCAGATTCGAACCACTCTGTGTGAGGAGCGCTCGGAGTCCCCGATTCGTCATAGACTTAAACTTCCAAAACCTCTTTATGATTCTCGGTCTGACCAATACCCTACTTTCGGTCCTACCGAGATCATTAAGTTGATCTAGGTTTTCGATCTCGGTGCAACCGATTTGAACCATTCGGTCACACCGAGTTGCAACAACTGTATACAGTTTTGCATCTCGGTGCCACCGAGTTGTTCCACTCGGTCACACCGACAGGGTCGGGCTATATATAGTCACGGGCAAAAATTTGGAAATTTCTCCGAACCCCTTCACCCGCGCGATAGCCTGCTCTGCCAACTTGGTCTCCGGATCGTCTCCTCGCCGCCAGCCGCCTCCAGTCGCTGGTCTCCGTCGCCGTCAACGGAAATTCAACCCCGCCGTTGCCGCCGTAGCGAGTCTCCGCCGAACTAGGGTATGGACTCGATCTTTGTGCTATTCCCCAATCCGATTCTTAGCACATTGTGATCATCATGATTCTTGCCACGTTTGTTAAACTTCTATCCAGTCAATGAACTCGTAGATTAGGTTTAATTCGAAAATTTTAGGGTTAGGTTTCCGCTGAAACCATCTTGGACCCACCGAGTTGAAAAAATCGGTCCCACCGATTTGGATTATGCCATTGCACAAGTGAGACTCGGTCTGACCGAGAATTACTTATCGGTGTGACCGATTTTGGAACTATGTGAAACCCTAGCAGTCTCGGTGCCACCAAACTGTGACTCGGTCTGACCGAGTTCACTAGTTTAGGTGCCAAAACTGCTTCGATATCACCGAGTTTAGAAATCGGTAGATCCGAGATGCTTTCAGTGGGAAACTAAAACTAAGTTTTTGAATTATTCTTTTGCAAAAATCTCTGCATTTTGTGATGCTCATCCACTCTACCTCATCTATAAACTGTTCACAGGGTCAGCAGTCAGAGTTTGCATCATGTTAGACCAAAGTGATAGCCAGAACTTGTCAGAGCAGCAAGTGCAGATGAGTGAGGGCACTAGTCTCTCAAGTTCCTCAGATGATGGCAGCAGGAGCACCCCTAGCAATCTGCCTAAAGCTGCTACAAGACAGAGAAAGAAGAGAACCTCAGACTCAGAAGATGAAGACTATGTGGCAGAAGAGGAAGCAACTTCCAAGAGAGTTGAGCTAGCACAGGGCATAAAACCAGGGATAAAGATCAAAAGGCCAGCAGGCAGGCAGCCTATGTCAAAGGCCAGAGCTACAACTGAGAAGCCCACTCCCATTGAGCCAGTTGCTGCTGAAGGCAAGAAGAGGAAAGAAAGGGTGAAGAAAACTGTAGCCAGAGTGCTTGGCAAGGCTTCCATCATGGAAGATGAGGAGGAAGAAGAAGAGGTAGCTGCACCAGCACCTAAGGCACCCAAGCTGATGGGTGATGCCATAAGAACAGGGGCAGCTGCTTCTAAGGCCAAGCCAGCTCCAAAGCCAAAGCCAAAGATGAACACAAGAAGCATCCCAGCTACTGAGAAGAACAAGGCCCCAGTGCCTGAAGCTGCAGAAGAAGAAGAAGAAGAGAATGTTCTTAGAAAGCTGAAGCCCAAGATCCCAGACCACAACGATGCTCATCTTGTGGCTGAGGATATGAAACTCAGGAGAGATTCAGGGCTCCGGAAGTGGAGAGAAGCAGACCCGTATGCTTCAAGGAGAAGGACTGCAGTTGACTACAGGTTTCACACCAAGGAGCAGCAAGAATTTTATGAGACAGTGCTGCTAGACAAGAAGCCAATTGTCTGTGATATGAGAGGGTTGATTGGCAGTACATCAAGGACAATGAAGAGCACTATCCTGGAGTGCAAGACAGCTTCAATGCTTGTGGAGTAGCAGACATTGTTGGGCAGAAGCTCACAAAGTGGAACGCGGAACTTATTATGCAATTCTACTCCACGGCACACTTCTATCCAGATGGTAGGATAACTTGGATGTCTGAAGGTACAAGGTACCAATCTACAGTTGCTGAATGGGCTCAGCTGATCAATGGCCCAGAAGAGCAGGAAGATGACTTGGATGTATATGCCAAGAAGAAGATGGACCACATCTCTATGTCCAACATGTACTAGGAAATTCCAAATGAAGCACTTGATACTTTCAAGTTTGGCTCAGTGCATTATCTTCTGTCAGGGCTGCCAACTATCAACTGGATCCTTAGGCACACCTTGTTGCCCAAGTCAGGTGATCACAAGATGATCAGAGGCCATGCGATCAATTTTCTTCATATATTTGATGTGCCACAGAAGTTCAAAGTGATGAGCCTCATGGTAGAGACCATTAAGAGGACAGCAGCTGATCAGAAGAGGAGCTGTGGATATGCCCCACAAATTCAGGAGTTAATCAACTCCAAGATGGGCACAGGCATATACTTATTGGACAAGGAACACCTGCCCATCCGTCTAGATTTTGAAGATAATCAAGTTGTCATGAATGAGAATGAACCATCATCTGCACAAGCACAAGCAAAGAAGGAGAAGGCAAGGAAGGAGAAAGCTGCCAAGATGCCAACTGAAGAGGAGGCATCTGAGTATTTCTTGAAAACCAAACAAGAGCAGCTTGGTTACTTGATTGCATCCACACTGAGGACTGAGCAAAGACTGGCCACCCTCACTCAGAATCAGCAGAGCTTAGAGAGGATCATGGAACAAAAGTTCTATGACTTGGATGTCAGAGTAACAGAGATTCAGTCTGCAGTGGAACAACTTCAGGATGACATGCAGGAGAGGAGAGGCAAGACTACAACTGATGCATTTGCCAGAGTGCCAAGAGCTCAGAGATCACATGCAGTGCCAGTTGCTGACACCAGAGCCACCACTTCTGCACTAGCTACAGCCTCAGTTCCACCAGCTCCAGCGTCCACTTCAGCCTCGACTCCGACCACGTCTACAGAAGGCTTCGTCCTTGGAGTGCTCCGGACTCCGCCACCACCTGAAGATCAAGCCTGAGTGTCGACTTAGCACTATGCATTTTCTAGGAACTTTTTGGTAACTTGTTGCCAAAGGGGGAGAAAATGTATAGATCATAGGCTTCGAGAGAGAGTGTTTCTTTTATTCTCTCTTGTTTTATTTGGTGGTTTTTCGAACTTTGTTTGCTTTTGTGTGAGATACTATGTCATTGCTCGTGGGACATTGATGATCATGTGTTTGATCATAAGCTACACTTAATGTTTGCTTAATATTATCATCTTATCTATCTTATGTGATCATTCACTATTCTTGGTGATGAGTGCATGTATTTCATTCTTACCATTTTAAGCACTCCACCAAGATGTATGTGACATGGAAGAGTAACCCATGACTCTAACTCTTTGTGCATTTGCAGTCCAAAGCAAATTTTAAATATGCACAAATTTAGGGGGAGCTCTTACTTGTCACATACTTCTCAAAGCGACGATATATTTCATGCTTATTATCATTTGTCGAAGCTTTGATCTATATGTTGTCATCAATTACCAAAAAGGGGGAGATTGAAAGTGCAACTATCCCTAGGTGGTTTTGGTAATTCATAACAACATATAGCTCATTGAGCTAATGCTATTCCAAGATGACTATTTCAGGAAAGCTCAATGATTGGCATGGCATGGATGTGAAAGTGGAACCCTCAAAATGCTAAGGACAAAGGATTGGCTCAAGCTCAAAAGCTCAAGACTCTTCATTTTATATCGTAGTGATCCAAGATCACATTGAGTCTTTAGGAAAAGCCAATACTATCAAGGAGGGATGAGGTGTTGCTTAATGAGCCTCTTGCTTCATGTGCTTAGTGATATGCTCCAAAACCCTTAACTACTTTCCCATATCCACATATGACCTAAACCCTAAGCCAAACTCGGTCCTACCAATTCTTTCTATCCGGCACCACCGAGTTTCACTTGTCATAAGCCACTGCCAAACCCTAGCAATTCGGTTCTACCGATAGGGATCTCGATCTCACCGAGATGGGATTGCAAACTCTCTGTTTCCCTTTTGTAACTTTTCGGTCTCACCGAGTTTGTGTAATCGGTCTCACCGAGATTACCTTATGCCCAAACCCTAACCATATCGGTCCTACCGAGTTGCATGTCAGTCCCAACGAAAATCTCTAATGGTCACTAGGTTTACCTTTTCGGTCCGACCGAGTTTGTTGATTCGGTCCCACCGAGATTGGAAAACTGTGTATAACGGTTGGATTTTGTGTGGAGGCTATATATACCCCTCCACCTCCTCTTCATTCGTGGAGAGAGCCATCAGAACACATACACAATTCCAACTCATATGTTCTGAGAGAGAACCACCTACTCATGTGTTGAGACCAAGATATTCCATTCCTACCATATGAATCTTGATCTCTAGCCTTCCCCAAGTTGCTTTCCGCTCAAATCTTCTTTCCACAAAATCCAAATCCTATGAGAGAGAGTTGAGTGTTGGGGAGACTATCATTTGAAGAACAAGAGCAAGGAGTTTATCATCAACACACCATTTGTTACTTCTTGGAGAGTGGTGTCTCCTAGATTGGCTAGGTGTCACTTGGGAGCCTCCGACAAGATTGTGGAGTTGAACCAAGGAGTTTGTAAGGGCAAGGAGATCGCCTACTTCATGAAGATCTACCGCTAGTGAGGCAAGTCCTTCGTGGGCGATGGCCATGGTGGGATAGACAAGGTTGCTTCTTCGTGGACCCTTCGTGGGTGGTTGATTCTTCATGGACCCTTCGTGGGTGGAGCCCTTCATGGACTCGCGCAACCATTACCCTTCGTGGGTGGAGCCCTCCGTGGACTCGCGCAACCGTTACCCTTCGTGGGTTGAAGTCTCCATCAACGTGGATGTAGGGATAGCACCACCTATCCGAACCACGGGAAAAACATCCGTGTCTCCAATTGCGTTTGAATTCTCCAAACCCTTCCCTTTACATTCTTGCAAGTTGCATGCTTTACTTTCCGCTGCTAATATACTCTTTGCATGCTTGCTTGAATTGTGTGATGATTGCTTGACTTGTCCTACAATAGCTAAAATCTGCCAAGAACTAAAATTGGGAAAAGGTTAAGTTTTTATTTGGTCAAGTAGTCTAATCACCCCCCCTCTAGACATACTTTCGATCCTACACATGCATGTGAAGTGGACTGTACGTGGAGAGGCCGAAAGCTGGGTCCACGGCCGCACGCAAGGAAATACCTCCTTATTACGTGCAAAATAATGATTCCTCCACCTGACATCAGGGACCCACTGAAAGGGCCTCTGTATTTTGCGAAAAAAGGTTACCGCCGCTGACAGCTCGGACCCACTAGCTATATCTTCGCACGCAAGGAAGTGCCTCCTTATTACGTACAAAAAATGAATACTCCCCCTGTTAGTTGGGACCCAATATAGTGGCAAGCTGACTTGTGGGCCTACTAAGTTGACGGGGACGGAGGGCTTTGTCAACTTAGTCGGTATGCATGATTCTAGCTCCAGTGACCGTACGATGTCCATCCAACGGCCGTAGTGCTTCTTCAACCTCTGGTCTTCTTGCTCCAGCCGCCCAAACCAGCGTCGGTCGTGCCTCGTGCTCCTGCCTCTCGTGGCCGGCTGCGATGCAGCGGAGGCCTCACCGCCCCCTACTACTCCCACTGCTGGCCATGCCATCCCTCTACTCACCCACACCCCCTGTTATTCTGCGGCGACGGTAGCCTCAGACCGCAGCGAAACAGTGTACCGTCGTACCCCTCTACGCGTGGGCATCCACTTCTGCGTCTTCCCCGGCTCCGCATCGTCCCCTTCCTAGGCCTCGCCGTCGTCCACCGCCCTAGTGCTCTCGGCGCAGTATGGTCAACATGGTCAAGGAACGGCTTCCATCGGACGTGGATTGTACGTGTGGAGGCTGACAGCTGGGTCCATGGCCGCAGCAAGGAAGTGCTTCCTTATTACGTGCAAAATAATTATTCCTCCACCTAACAGTGGGGACCCACCGTACGGGCCACCGTATTTCATGAAAAAAACATTTGCCCCTGACTGCTGGGACCCAGCAGCTACATCTTTGCATGCAAGGAAGTGCGTTTGGGCAAAAAAATGATTTGCCCCCGTGACTGCTGGGACCCACCAGCTACATCTTCGCAGGCAAGGATGTGCCTGACAGTCGGGACCCACCTGGTCGAAGCGTATGTAGTATTGTCATTCTGGTCGTGAACGTGTACGTACATATATACTAGTGGATGTAGAGGCGCACACATGTCGTACTAGAGGCATGCACGTAGCATGTACATGTATGTACAGCGGCCATGGTGCAAGAAAGAAAATATGGCCACCTATGTGTACATACGGGCGGGGTCTCGAACGCCTACTCGCGCATATGTACGGCCAGGGCTCGTGTACATGGCTGCGTCGGAACAGAGAAACAGTGTCGTCATCGTGTTCATGGGGAGGCAACGAAATGTGTCGTGTTCATGGGGAGGCAATGGAATGCGTCGTGTTCATTGGGAGGCAATAGAACGCGTGGGAGCCAACCGGCTGGGTCGGAACGGAATGTGTGTTCATGTTCATCGGGAGGGCTTGGACGGAACAGCTGATGGAAACGAGGCCTGGCATACAGCAAAATGAAGGAAACGGACCTCCTACATTCGGAACAGGGTCCTGTTGATCGCGAGGGGTGTGGCGTACCGCAAAACGGAGGAAACGGACCTCCTACGGTCGAAACGGGGGTCCTGTTGATCGGGAGGGGTGTGGCGTACTGCAAAACGGACGAAACGGACCTCCTACGGTCGAAACGGAGGTCTTGTTCATCGGGAGGGGTGTGGCGTACTGCAAAACGGACGAAACGGACCTCCTACGGTCGAAACGGGGGTCTTGTTCATCAGAAGGGGTGTGGCGTACCGCAAAACGGGACTCCACGGGATACTATTCATCTCCACCATCAAACTCCTCCAGCCTCCACGGGCTACTGTCAACCTCCTCTAGCCTCCACGAGCTCCTGTTCATCCAGCCTCCACCGCACGCTACTCCACCGGCTACTGTTCAACCACCCCTCCACGGGCACACCTCCACCGTCTACTGTTTATCCAGCCGTCCACACCATGGGGTCCTATTCAGCCACCCCTCCACGGGCACCCCTCCAATGTCTACTATTGTCACGACCGGTTTTCCAATAAAAATATTTATTGAGAAACCAATCTTTTGAGTCCAGTATGAGAGAAATCCTCCTCACTGGTAGACAAATTCTTGATACAATAAGCCAGTAGCATAAAATATATTACAGGGTCGAACTACGGTTGCTCAACCAAATTATTACAAGCACGCCAATAAATATACATAATGGCGGACATGACTCAGTGGTGTGGAGGCATACTACTGACTCGAGGATAGGGCGGTGGTGGAGAAACACAGCGGGGAGAGAGATACAAGTCTCTAAAACTGTCATCTCATCGAGCGTCGAGGTGAGGCTCGATGAATTTATTTGGTAGCGGAAGCGGATATAATACAGTGACCAAATCCAGGGTCGTACGAGACTGACTGGGACTCCTCTAGGCGTCGGACTCGCTATCAAATTCTTCATCCATGAGATCGCCTTCGTCAGCATCTGGCCAAATCAACAAGCCAGTGAGTACTTTGAAAGTACTCGCAAGACAGTTCGGACGTAAGATATAACAAATGCATGCATGAATGCGTCATGATTAATTCACCAATGTACATTCAAAAATTAGCATAACGAGGTAAGTAAAAGGGAAACGGCGGTAGTCCGCCTAAAATCCCACAAAATATAAATGAAGACCGATCGGGTGTCTGAAGCGACGCCTCGAAAGGTGAACAAATAAATATAAGGAAATGATGCCACAGTCGGGCGTCTTAGCGACACCACATAAAGGGCTTTAAAAGAAATGCCACAGTCGGACGTTGGGGCGACATCACAGAAAGGGCTTTAAAAGAAATACCACAGTCGGGCGTCTTAGCGACACCACATAAAGGGCTTTAAAAGAAATGCCACAGTCGGACGTCGGGGCGACATCACAGAAAGGGCTTTAAAAGAAATACCACAGTCGGGCGTCTTAGCGACACCACATAAAGGGCTTTAAGAGAAATCCACAGTCGGACGTCGGGGCGACATCACATAAAGGGCTTTAAAAGAAATACCACAGTCGGGCGTCTTAGCGACACCACATAAAGGGCTTTAAAAGGAATGCCATAGTTGGACGTCGGGGCGACATCACAGAAAGGGCTTTAAAAGAGATGCCATAGTCGGGCGTCTTAGCGACACCACATAAAGGGCTTTTATTCACAAGGAAATAATGCTCATAATAAATATTCAATTCATGAGAATAAACGGGTTAGTCCATCCACAGGAATAATCATTTAACCGGACTTAGCACTCATGCGGTTCACCGGAGTCTGTGTCATCAAAACTGACATTTGGTCAAGATAAGTTAATATCGAACTTGGACATGGAATAGATGATTCGAAGGAATATATGACTCTGCAGAGTTTGTACAAAAATTTTCCCACAGCCAACGGATTTCCGTAGTCACGAAGGACTAGTTCCGTTTACGGTATTTCGGAAGAAAACACAGCTAACCAGTACACACCCATCCTACCTCTCGATGTTAGGAATCACCCTAGACATCGTCCAAGAAAAACTTTTGAGACGGGGAGATCACAATCTCGAATAGCATGGGATCAAATTTATATACGCGCGCTCTAAGGGGTGCCCCCCTCTCGGTCCCAACCGGAAACACCCATGCCCCCTGACCGGATGACTGGCTTTAATCCAGGGCCATGGAACCATCATCACGGCCTCTCCTTTTTGGTGTGTACCAGGAAAGCGGTTTACAACTTACTAAGCCATATTCCTTGCGGAAAACATGTGGTAGTACAAGGAAGGAAGAATGGAAGGAACTGGAATGATACGAGTTGACATTGAAGTCACATAGTCTAGCATAAGCCTGGCATGCTACAACACTGCCATCTTACCCATCCTGATGCCAACACATGGCCATGCATACTCACATCCATCCACTCATGGATTTTCGAAACTCACTTGCCTCATCGTCTCAGGTAACAGGACATTCGTCGGTATGTTCATCAACATGCCATAAACTACTTAATGCAAACATGCCAAAACAATCATCATATCAAAAGTTCAAACATGCTTGCCTGGTTCGGAGTAGTCGGAGCCTAGTTCGGTGAAGTTCGCGGCTCCGTCACCTCCTTCGGTATCTACGGTATAAAGAAAATATATGCGCTATTGTAAATACCAAGAGGTGCACAAAAAGTATTCCAAATATTTTTCAAATAAATCTGATAAAAAACTAGACAAAATTTTAAAGAGGACAGAAAAAGGATCAATCAAAAATACTTTTCTGTTTAAAAGTTATAAAGGTTTTTGTCCAGGGACTCATCTGTAATGAAACAGAAGATTTCCAGGAGCTAGCTTATAAAAACAGAAAACGTTCCAGTCTTGAATACGCCAGCCTAGAGGGGAAAGCATATTTTGCCCGAAGGCGTTTTCAGAAAACGATTCGTTTAAAAGGATCTGAGAGGCTGACGGGTGGGTCCCACTCGTCAGGTTTAAACTTTCAAACGGGGGACGAAGCTCGTCGGCGCCTGAGAGCCGCGGTGGTCGCCGGCGGTGATCCACGGCGAGGCAGGAAGATTGGAGGGTACCTCCGTGTTCAGGGCGCCCTTCCGCGTAGGTTGGTGGTGGTGGTGGCGGTCGGCGAGCACCACGTCGACGGCGAGCCTTGCTCCGGCGGACGGCGGTTCGGGTGGTCGAGGGTCTCGTCGGATGGAGCTGCGAAGGCCAAATTGAGGAGGGGGTTAGACTTCTGGTAGCTAGAGGGGGTAACTGACGGGGTTTGGGCGCCGGCGGCGGCCTCACCGGAGCGAATCGAGGTGGAGGTCGAGGCGGAACGGGGCGGCCGGAGTCGGGGGAGGAGACCTCCTCGAGGTCCTCATGGTGGCTTGGCAGGGTCTTGGAGAGGTGCAGTGAGGGTGTGGGGGTCGTGAGCGAGCTCGGGGTCCTTTTTATAGGCGATCCGAGGCGGTGGCCGTGAACGGGGATCTCCGGTGAAGGTTACGGCGGCGCAGTGCTTTGGTCGGGGAGGTTTAGGGGTCGAGCACCGTCGTGGGGGTTCACTGGGTCCGTTTGGGTGCTAAACTAGCCGGGATTTGGGTGTTTAGGGCGAGCTCGACGGAACGGGGGTGGCGCAGCCCGTCGGCGGCAGGGAGCACGTTCCGTGCTTGCCGGGCCACGGCGACGGTGCCACGGGCGTGCGTTGGCATGGCAGGGACACGCGGAGAGCCAAGGGGCGTTGGGCGGCGCCGGGTGGCATGGCGAGCGGGCTCGGGCCCTCGCTGGCCGCCACGGAAGGTGCAGCCACCGCAGAAGCTTCCAACGCCGGCGTGGCTGGTCGCTACCGACGCCAGGAATCGGCCAAGCGTGCGTGCGGGGTGCTGGTCAAGGGGAAGAGGCTGCGTGCAACGCGCCAGGGCGCACTGTGGCCGCGTGACCGAGTCTGGCGAAGGAAAAATGACACTGAATTTCTGAACTTAACTGAAGATGAACAGAACAGTGCATGCAAGGTGTTCGACAGAATGATCTAGGCATCTAGGGATTTTTCCTTGAGCTGAAACTTGGTGGAGTGGCTACTCATTGCTCCAGTAGGCTGCCTGAATTTTGGTGGAATTTTAGAAGAAGTATAGATATGAATTTCACCAAATTTGGCAAATCTGGTCCAAACTTGCAGAGATTGAAATTTGAAAAATTTGAAAAGAGGAGGAGTGGATCAAGATGGTTCTGGGTTGTGGGTACAAAGGACCATCCAGGAGAGTTGGTTTGAGGTCAAAACTCAAATGCAAAAGGGTACTTGCTTTGAAAATCTCTCAGGCTCCAAATAATTTGCAGAAAAGATTTGAGGGGAAAGAAAATTAGAATAAAATCCAAACTTGCTTGGATTAGTTGGGACAGAGAACTTAGGTTGATTACAAGGAGGAGGGGAGGTTTTGGAGGGGTTTTACCACATGGGCAAAATACAAAGTCATGGGTGGTTTCCAAGATATGAAAATCCCAAATTTTCATAGAGTTTCTTTTTAAAAGAAAAAAAAGATTAAACTCCCAAAATAAATTTGAGAGGGAACCAACAGAGAAGAAGTTTCAAAAGATCAAACACCATAGTTTGAAGAAAAATAAAATCCTTGCCAAAGAAAAGGAAGTTTTTAAGAGGAAGGTTTTCTGGAAAAATTTTAAATGGCCTCTTTTCAAAAACCACAAAGTTTTTGCTGAAAACCAAATAAAATTTTTTGAGTGTCACAACACCTACCCCCTTAGGAAAAATCTCGTCCCCGAGATTCCAGCTGATCCTTAAATAAGTATGGATGTTCTGTCCGAAGAAAATCCTCTCTTTCCAAAGTTGCTTCGCTTTCGGTGTGGTTGCTCCACTGAACTCTGAAAAACTTGATGGTCTTCTGTTGGGTTCTCCTTTCAGACTCCTCTAATATTCTTACTGGGCGTTCCCGATAAGTGAGGTCTGGCTGCACGTCAATGTTCTCATGGAATACTTGTTTCTATGGTTTGCTTACGCACTTCCTTAACTGAGAGACGTGGAACACGTCGTGAATGTCGGACAAGTCTTCGGGTAAGTCTAGCTGGTAGGCTACAGTGCCTCTTCGTGCCACTATGCAGAATGGTCCAATGAATCTTGGTGCTAACTTTCCTTTAATCTTAAACCGTTGCAGTCCCCTCATAGGTGATACGCGTAGGTTCACAAATTCACCGGGTTCAAAATTGACCCCACGATGTTTCTGATCGTAATAACTCTTCTGTCGGCTTTGAGCGGTCTTGAGTCGGTCCCTGATTAGCTTGACTTTTTCCTCGGCTTCTTTGAGCACGTCTGGGCCGAAGATACGGCTGTCTCCGGTCTCTGACCAATTTAGCGGGGTACGACATCTCCGTCCGTATAGGGCTTCAAAAGTTGCCATTTGCAGGCTGGCCTGGTAACTGTTGTTGTATGCGAACTCGGCATATGGCAGGCTTTCTTCCAACTGGTTCCATAGGTGAGGACACATGCTCTCAGCATGTCTTCTAAAATTTGGTTTACGCATTCAGTCTGTCCATCAGTCTGGGGATGATAGGCTGTGCTGAAGGCCAATTGAGTTCCCAGAGCCTGTTGTAAATGATCCCAGAATCTCGAGACAAATTGAGTGCCTCTGTTGGATATTATAGTCTTCGGGACTCCATGCAGACAAACTATACGGGAGAGATAAATCCTGGCAAGCTTCTGAGTGTTGTAGGTTGTCTTCACTGGAATGAAATGTGCCACCTTGGTTAATCTATCGGTGATGACCCATATGGCATCATTCCCGTGTCGTGACCGAGGTAGTCCGACAATAAAATCCATCCCTATTTCATCCCATGTCCACTCAGGTATTTTGTTTGGTTGCAGTAGACCGGCTGGTTTTTGATGCTCAACTTTTATGCGTTGACAAGAATCGCAACATGCAACGAATGTGGCTATGTCCCTCTTCATACCGTGCCACCAAAATCTTTCCTGAATATCCTTATACATTTTGGTTCCTCCAGGGTGGATTGAATATGGAGTGGTGTGTGCTTCAGCTAGGATTTGCTGTCTGAGGTCCTCTATGTTTGGCACGCAGAGTCTGTCCCCGTACCATAATATTCCATCATCGCCTATGACAAATTCCGAGGCCTTGCCCATACTCACCTTTCTTTTAATTCCTTCAATGCTGGGGTGACCAGGCTGAGCTTCTTTAATTCTCTCCACAAGGTCGGGCTTTATTTCCAATTTTGATATGGTGCCTCCCGCGATCATTAACAAGTTGAGTTTGGCAAATTCTTGTTGGAATTCAGGTCTCAAACTTTGCAGACTGTTTTCGTCGGAGCTGGGGTATCGACTAAGAGCATCGGCCACTACATTTGCTTTCCCTGGATGATAGTGGATACCGACATCATAATCCTTTACCAATTCCAACCAGCGTTGTTGCCGTAAGTTTAGTTCTGGCTGTGTGAAAATATATTTGAGACTTTTATGGTCCGTGTATATTTCACATCGATTCCCAAGTAAGAAATGCCTCCATTCCTTAAGTGCATGAATGACTGCTGCCATTTCTAAGTCATGAGTGGGATAATTTTCCTCATGCTTGCGGAGTTGTCGTGAAGCGTATGCGACAACCTTGCCTTCTTGCATCAACACGCACCCGAGACCTTTTCGGGATGCATCACAATACACCTCAAAGTTTTTGTGTATGTCTGGCACAATTAATACCGGTGTTGTGGTTAATTTCTGTTTTAACTCTTGGAAACTTTTTTCGCAGGCTTCTGTCCATTCAAATTTCTTGTCCTTCTTGAGTAACTGCGTCATTGGCTTGGCTAGAGTGGAGAATCCTTCAATAAATCTGCGGTAGTATCCTGCCATTCCCAAGAAACTTCGTATGTCCGTTACGCTGGCTGGTGCCTTCCAGTCAAGTATGGCCCTAACTTTCTCCGGGTCCACTGCGATACCGTCTTGGGTCAGCACGTGACCTAGAAAGCCTACTTGTCTTAGCCAAAATTCGCACTTGCTGAACTTGGCATACAATTGATGTTTCCTGAGTTCTCCTAGCACAATCCTGAGATGTTCCGCGTGCTCTTCTGGTGTTTTGGAGTATATCAGAATATCATCGATAAATACCACAACGAACTTGTCCATAAACTTCATAAATACTTTTTGTTCATGAGGTGAATAAAATATGCGGGGGCGTTTGTTAATCCAAAAGGCATAACTGTGAACTCATATAGTCCATATCTGGAGGTGAAGGCTGTTTTGGGGATATCTTCTGTTCGCACTTTTAATGGATGGTATCCTGACCTTAAGTCAATCTTTGAGAATACCTTGGCCTGAGCGAGCTGATCAAATAAATCATTTATTCGTGGCATCGGGTATTTGTTCTTGACTGTGACCATGTTAAGTGCTCGGTAGTCTATGCACAATCTTAGTGTTCCATCCTTCTTTTTGGCAAATAAAATTGGTGATCCCCAAGGTGAGGAGCTGGCTCGAATGTATCCCTTGTCCAGTAATTCCTTTATTTGTTTCTTCAACTCGATCAACTCGGACGGTGCCATTCTGTATGGTTTCTTGTATATGGGGGTGGTTCCTGGTGCTAGCTCAATGCTGAATTATATTTCTCGGTCTGGTGGCATGCCTGGTAGTTCTTCGGGAAATACGTCTGGAAATTCACATACTACTGGAACCTTGCTTAATTCAGAAACGTCCACCTTATTCAATCTCGGCTGCAGGGGTATTTTTCTTTCCTTGGCTGATACTTTTATTGTCTTCCCGTGGTGGTGCGTGAGAATTACGGTCCGGTTGAAACAGTCAATAAAACCTTTGTTGGTGGTTAACCAGTCCATCCCTAGGATGACATCCAGTCATTTATTTTCCAACACAATAAGATTGGCGAAAAATTTCAATCCTTCGAACTCAATGACCACATTCTGACAGTAACTCTGAGTAACTTGCTGAATCCCAGGGGACTTGATGATCATGGATTTTTCCAAGGGAAACATCGAAAAATTATTTTGCAAAGCAAAACTTTTCGAAATGAATGAGTGAGAAGCTCCAGAATCAAACAAAACCGTTGCAGGCATTGTGTTGACAGGAAACGTACCGAGTACGATATCCGGAGCATTTTGTGCTTCTTCTTCGGTCACGTGGTTTAGATGACCCTTCCTGTGGTTGTTGTTGGGGTTGAAATTGTTGCGCTTGGGCGCTGAATTATTTCCACCATTGTTTGGCTTCGGGGTCGAGTTCCTTGGCTTGGGGCACTATTTGGCGTAGTGCCCTTCTTCTCCACAAGCATAGCAAGTAACGCCTGGGCGATATGTGAACTCTTTGTCCCTTGCATGGAAATTCTTGGTTGGGCGAGAGATGTTTGTTGTAGGTTTGTGTGTCCCACCTTTCTGAAAATCTGTCCTGCTTCGGTGGTTGCGTGCAAGAGTAGTCTGGTCTCTTTTTCGCTTACTTAAATCCTCCAAGCTACGTCTCTCATTTTCCAGAGTAATAGCTTTGTCCACTAGTGTCTTAAAATCTAGAAAAGTTTGAACTACCAGTTGGCATTTAAGCGCGGGCGCCAGACCGTCATGGAATTTCTCCATCTTCTTGCTTTCAGTCATACGTTCTTCATTGGCATAGCGGGACAATAGAGTAAATTGACCGTTGTATTCTGACACTGTCATGTTCCTTTGTTTGAGGTCATGGAACTCTCTCTTCTTAATT
Organism: Triticum dicoccoides; assembly: GCF_002162155.2. NCBI lineage: Eukaryota > Viridiplantae > Streptophyta > Magnoliopsida > Poales > Poaceae > Triticum > Triticum dicoccoides. The sequence goes on from NC_041380.1 coordinate 433,500,490, forward strand.
TTCATAATACTCTTGGGAATGTGTGCACCACGGAAACCGTCCTTGAAATCATCCCATGTTATATCATTTTCATTGGGGTGCATGTGCAGAAAATTCTCCCACCATGATGCAGCTGCTCCTGTGAGATAGTGTGGAGCATATAGTACTTTCTCGAGATCTGAACATTTTGCAATAATTAATTTTCTCTCCATATCTCGAAGCCAATCCTCGGCTTCAAGAGGCTTGTTAGTATGAGAAAATGTTTGGGGACGGGTCTTTTGTAGCTCAGATAACTTGGGATGCTGCTGATACTGTCCATGGTGATTTCCCATGTTGATGACTTGGTTCATCATTTCCCGATGTTGTTGCTGACTCTGCTCATAAAGGCGGCACATTTGTGAAAGTGCCGATTCACTGCCCTGTTGGCTTGACTGTCCCTGAGTGAACTCGTTGCTGGGTTGTGTATCATAATTTTCCTCTGGTGGAGTTGGCATGGAGCGAGTCCAAGGACGAGACATTTTTCACTCTGGGGATATATTTTGTAAAACCCATAAGAAAAGCGGAAAGATTCGCAAAAACAAATCCATAAGTGCATAAAGCTGGCAAATAAAATTAAATAAGTAAGCTTACTTAAGAAAAACAAATCGACTTGCGCACGGAGAAGGACTGCTCATTACATATCTTACACGCGGGCGGTAATTATACAATACATCACTCAGGATATGCGTACATAATCCTGACATGTTATTTAGGCTAGTGCACTTCTCCAGATCCTACATGATGCGCAAACAGGCTACTTCTCACAACCTATGTACATATAAACATATCATACAAAGCGGTACATTACATGGCGGCTAAGCGTACTCAGGCGGAGATGTTGACGACCTCCTTTGCCCTGCCGAGGGCGAGGCGTAGCGAGGTTGGGGACTCGACTTCCTCCTCGCTAATAGGATCCATATGTGTAGTGTTGCACAGAGTGGACGGAGCGGGTGCCAGGGGCGGAACAACACGAACAGGAGTGGGCGCGAAGGGTGGTGCAGTGCGCGCTGGAGTGGGCGCAATGACTTGGTTGAATTCTTCGGTAGAAGGTAGGCGACGAGTAGGCGTATAAGATGCTGAGGACGAGACCAAAGTCAGTGGCGGTGCGGTGGGTAGGAGCTCCCTCCTGTTGGTAGCACAGCCATGAACTGAGTCCATGCGGGCAGCCACGAAGTCGTCCACCAGGTTGTCGAAGGCTGCCTCCAAGGCCCGGAGATACTCAATGAGCATCTCAAAAGCCTCGTCTCGTTCTCCTCTGGGGCAGGAGAATGCGTAGTGACAGGTGTAAGGCACATGGCATGGAAGATAACGGTAACGACGAGTCTTTATCACGGGGAGGACATCCCTGAGACGAGCTATCGCCTCGCGGGCTGCCATCTGCATAGCATGCCTCTCCATAGGCATGGCTCTTCCCAAGAACCGGAAGCGGCGTAACTCACCATGCCCTCCCTTGAACTGCACCGCGGCCTGGTGCATGGTCAGACTGTCGTTGACTCGGTGCTGGCAGAGTGTGAAGACTGGGCGCACAGATGGCCCCATCGCGACCTGAACGATGAAGGAAAGAAGCTTGACGAACTCATCGGGCACGTTGGCGAAGGTCTGAGACTCGCAGCTGTTGTCGGTCATCTACAAAAGTAGGCAAAAATTCTGCATGGTCAGATCATAAATTTATGCTGACTGACAGAAAATGACTACAATCAAGAAAATATGAAAAGGCTCAATCAAGCTAATAACCAATTAGCGATCGCACCTAGTGGCTTCCTACAGTCAGCCTGGCTCTGGTACCAAGCTTGTCACGACCGGTTTTCCAATAAAAATATTTATTGACAAAACCAATCTTTTGAGTCCAGTATGAGAGAAATCCTCCTCACTGGTAGACAAATTCTTGATACAATAAGCCAGTAGCATAAAATATATTACAGGGTCGAACTACGGTTGCTCAACCAAATTATTACAAGCACGCCAATAAATATACATAATGGCGGACATGACAGAGTGGTGTGGAGGCATACTACTGACTCGAGGATAGGGCGGTGGTGGAGAAACACAGCAGGGAGAGAGATACAAGTCTCTAAAACTGTCATCTCATCGAGCGTCGAGGTGAGGCTCGATGAATTTATTTGGTAGCGGAAGCGGATATAATAGAGTGACCAAATCCAGGGTCGTACGAGACTGACTGGGACTCCTCTAGGCGTCGGACTCGCTATCAAATTCTTCATCCATGAGATCGCCTTCGTCAGCATCTGGCCAAATCAACAAGCCAGTGAGTACTTTGAAAGTACTCGCAAGACAGTTCGGACGTAAGATATAACAAATGCATGCATGAATGCGTCATGATTAATTCACCAATGTACATTCAAAAAATTAGCATAACGAGGTAAGTAAAACGGAAACGGCGGTAGTCCGCCTGAAATCCCACAAAACATAAATGAAGACTGATCGGGTGTCTGAAGCGATGCCTCGAAAGGTGAACAAATAAATATAAGGAAATGATGCCACAGTCGGGCGTCTTAGCGACACCACATAAAGGGCTTTAAAAGAAATGCCACAGTCGGACGTTGGGGCGACATCACAGAAAGGGCTTTAAAAGAAATATCACAGTCGGGCGTCTTAGCGACACCACATAAAGGGCTTTAAAAGAAATGCCACAGTCGGACGTCGGGGCGACATCACAGAAAGGGCTTTAAAAGAAATACCACAGTCGGGCGTCTTAGCGACACCACATAAAGGGCTTTAAGAGAAATGCCACAGTCGGATGTCGGGGCGACATCACAGAAAGGGCTTTAAAAGAAATACCACAGTCGGGCGTCTTAGAGACACCACATAAAGGGCTTTAAAAGGAATGCCATAGTCGGACGTCGGGGCGACATTACAGAAAGGGCTTTAAAAGAGATGCCACAGTCGGGCGTCTTAGCGACACCACATAAAGGGCTTTTATTCACAAGGAAATAATGCTCATAATAAATATTCAATTCATGAGAATAAACGGGTTAGTCCATCCACAGGAATAATCATTTAACCGGACTTCGCACTCATGCGGTTCACCGGAGTCTCTGTCATCAAAACTGACATTTGGTCAAGATAAGTTAATATCGAACTTGGACATGGAATAGATGATTCGAAGGAATATATGACTCTGTAGAGTTTGTACAAAATTTTTCCCACAGCCAACGGATTTCCATAGTCACGAAGGACTAGTTCCGTTTACGGTATTTCGGAAGAAAACACAGCTAACCAGTACACACCCATCCTACCTCTCGATGCTAGGAATCACCCTAGACATCGTCCAAGAAAAACTTTTGAGACGGGGAGATCACAATCTCGAATAGCATGGGATCAAATTTATATATGCGCGCTCTAAGGGGTGCCCCCCTCTCGGTCCCAACCGGAAACACCCATGCCCCCTGACCGGATGACTGGCTTTAATCCAGGGCCATGGAACCATCATCACGGCCTCTCCTTTTTGGTGTGTACCAGGAAAGCGGTTTACAACTTACTAAGCCATATTCCTTGCGGAAAACATGTGGTAGTACAAGGAAGGAAGAATGGAAGGAACTGGAATGATACGAGTTGACATTGAAGTCACATAGTCTGGCATAAGCTTGGCATGCTACAACACTGCCATCTTACCCATCCTCATGCCAACACATGGCCATGCATACTCACATCCATCCACTCATGGATTTTCGAAACTCACTTGCCTCATCGTCTCAGGTAACAGGACATTCATCGGTATGTTCATCAACATGCCATAAACTACTTAATGCAAACATGCCAAAACAATCATCATATCAAAAGTTCAAACATGCTTGCCTGGTTCGGAGTAGTCGGAGCCTAGTTCGGTGAAGTTCGTGGCTCCGTCACCTCCTTCGGTATCTACGGTATAAAGAAAATATATGCGCTATCGTAAATACCAAGAGGTGCACAAAAAGTATTCCAAATATTTTTCAAATAAATCTGATAAAAAACTAGACAAAATTTTAAAGAGGACAGAAAAAGGATCAATCAAAAATACTTTTCTGTTTAAAAGTTATAAAGGTTTTTGTCCAGGGACTCATCTGTAATGAAACAGAAGATTTCTAGGGGCTAGCTTATAAAAACAGAAAACGTTCCAATCTTGAATACGCCAGCCCAGAGGGGAAAGCGTATTTTGCCCGAAGGCGTTTTCAGAAAACAATTCGTTTAAAAGGATCTGAGAGGCTGACGGGCGGGTCCGACTCGTCAGGTTTAAACTTTCAAACGGGGGACGAAGCTCGTCGGCGCCCAAGAGCCGCGGTGGTCGCCGGCGGCGATCCACGGCGAGGCAGGAAGATCGGAGGGTACCTCCGTTTCAGGGCGCCCTTCCGCGTCGGTTGGTGGTGGTGGTGGCGGTCGGCGAGCACCACGTCGACGGCGAGCCTTGCTCCGGTGGACGGCGGTTCGGGTGGTCGAGGGTCTCGTCGGATGGAGCTGCGAAGGCCAAATTGAGGAGGGGGTTAGACTTCTGGTAGCTAGAGGGGATAACTGACGGGGTTTGGGCGCCGGCGACGGCCTCACCGGAGCGAATCGAGGTGGAGGCTGAGGCGGAACGGGGCGGCCGGAGTCGGGGGAGGAGACCTCCTCGAGGTCCTCCTGGTGGCTTGGCAGGGTCTTGGAGAGGTGCAGTGAGGGTGTGGGGGTCGTGAGCGAGCTCGGGGTCCTTTTTATAGGCGATCCGAGGCGGTGGCCGTGAACGGGGATCTCCGGTGAATGTTACGGCGGCGCAGTGCTTTGGTCGGGGAGGTTTAGGGGTCGAGCGCCGTCGTGGGGGTTCACTGGGTCCGTTTGGGTGCTAAACTAGCCGGGATTTGGGTGTTTAGGGCGAGCTCGACGGAACGGGGGTGGCGCGGCCCGTCAGCGGCAGGGAGCACGTTCCGTGCTTGCCGGGCCACGGCGACGGTGCCACGGGCATGCGTTGGCATGGCAGGGACACGCGGAGAGCCAGGGGGCGTTGGGCGGCGCCGGGTGGCGTGGCGAGCGGGCTCGGGCCCTCGCTGGCCGCCACGGAAGGTGCAGCCACCGCAGAAGCTTCCAACGCTGGCGAGGCTCGTCGCTACCGACGCCGGGACTCGGCCAAGCGTGCGTGCGGGGTGCTGGTCAAGGGGAAGAGGCTGCGTGCAACGCGCCAGGGCGCACTGTGGCCGCGTGACCGAGTCTGATGAAGGAAAAATGACACTGAATTTCTGAACTTAACTGAAGATGAACAGAACAGTGCATGCAAGGTGTTCGACAGAATGATCTAGGCATCTAGGGATTTTTCCTTGAGCTGAAACTTGGTGGAGTGGCTACTCATTGCTCCAGTAGGCTGCCTGAATTTTGGTGGAATTTTAGAAGAAGTATAGATATGAATTTCACCAAATTTGGCAAATCTGGTCCTAACTTGCAGAGACTGAAATTTGAAAAATTTGAAAAGAGGAGGAGTGGATCAAGATGGTTCTGGGTTGTGGGTACAAAGGACCATCCAGGAGAGTTGGTTTGAGGTCAAAACTCAAATGCAAAAGGGTACTTGCTTTGAAAATCTCTCAGGCTCCAAATAATTTGCAGAAAAGATTTGAGGGGAAAGAAAATTAGAATAAAATCCAAACTTGCTTGGATTAGTTGGGACAGAGAACTTAGGTTGATTACAAGGAGGAGGGGAGGTTTTGGAGGGGTTTTACCACATGGGCAAAATACAAAGTCATGGGTGGTTTCCAAGATATGAAAATCCCAAATTTTCATAGAGTTTCTTTTTAAAAGAAAAAAAAAATAAACTCCCAAAATAAATTTGAGAGGGAACCAACAGAGAAGAAGTTTCAAAAGATCAAACACCATAGTTTGAAGAAAAATAAAATCCTTGCCAAAGAAAAGGAAGTTTTTAAGAGGAAGGTTTTCTGGAAAATTTTAAATGGCCTCTTTTCAAAAACCACAAAGTTTTTGCTGAAAACCAAATAAAAATTTTGGAGTGTCACAACTATTCATTCAGCCCTCCACCATGCCACGGGGTCCTGTTCATCCAGAGGCAACGCCACCGCTCACTGTTCATCCAACCCCCCCCCCCAACGATCACTGTTCATCCCAGAGGTTGCATCGATCGGCTTCAGTTCGCAACAGTAGCGAAGGAATCGCTCGATCGGGTTTAGTTAAGAGCCATCGATCGATCGCTCGGGTTCAGTAACGCGTAGCCTGCAGTGCAATTGCTCGGGTTCAGTTAGAGCCCAACGCCTCGCTCGGGTTCAGTTAGAGGCAACGCCTCGCACACACACGCGTACATGTACGAGAGAAACGTGCAGCGCTTGGCCCCCAACCTCCCACCGTAACCGGGAACTCCCCGAAATTTTCCTCCCCATCGCTTCTACCACGGTTTTTTCCGTCATGGACGGCCCAAAGAATGTCATGCAGCTGCGTCTTCGGCCCGCCCAGGACGAAAAGCCCATTTTCTGTCATGATTTTTTGTCATAGAAGTAGGAGCCCACCACATCTATGATGATACCGGGTTTTGTCACAATTATCATCATAGAAGTGTCATATGTATGACAGGAAAAAAATTCGTTCGGCCCAAAATGTCACGGATGTGTCTTTTTTTGTAGTGCTAGTTTCACATACCAGCAAAAGAAAAAGTTTTTGTATGATTTAAGACATTACTTCTAGGATGACCCACACCATTATAAAGAAGGAGTAGATGGTGTTATTAGACGTTGTGTACCTGAGCATGAACAGGAACAGATCCTACGCAAGTGTGACTCCGAGGCTTATGGAGGACACTGCGCTGGAGGTAGAACTGCACATAAGGTATTGCAATCCGGTTTTACTGGCCTACTCTTTTCAAAGATGCCCGTAAGTTTGTCTTGTCTTGTGATGAATGTCAAAGAATTGGTAATATTAGTAGACGTCAAGAAATTTCTATGAACTATTCACTTGTTATTGAACCATTTGATGTTTGGGGCTTTGATTATATGGGACTGTTTCCTTCCTCTAATGGGTATACACACATTTTAGTTGATGTTGATTACGTTACTAAGTGGGTAGAAGCTATTCCAACCAGTAGTGATGATCATAACACCCCTATTAAGATGCTTAAAGAAGTTATTTTTCCGAGGTTTGGAGTCCCTAGATACTTAATGACTAATGGTGGTTCACATTTTATTCATGGCGCTTTTCGTAAAATGCTTGCTAAGTATGATGTTAATCATAGAATTGCATCTCCATACCACCCATAGTCTAGTGGTCAAGTAGAACTGAGTAATAGAGAGATTAAATTAATTTTGTAAAAGACTGTTAATAGATCTAGAAAGAATTGGTCCAAGAAACTTGATGATGCATTATGGGCCTACAGAACTGCATATAAAAATCCTATGGGTATGTCTCCGTATAAAATGATTTATGGAAAAGCATGTCACTTACCTCTCGAACTAGAACATTAGGCATATTGGGACATTAAAGAGATCAATTATGATTTAAAACTTGCCGGTAAGAAGAGACTATTTGACATTAGCTCACTTGATGAGTGGAGAACCCAGGGCTATGAGAATGCCAAGCTGTTTAAAGAAAAAGTTAAAAGATGGCATGACAAAAGGATACAAAAGCGTGAGTTTAATGTAGGTGATTATGTTTTGTTATACAACTCTTGTTTAAGATTTTTTGTAGGAAAACTCCTCTCTAAATGGGAAGGTCCTTACGTTATCGAGGAGGTCTATCGTTCTGGCGCCATAAAAATCAACAACTTTGAAGGCATAAATCCGAAGGTGGTAAACGGTCAAACAATCAAACATTATATCTCAGGTAATCCCATAAATGTTGAAACCAATGTTATTGATACCGTAACCCCGCAGGAGTACATAAGGGACACTTTCCAGAACGTTTCAGACTTGAAAAAGTATAGGTATGTGGTACGGTAAGTAAACCGAGTCCAAAACAGTTCTAATAGAAATTTTTCTCTGTTTTGGAATATTTAAGAAAATAGGAAAATTAGAAGTAGTCTAAAGGGACACGAGGCACCCACGAGGGTGGAGGGCGTGCACTACCCCCTGGGCGCGCTCCCCTGCCTCGTGGGCACTTCATGTGCCCTCCAAACTCTGTTTTCTTGCACGATACTTCTTTTGGTCGCTAAAAATTCATTATATAATCTCCTGAAGGTTTTGACCAGGGTACCACGACAAAATCCTCTGCTTTTGTTTCGAGCTATTTTTCTGACAGATCTAGATCACCATGACATCTTCAAGCGCCCCCAAGGACAAATTTTTCGAGAAGGTCATCAACCCCTAGCTCGCGGAGGTGTTGCAACACCCTCAAACCATTGAGATGCATGAGGGGGTGCTGCACATTCGCGATGTTGAGGGACCAAGGAGGACCAGAAGCGTGGAGACAAGACTCGAAGCAATGGAGCAACAAGTTTTCAAGTGCCAGGGGATGGTGGAACGCGGACTCAATGCCAACCACATGATGATTGCGGAGTTCCCCAACAACCACAAGCTGGATGCCAAGAACATTGGGGAGACCATCTTCAAGCTTCACGAGAAAATCGAGCACCTCCAAGCCCAGATCTATGACCTGCAAAACCAAAACTATGAGTATGAATATAGATTCAAGAGGATGAGTTTGGTTGCAGATTTGAGGATCCCGGAGACTCGATCATCCTTCTATGATGGTGAGAATATGCCTTGGAAGATGGACGACAAGCTTACATCATCAACAACTCCATCATCACCACCTCAAAAGAAAGAGACATAAATACATGGGTATGGGCACTCCCCTTGGCAACTACCAAGCTTGGGGGAGGTGCCCCGATATAGTATCACTATCACACTTCTATTTTTACCATTTTTCTTAGTTTGATCCTTTTGGTTCTATCTTGATCTAGTAGAATAAAGTTTAGTATGATCTAGCTTTGAGTTTTTTGTGTTGATCCTTATCTATGCTATCGAGTCCGTGAGCTATATATAATAAAGATTAGTCTTTAGTCGAGGGCTTGGTTATCTTGCTATGATCTTGAGGGGATAAAAGAAAAAAAGAAAGAATAAAAAGAAATAAAGATATCATATTGATCTTATGGAGAGTAATGACTTCACATATAAAGAGTATGATGAATAAAAGTTGTTGAGAGCTGACAAACATAGTTTTGGTCATCGTTGAAATTAATAGGAAGTAATAAAGAAAGAGAGGTTTTCACATATAAATATACTATCTTGGAAATCTTTTATGATTGTGAGCACTCATTAAAATATGACATTCTAAAAAGTTAATGTTGGACACGGAAGACAATGTAATCTTTTATGTTTTCTTATATCCGAAATAAATTATATTGTCATGGATCATCCAACATGTTGAGCTTGCCTTTCCCCCTTATGCTAGCCAAATTCTTTGCACCAAGTAGAGATACTACTTGTGCTTCCAAATATCCTTAAACCCAGTTTTGCCATGAGAGTCCACCATATCTACCTATGGATTGAGTAAGATCCTTCAAGTAAGTTGTCATTGTTGCAAGCAATAAAAATTGCTCTCTAAATATGTATGATCTATTATTGTGGTGAAAATCAGCTTTATACGAGCTTGTGATATGGAAGAAATAAAAGCGATGGACTGCATAATAAAGGTCTCTATCACAAGTGGCAATATAAGGTGACGTTCTTTTGCATTAAGATTTTGTGCATCCAACCATAAAGGCACATGACAACCTTGGCTTTCCTCTGCGAAGGGCCTATCTTTTATGTTTGTCTTATACCTTATACAAAATTCATGGTGATCTTCACCTTTCCTTCTGTACACTTTATCCTTTGGCAAGCACTATGTGTTGGAAAG
>NC_041380.1:433510562-433522656 GCF_002162155.2 Triticum dicoccoides
CCGACTACCGTACAATCCCCCCGACCCAGCCCGAACCGAACCCAACCCGCCTTCTACCGCCAGAGGCAGCCGTCGTGGGCGAGCGAGCAACGGCGGTAGCCGGAGCGAGGGAGCCCGCGGCGCCGTGACTGGCCAGCGACGGATCCGCCACCGTCTCCTGCCTCCGTCTGTCGCCGGATTCATCGTTAGGGTTGTGATCCGCCGTCTCCTGCCTCCTTCCGTTGCCGGATCCATGGACGGGGCAATGATCCGCCGTCTCCTAGCTCCCTCAGTCGCTAGATCTAGCGACGGGGCCGTGATCCGCCATCTCTTGCCTCCCTCCATCGCCGGATCCAATGACGGGGTCGTGATCCGCCGCCTCCTGCCTCCCTCCGTCGTAGGGGCTCCTTCTCCGGGGCAGTGATCCCCGCAAGACACTGCCTCCCCAGACCGCTTCTCCATACGTCCACCACAAGCAGGAGCTGCATCAATGGCGCCGCCTCCCAAGAACATGCCAGTACGCCGACCATGAGAGGAAGAAGAAGAAGTCAGTCAACTGGAGGTAATGTCTGCTTCCCACGTTTTGTGTCAGTACATCAGTTCGTCAGTCCTGCTGACGGTGTCCTGGACTAGGGGGTACTCAACACGTCATCTCCCGATCTGATAGATTGGGCCGAGGACCCCCGTGGCCGTATACTCATGGGCTAGTTCGGACAGCTGCCGCATACAAGGAAGATTCCACAAGACTTGGCGATCAAGACAAGGACTTCTCCCCACCGGCGTATTCGTCTAGGACTCTTGTTAACCTAGGCCTCTGGTGCATTATATAAACCAGGGTCAGGCTAGTCGATAGATCATATATACATACAATCATACCATAGGCTAGCTTCTAGGGTATAGCCTCTCTAATCTCGTGGTAGATCTACTCTTGTACTACCTATATCATCAATATTAATCAAGTAGGATGTAGGGTTTTACCTCCATCAAGACGGCCTGAACCTGGGTAAACATCGTGTCCCATGCCTCCTGTTACTATCGATCCTAGACGCACAGTTCGGGACCCCCTACCCGAGATCCGCCGGTTTTGACACCGACATTGGTGCTTTCATTGAGAGTTCCGATGTGTGATCGACAAAAGGATCGATGGCTCGCCTGCAGATCAACTGCGACTTTGGCATCTTCGCCACCAGCTCGACTGGTCACCTTGGTTCGACCAAGAACTGCGCCCTGTGTTCGGATCACCATGTTCGGGCGAGGGCCTTCATCAAACATCAACTCTGATCTCTATCAAGATCATGGAGGAATCATCTATGGAGCTCGGGGGCTCAACGTCAACATTGCCCTCAAGCGACCGTGCTGTTTTTCTGGACAGCGAACTCGTATCTGCCGCCACCACCTCCTCGAGTATCGCTTTGACGGTCGCTGTGGTGGAATTGTGTGGAATTGAGTCTACAACAACCCCGGAAAATTTCGTCGAGTTCTGAAGAAGGAATCTTTGGCAATCCACGATATACCGGAGCCATGTCAAATCTGGACGGGAATTTGGATGAGTTTAGGGCGTGGTGTCCAGCTTCTAGCTCGGACGTCCTTTGGAAGATCCAACCATTGATCGGCTGCGGAATTCCTATATCTATCACCATACAAAATTTCATCTCGATCCGACCGTCCAAACTCCCGGAACCTTTCGATTAGTGCATCACTTTTCGGATCTGTTTTCTGCCCGAAAACGAATCCGACCCGAGTTCATCTTTTTTATGAACGGGATTTCGGACATCCCTTTTGAAGGAATTTTTGTATGGGGTATTGTGTTTTGTTCCCGAACACATACCACTAACTTTAAGATCTTTTGAACATGATCTTCAACATCATGCTGGTGTCAAACCAGTCCAGCAATATTACTCCACGGCTGCCGACCTGCGCTAGACATGGCGTCAATTTCTTGAGCCGAGCTCAACTTCTTCGAATCATCATCTCGGCAAGCCGAACAAGAGTCCAGCATCGCGAAGGATAAATCATCACCAACATCGCCGCCCCACGGATTACACGGAGCGGGCATATCCGCATCGCCGCACGGTCGCTTCACCAAGCCGGCATCGACCACGTCACGACCTGCATCGACAGGGCCGCATTATTGCTTCTTCAAGCTGGTGTCCATCAGGTTGACCTACTTCGACTCATCGGCTAACATCAAGGCTTCGACATCTCGGCTGGACCGGGGGCTTTGCCTCGGCGAGCCAACCTTTACCGGCATTGCCATGCCGTCGTTTTATCGCCCATCAGGCAATGGGTGTGCGGAGCGAGTCCCAACTTTGGGAATCACCTTCCTTCGGATTGCTACAACAAATAAACCAGGTGCTATCAATCCCAGTATTTTTTGCTTGTTTGGGTTCATTTTTTCGAAGGAATTATTACTCTGGTTTGTCCATCATATGTACACAGGTCTATCAAATGGTGGCCGCATTAACAACAGTCGAATGGTGGTTCGGTCAGTTTCCATACATAGTCCGGTGTACGCCGCATCCGGAGCTCGGACCGACCTGCAAATTCAGGCTTTGCCACGCCTTTACCGTATCACGCCGACGCCCTGCATCGACATTGACTTCGGCGCCAGGCCATATTTATTTTATTACTCACTTTGCATAAATTATTTATTATGCAATGATTTTCTTAATTATCATTATTACTATTATCTCCGGTTTGCAATATTTTTTGTGCACAGGAAAGTTATCCGGGGACTTCGGCGTCACTCTGCCAGTCTGCATTGACCCTGCTATGTCACCACTTCGGCGTGTCGAGCTCTCCGCTCCGCCACCTTGTGACCGGCTTGGGGGATGGAACCTTGCCCCACATCAAGCTCGGACCGCGTCATCAATACCGAACACATTAACCAGCTAAGTCGCTTTCATACTCAAAGATTTAATTTCTAACTTGTGCTCGGTTCGACCAAGCATTATACTTTTTTGGAAAAAAGTTGCTTGTAAAAAATTTCCTTGTCCAAACTTTGTTTGTGACGCATAAATTCAAATACCCTGTTTACTTGGGGGCTTCCTTTATGAAGCTTTTCCTGTTGCATATGATTATACTTGTACGGCTTCGTTCCTTGTTCGTGTATTACGCCACAATATGCACCATATTGACTTAAGCGATTTGCAAGCTGGGTTGCCTCGCTCCTGTGTTTACCCCTACGTTCCCGAATTGTTCGGCTAGGGAGTAAAGGGAGCACCTCTGCGATTGTCACGATCGGGTCACCCGAGCCGGACCTCAGACTGGGTGAAGCCGAAAGCTAGCACTCTTATAGTTTTCAATGATGGTCGGCACACAACGGAACTCATGAGTACAACAAATCTATTGCACAAGTCTCATAATAACAATGAGCACCGACGAAAGGTATCGGTGGGGGTACTATTTTCTTTGAAGATGCTTCTTACACTTCGCAGTAATATAGCATAAGTTCCCTGAGCGCGCTTTGTCTGTTACAGCCTTATGACCTGATTGCCTGGTTGTTGGAAACACCGTCGATATTCTCGACAGATGGAATACATAGCACTTTTCGGTCCTTGACCGAAGAGGGAGAAGCCGATGGTCGGTTAAGACACGTTTAAAGTTCGGTTGAACATAGATATGATATAAGTACCTCGGTACATGCAATCATTCTTTTACCCAAGTCACTTGGGGGCTCTTAAATTTATTTGAGCCGTTTTATAATAAGTGTTCTTCTTCTTAGTCATTGCAAAGTTTTATTATTATTATTTATCACTCCTTTTTCGACACGAGTGTGCGGTCACTAGCCGAGGATCCTAATTTCTCTCTCCAAGCCGCTAGAGTTTAGTCTGCTAAACTGGCCTAATGAGAAGTACTCCGCCCTCATGATAGGAGGTTGAAGCCGTAGGCTGACCCGCTCGAAGTTTTGAGATAGGATGTATCATGTTAAAGCACGACAGAAGCACTTCCTTTTTCTAAGACCAATTTTCGGATTGGCACCGAACACTTGCTCTTGTTCGGACGTCATGTTTTTACTGACGTTTCTTGGTTTTCCATGCTTTTTGGCACTTTTAAACTATTTGTGCTTTTCCAGCATTAGTCTCGCAGTGCAACGCCGGACACCTTTAGGGATTCGGCAAAAACATTCTCAGATATTGCTATATATGCATCGGTTTCGAATTGTGTCTTCGGTCAATAGTTGGGTTGTCCGGCTCCTGCGCTTGCCTCCTACGTTCTGCTTTGTTCGGCTAGGTGTGCAAAGGAGAACCACTGCAATTGTGCTTCTAGCTCACATGGTTAAGCACCTCAGTGGAGAAAGCCGAAAACTGACTGTCACAATAAGCGTAAACTGGTCAGCGATCCGATGACGGTGTAAAATGACGGGCCATTCATAAAAATGGCCGAAGTGTTTCCGGCTTCACCTCGACTGTCGCCGAACACTACCGGGGGCTAGTACCTGGCCTCCCAAACTAAAATCCTCAATATTTTGCTCTTACATTAGAGCTGAGGTTTCATGATCATGCTTAGCATGACAACCCAAAGAAATGGACCGATAGCGGGACTATTTTCTTTGGAAGACATTTCTTATATTAAACAGTAATATAACATATCTCTCCGCGTACCTTTGTTTATTAAACCGTATGGCCAGATTGCCTTGTTTGTCGTAAATCTTTGCCCTCATAAAGGCTTTATAAAGTAAGACAAACACTCCTCGGCTACTGGCCGAGGAGGTGGAAGCCGATGGTCGGTCAACAAAGTTTTGTACAATGCGGATCCGAGCATTAAATGACGTAAAGTACTTGGGTACATAGAGTCATTACACATAATTTGTGATTTTACTACGGATATTGATCCTTAATTTGGCCACCCATGCCCGCATTAAGGCTCGGGGCTACCGGGCTTCGTGCTTATTATTTACAAATATTAAAGGGGCACATCGATCCCCTGATCTGGTGTTGCCACCCGACCAGTGTCTCGGGGGCTACTGCATTGCTTGACCAATGCAGAAAATTTTATGTGCAATATAGTTTCCGAGGAGATTTTGATCCTCAGGTTGGTCGGCCGCACCCAACCTGAGTCTCGAGGATTGAGCACGCCGCTTTTAGTGTCCTGAAGTATTCTGCCGAGCTTGGACTTGATCCTCAGGCCGATTTTGCAAATCAACCTGAGTCTCAGCGGCTACTGGGATCAGCGGTCTTATGCCATCCTTCAGGTGCATCTCGGGTTTTAGACCGACACACACCTTGAGGGCTACTGGCTATATATCTCGGCAGAGAATAAATTGCACCAATAAAAAATATTCACAAAAATCGGCCCACATTCAGGGTGGTGCACCACCTCGGAAGCAGCCCGGCATAAAGCTCGGGCGCTAGTGGCTGGCTCCATAGAGGGCATTTCCGGCATTAAGCTCGGCTAAACTCCTTCAAACTTCTTTGAACCAAGGTGATTTATGACACCTTGTATATACTCCGGGTTGGAGCTCGGATATACAGTCCGGCGTTGGAGCTCGGATACATAGTCCGGTGTTGGAGCTCGGATACATTCCGGCGTTAGAGCTGGGAAGCGGTCCGGCATTGGTGCTCGGTTGCAAAAGATACCTCGAATACAATCCGGCGTTGGAGCTCGGACGCAAGAGGACGCTGCCGCCCGGGAACAACTTCAAACCCGAGGTATGGCATAAAAATAACAAGGCATTGATAAAGGCCAGAAACTTAAAGGGGCTCCTCCGATACCCGACGTGTAAACCCGTCGAATGCATTTCGGCGATCCTCAAGATCGAAGATAAAGAAGATTTGTTGAACCAATTTTCAAGACCGACGACCGAAGATGAAGAACAGTTGGGAAGAATCGAGGACCGTCCCTAACTTGAAGACCGGTTCAGGGGGCTACTGACGGTGTCCTGGACTAGGGGGTACTCAACACGTCATCTCCCTATCTGATAGATTGGGCCGAGGACCCCCGTGGCCGTATACTCATGGGCCAGTTCGGACAGCTGCCGCATACAAGGAAGATTCCACAAGACTTGGCGATCAAGACAAGGACTTCTCCCCACCAACGTATCCGGCTAGGACTCTTGTTAACCTAGGCCTCTGGTGCATTATATAAACTAGGGCCAGGCTAGTCGATAGATCATATATACATACAATCATACCATAGGCTAGCTTCTAGGGTTTAGCCTCTCTGATCTCGTGGTAGATCTACTCTTGTACTACCTATATCATCAATATTAATCAAGCAGGACGTAGGGTTTTACCTCCATCAAGAGGGCCCGAACCTGGGTAAACATCGTGTCCCATGCCTCCTGTTACCATCGATCCTAGACGCACAGTTCGGGACCCCCTACCCGAGATCCGCCAGTTTTGACACCGACACCTGCTATGAAAAGAAGAACCTGATAGTACATTGCAAATGCCTGATCAGTTCATTACACCCCCTGCCACTTGATGCACAATTTGGATGTCGAGGTTACTGTCAGTACCTCTAATAAGACAGCTTCAGTTCAAGACCAAAAAACACAAACTTATGCATTAGTCCAAGGTTCATCTGCCACTGCAAGTTGTATCATGTTATTTCTAATAGTGCATGCCATGTAGTTGTGTCAGTTGAACTAGTGAAAAAGAATGTTGTTGAAAAAATATACACATGCTACACAGTAAGTTCAATGATACATAAACTAGGAGTACTTCTAGTGTACTTGCATAAGTTATAGATGAACAAAAGAGAAGACATGCATCAGTTATATATATATATATATATGCATATCCATACATCTCTGCAGTTTAACAACCATCGATGCAAGTTCAACTTGTACAATGCCTTCAGTGCATGACATGTTACCCATAGCATGTATACGAGAAAAATGCAGAAAAGATTAATCCCAAAACTGTTGAATTTCATTGCAGAAGCGAGCAAGGCGACGCACGTAGCGAGCGTTTGATGAGCCAAGCAGATATGGGGCACCACCTGGTTGGGTAACACCAGAAATACCACCTGGATACTTCAACAATACAAGCAGATTTCAAGATACACCGGAATCATCAGAAGCACGGACAAGTTCTTCTATGTAGCAAACACCAATATCTGGAAATACAAGATTTGGCACTCGTGGGTTGCAACAAGGCCAACAATATCCCCAACAACAAATGTTTTCCTTCCCTAGCGCATGCAGAAAGCCAAGGACAGGAAGCCGTGGATGGGTTGCAACAAGGCTTCCACCAGTCGCTCTGTCAACATCAATCATCCGTGCTGCAAAAGCGGTTGCGACGGGAAGACCGGGCCAAAGAGACAGAAATTTTGGCCGCTCTAGCAGGTTCCAAAGTATGAGATATGAGCCATATA
Organism: Triticum dicoccoides; assembly: GCF_002162155.2. Classification (NCBI taxonomy): domain Eukaryota; kingdom Viridiplantae; phylum Streptophyta; class Magnoliopsida; order Poales; family Poaceae; genus Triticum; species Triticum dicoccoides. The sequence goes on from NC_041380.1 coordinate 433,517,862, forward strand.
GACAGGAGCAACCTCACAACGAATCTGAGGGGAGACAGCCGTACAATGAGAGACGGAGATCTTCGTCAACATTGCTCCCTCCAAGAGATGCATTGCTGCATGTGCCAAGGGTGACACCACCATTGCCCATACACCAGGGTGAACAGCAAACACCGGAGGCAGCACAGAGCTATACACATGTAAGTATCCATATAGAAAGAAAACCATACAAGAACAGTCCATACCATGGTACTGTGACCACCCCATCTAAACATTTTCATAACTGCATTTTTGTTTGCTCACTGTTGCGTGCACCCACCTAACATTAAAGCTTATGTTCTGCCAAGGCTAGAGATGCGCTTTGAAACTTTTGAAGAAGCAAAGAACTTCTACAACCTCTATGCGAAGCACGTGGGTTTTGCTGTCAAGGAAGGTTCCAAGTTTAAGTCCAGAGCCTACCTTTATTGCACGTGCTATGGAGTCTATCATTCGAAGGTGTCTGAAGCAAATAGACAGCGGAACAAATCAACAGCCAGGACTAACTGCGGGGCTAAAATGAGGCTGAAGATTGAAAAGGATGGAACACTTGTCATAAAAGATATAGTCTGGGAACACAACCACAGGCTACAGCTCACTCCGCAAATGCTTGTCTTCTTGCACTCCCACAAAAACTTTGACAAAACAATCTTGGAGTACGTCAAGTACCTACAGTTCAAAGGCATTGAACACGCGCAAATCATGAGCATACTGGGTGGTGATGACCCTGGTAGCTACTTCCTCGAAATGAATGCCAAAGACCTGATTAACCTGTAAGTACAAACTTGTTCTCCTCCCATAAACCGCCTATGTCTTTTTCCTCTGTCAGTACACACATATTACGCAACGCATGACCTGACGCCAGTTCAACATGCATTTTTGAATGACTGTTCACTTTTAATGTCCAGGAAAGCAAAAAATTCAAGGATGGATGATGTGGACGATGTCCTAAAGACTGTCAACTTATTTAGGGAGATGAAAGCTATAAACAGGGAATTCTTCTGTGACATGCAACTCGATGAGTCCGACAGAGTTAAGAACATATTCTGGGCGAATGCAAGCTGCCGAGGGGCCTATCAGGACTTCGGTGACTACGTAACATTTGAAACCACATATAAGACCAACAAGTACCATATGCCACTTGGGGTGTTTGTCGGTACTAACAACCACTTTCAGACTACATTCTTTGGTTTCGCCATGATAAGAGATGAGGATGCAGAATCATTCAGATGGATGTTCAAGACGTTTTTAAGGTGCATGAGAGGGAAGGCTCCTACATGCATCCTCACAGGTACAACCGTGAAAACCACCCCCAACCACCAGCACCACCCCCTCCACCCAAAAAACTAAAAGGAAAATAACCCGTTAAAAAATGTTTGTGTCAGTTCTATTTGTATATATGCACCAACATATGCTGACCACTCCACATCTCTTTTCTCATTACCAGACCAGTGCCCGACAATGGCTTTGGCGATTCCAAAAGTTTTCAAGAACACAGTACACAAGCTGTGCCGCTGGCACATTATGAAGAAGTACAGGGAACACCTCACATACCTGTACTACCTGCACGAAGACTTGAAAGAAGAATTCACAATCAATCCTCAACTGGCCCCTCATGCCAACTGAGTTTGAGGATGCCTGGAAAGGACTCATCGATAGGTACAACCTCCATGATGATGCCACGATGCTGGCCATGTGGAAGGAGCGTGAGAAATGGATATCAGTCTACTTCAAAGAAATTTTCTGCGCCAAAATGACATCCACACAGCAAAGTGAGAGCATGAACTATGTGCTCAAGAAGAACTTTGTAAGTCAGAGACAAAACCTACACCAGTTTGTCAGCCAGGTAAACTCCTGCGTCAAAACCAGGAGGCAGACAGAGAACCAAGAGACAATGGGTAACATGGTATAGCTCTATCACCTGTCGTGAGACAAAAACAAGCTTACTAAAGTAAAACTTTATTAGTTAGACAAGTTTTTGCTGCGAGAAAACTAACAATTTGGTCATCATTCTTGCATGTGCAGAAGGAACAAAACACGTTGACCTTCTATGGGTTTAACACCCAGATGGCAAAGGTTTACTCGCGAGCTGTGTACAGCGAGATCAGAAAAAGCCTAAAACTGAGCACACTCTTCACGACGACAGAGACGGAAGAGCCCACAAAGTACCTCGTGCGCTACAACAAACCACAAAATATGTCTGCATGGTCTCAGCACGCGTCCCAGGTGGTTGCAGACCCTGTGGGAGAAACATATGAGTGCGAGTGCAGGCTATGGGACCACACAAGTGAGGACTGCAAAAAAAGATGTTACATACTATACTACTTTATTTGCAAAGTTTTTGTTCAAATGAAATGACAAAAAACATGCACCTCTTCCAAAAACAAAATACAGGTCTTTTCTTTGTGCATGTCCTGTGCATGATGCAGACAATTAAGGCTCCCAGTGTTCCAGAGAAATATATCCTCAGGAGATACACCAAACGCCCGAACATCCAGCCAACATTCGACATAAATGACTTGAGGACAATAGCGTTAAACAAGGCATCCCAATACTGCATTGAAAGCTCACTCCTGACGCTCAACATGAGGGTGCATAGAAAAAGTTTGAGAAGCCAAGAGAAAATGGCGAGGTCGCGGGTCGTCATGGACAAACCTGAACAAGAACTCGACGCCATGCATTCTGCTGAAAATGGAGGTGTGGCGGACAATGATGCCATTGAGAAGGATATTGCTACAATGTTAACCGAGATGAATCATATGGGAGCTGTCTCTGTGCTTCAGTGTCATCCCTGGATCGGTAATGCTGACACACACAGTACTCGAAGGATTTATAACAGAGTAGCAATCACACAGTTATTACATCGAATGTCTCAAGAGAGAACTTATTACCATAATATGGCTTAAGGCCATCTAATATGATAACAGCGGAAGGCTTGGAAGATAAAGTGAGTCCATCAACTCCAACGGCATAGCTGAGCTGCACGGCAACGACCTAACGAACCTTACTCCTCGTCTAAAAAGTCTGCAACATAATACGTTGTAGCCCGAAAACGGGTCATCACATGGAATATGCTGGCAACATAACACAGTAGAGCAAGAACAGAATAATGCTATCACAACATGCATATATGGCTGGTGGAAAGCTCTATGGTTTATAGTTTTTGCGAAAAGCCAATTTTTTCCTACAACAAAGGAACATATTTTAATTTTACTATCATGGTAGTTGAAACATCATTGAGAAGGTTCCTCCAACTCAATCCCAATTAAAGTGATTAACAATCCAACAATATTAATTAAACATGATGAGATACATGTGATAACCCAAGTACTAGATACTCAAGAATTGTCCATAACCGGGGACACGGCTAACCATGATTAGATTGTACACTCTGCAGAGGTTTGCGCACTTTTCCCCACAAGACTCGATCTCCTCCATTGGATTTCTCGCACTACAGGGTGTTTGAGAAACGGATGAAAGAGACACAGTCTTTCAGAAACATTAACTCTCTACTCCGGACAGACCATACCAAACCTACATCCCACTACCTGCTGATCTGCCTCTTCAAGAGCTTCACGTAACTTACTCAACTATGCTAGAGCCCATAATAGCTTGTGGCTGCACACGGAAGTTTCTAGCATGAATCATCTCAGTTCCCTTTGAGCATGGGTGGCGGTCCATAGGAAGATCACACGGGTACTCCGGGATTTCCAAAAAATACAGGCAACACTGGGTACTCCAGGTGCCTCAATCCACCCAGTTGTTTAATTAAGTTGCCACCTTAAGTTGAACCGTTAATTTAACAATCTCACATCTGTCATGGATTTCACTCAAACCCAAACCATGTCTACGAGCATAGCATAGCATATAATATAAGCAACGCGTAGAGTAACTCCCAAGGGTTTGAATGTAACAGGGCAATAGGTTCTACCTCATCAACTACTTCCCAACCCACAAGTTAATGGCATCCTAATCATGCAATGTTTGAGGATTGGAACTAATGCATAAAAACTGGGTGATAAAGGGGTATGATCAAAGTGTTACTTGCCTTGCTGACGATCTGCGAAACCTAGGGACTCGTAGTAGCACGCTTCGCACTCCGGGTGTTCTATCGCAAGCAAACAATAGCATACATAAGTAACAAGCAACGATGCATGAGCAAAACTCAAATAAAGGAGGTTGACCAGAAAGTTCAAATTAAGAACTCCGGTCCGCAAAAAGAATCAAATCAAACGGAGCAACGAAACTCAAACGGCGAAAGAAAGAAGCTCCGTTTTCTAATCTGAAACTAGGTCAAATTTTACAGTAGAGAAAACTTGTTTGAGTTGGTTAAACGGAAAGAGGGTTTCGAGATGAAACTCTAGGCGCTTGAATCGCCTGATTCCAACTAACGAGCGAAAAGATAAACAGAAACTAAGATCAGATCAGAAATCCCGATCAGAGAAAATCACGGAATAAATCCGATATAAGAAAACTGACGAATGGACTAACAAATGACCGTTCGTTAGCTGTTTCTAACGGGCGAAGAACCGTTCGTTAAAACAAACGTTCGAACGAACGTTCGCTAACTAGAAGAACCGAGAAAACCGGCGAATCCGAAAAAAACGGATCTCGGGTTTCTAAAAAAACGAACGGTTTTTATAAAAAAACCGGCGGCGTAGTCCGGCGACTACCTCCGGCGAGAGGTCCAGCGAGGCGAGGTGCGGCGGCGGAGCGGCGGCTCGCGGGCCGGTGGCGGCGTTGGGCGGCGGCGGCAAGCGGCGGCGGAGGCGGCTAGCGC
>NC_041380.1:433522903-433560811 GCF_002162155.2 Triticum dicoccoides
GCGGGCGGCGGGGTTGGCGCGGGTGGTGGGGTTGGCGCGGGGTGGCGGGGTTGTGGGGGTGGGGGGGCTCGGGCGGCGCGTATATAAAGGGGCGGGGCGGGGCGGCTTGGAGTAGGAGCCAAGGCGGCGGCGACGGAGTCCGGCTCGGACTCCTAGTCCGAGCGGCGGTGAGGCGGCGCGCGCGGGGGAGGCAGCGGCGGCGGCTGCGGCCTGGCTCGGCTGGGCCTTAGGCCCAGTCGGGCACGGGAACTTTTTTATATATATAAATAATTTCGCCGACCGAAAAAAAAATCTTAGAAAAATAAATAAAAATCTAAAAATGCCAAAATAAATTTTCACCGTCTAAATAAAATATTTAGAACGAGATGAACATTTTCTTGGCCCTAAAATGCAATTTTGAAAATGTGCAATTTTTCTAATGCAAACAAAATTGCAATAAAATCCAAATAGAACAAATATTTGATTTTAATATTTTTCCTCCATTTCATTTATTTTGGAGAAGTCATATTATCTCCTCTCTTGTATTTTAATATGAAATATTTTCTGAGAGAAAAATAATTAAAACCAAAATCTTCGTTTCAAAATTTGATAAAAGAATCAAATATGAAAACCGGGAAATCCCCAACTCTCTCCGAGGGTCCTTGAGTTGCTTAGGATTTCGAGGATTACGGAACGGAAAAGCAATAAAACATGATATGCAATGATGATCTAATGTATAACATTCCAAATTGAAAATTTGGGATGTTACAAACCTACCCCCCTTAAGATGAATCTCGCCCTCGAGATTCGGGCTGGCTAGAAAATAGGTGCGGGTGGTCTTTGCTGAGATCATCCTCTCGGTCCCAGGTGGCTTCATTCTTGGTATGGTGGCTCCACTGAACTTTACAAAACTTGATAACCTTACTGCAGGTAACTCTGCTGGCAAACTCAAGAATCTTAACTGGTTTCTCCTCATAAGTCAAATCACTGTCCAACTGAATTGCCTCCAGGGGTACTGTATCTCTTAGCGGTATATCTGCCATCTCAGCATGACACTTCTTCAGCTGTGAAACGTGAAACACGTCATGAACTCCTGACAATCCCTCGGGTAACTCAAACTTGTAGGCAACTTCTCCAATCCGTTCCAAAATACGATACGGTCCTACAAATCTCGGGGCTAACTTTCCCTTAACTCCAAAACGTTTCACTCCTCGCAAGGGTGATACTCGCAGATATGCTCGATCTCCAATTTCATAGGTTACCTCCTTGCGTTTTGAGTCAGCATAACTCTTCTGCCTGGACTGAGAAATCTTCAGTCTATCACGAATCAATTTAACCTTCTCCTCAGACTCCTTGATCAAGTATGGTCCAAACAACTATCAGTCTCCTACCTCATCCCACATTAACGGTGTTCTGCACCTTCGTCCATACAGGGCTTTAAACGGTGCCATCTTCAAACTGGCTTAATTGCTATTGTTGTATGAAAACTCTGCGTATGGCAAATTGTCATCCCAACTAGATCCATAATCTAGCGCACAGGCTCTCAACATGTCCTCCAGAATTTGGTTGACTCTCTCTGTTTGTCCATCTGTCTGCGGGTGAAATGCTATACTAAACTCCAATCTCATTCCCAGGGTCTGGTGCAACTGGTGCCAAAACTTTGAGGTAAACTGTGTTCCTCGATTAGATACGATGGTCCTCGGAACTCCATGCAGACATACGATCCTGGACATATATATCTTGGCCAACTTTGCACATGTATAGGTGGTTTTCACTGGGATGAAGTGAGCTACTTTGGTCAAGCGATCAACTACTACCCATATGGAATCATATCCTGCTTTGGTCCTGGGCAATCCGGTGATAAAGTCCATGCCCAGTTTATCCCACTTCCATTCGGGTATCGGCATAGGCTGTAACAGTCCTGCTGGCTTCTGATGCTCTGCCTTCACGCGCTGACATACATCACATACGGCTGCATACTCGGCAATATCCTTCTTCATACCGGTCCACCAGAAACATTCCTTCAAACCCAAATAAATTTTGGTGTTTCCGCGGTGTTTCGAGTATGGTGAGTCATGGGCCTCTTGAAGTATTAACTTCCTGATCTCCTGGTTATTGGGCACAGAGATTCAGTCCTCAAACCATAAGGTATCATGCTCATCCTCAGGAAAACTTTTGGCCTTTCCTTCGCCCATCTTCTCCTTTATCTCGGCAATCTCCTTGTCCTCCTTCTGAGCTTCTCGAATCTTGTCCAGCAATGTCGACTGGACCTCCATTGTTGCAACGGATCCTCTAGTAACAATCTCCAATCGAAGTTCCATGATGTCCTCTGCTAGTTCCTTCGGCAGTCCCTTGCTTTCAAGGATATTAGCATAACTCTTCCGGCTCAAAGCGTCTGCTACGACATTGGCCTTTCCTGGATGATAGTGTAGCTTCATGTCATAATCCTTTATAAGCTCCAACCATCTCCCCTTGTCGAAGGTTCAGCTCCTTCTGGGTGAAAATGTACTTCAAACTCTTATGGTCCGTGTACACATCACAATGGTTTCCAATGAGGTAATGTCTCCAGGTCTTCAATGAGTGCACTACGGCTGCTAACTCCCAATCATGCGTGGCATAGTTCAACTCATGAGGTTTTAGTTGTCATGAGGCATACGAAACAACTCTCCCTTCCTGCATAAGCACACATCCAAGTCCTAAGCGTGAGGCATCGCAGTACACTTGGAACTCCTTATGTATATCTGGCGGTGTTAGCACTCGCGCTGTAGTCAAACATTTCTTCAACTCCTGGAAACTTGCCTCGCAATCTCCTTTCCATTTAAACTTAGTATCCTTCTTTAATAGTTCAGTCATTGGCTTTGCAATCTTGGAAAAGTTCTCAATGAACCTCCGATAATAACCTGCGAGTCCAAGAAAACTGCGGATCTCGCTAACTGAAGTGGGTGCCAACCATTCAGTGACTGACTGAATTTTGCTGGGGTCTACTGCTATACCTTCTCCCGATATAACATGTCCAAGGAACCCGACTTCCTTCAACCAAAACTCGCATTTGCTAAACTTAGCGTACAAGTGGTGTTCCCTGAGTTTCTCGAGAACTAAGCGCAAATGCTCCTTGTGCTCCTCCTCGTTCTTTGAGTATACCATAATATCATCAATAAACACCACAACAAACTTGTCCAAATACTCCATGAACACATTGTTCATCATGCTCATGAAATAGGCAGGGGCGTTAGTCAGTCCAAATGACATGACCGTGTACTCGTATAATCCATATCGTGTTGTGAACATTGTCTTCGGTATGTCCTTCTCTCGTATCTTCAACTGATGATACCCCGATCGCAAATCGATCTTCGAAAACACTTTAGCTCCTTGCAACTGATCAAACAGATCGTTGATCATCGGCAGTGGGTACTTGTTCTTAATAGTCACTTCATTTAATGCTCGATTTATCGACAACCATCCTTAGGGATTTATCCTTCTTCTCAACCAAAAGTACTGGGGCTCCCCAAGGTGATGAACTTCTTCGGATGTATCCTTTCTCCAATAACTCCTTGATCTGCTTCTTAATTTCTTCCAGATCATTTGCGGCATCCGATAGGGTCTCTTGGATATTGGTCTTGTACCTGGCAATAGCTCTATCAAAAACTCAATGTCTCTATCCGGTGGCATGCCTAGTAACTCCTCTGGAAAAACATCCGGGTAATCCTTCCCTATAGGCACTTCCTCCTGAATAACTCCCGTAAGGGCATTCACTTGACTCCTCCTAGGAACATGCCTAGATATATACTTAATCCTTTTTCCTTCCGGGGTGGTGAGATAAATCGACTTACTAGCATAGTCAATGCTTCCTCCAAACTTTGACATCCAGTCCATACCCAATATCACATCCAGTCCTTGTGACTCCAAGATAATTAGGTCGAACGGAAAAACATGTGTACCAATGGTTAAGGGTATCTGGTCACACCATCGGCTGGCCATATACTCTGCTCCGGGTGAACTTACTAAAAGAGGGGTCCTAAGGGTTTGGGTTGGTAGTTTAAACTTATCCACGAATCCCCTTGATATGTATGAATGCGATGCACCAGTATCGAAAAGAACAAGAGCGGTAAATGACTTAACCAAAAACTTACCTATTACCGTGTCCGGCTGCTCTTCAACCTCCTCCACGTTAACGTGGTTCACTTGTCGTTTGTTGAATGGATTTGGCTTCTTCCCAGCGCTCCCATTTCCATTTCCATTCTTTCCTTCAGGGCACTCCGTGGCGTAGTGTCCAGTCTTCCCGCACTTGAAACAAGTAACATGACTTAAGTCCCTTTTGGCGGGTGTGGCTGGGTTGGGGCGGTTATGATTATTGTTGGTCCCGTTCCCATTCCCATTCTTAGAACCATTGTGGTTATGCGATCCTCCTCCAGTGTGGTTGTGACCTCCATGGTTATGAACAAGTCCTCCAGAGTTCGGGGTTAGGTGAGGTTTCTGCTAAGCTCCTGGGTTGTACTACCCCTGTCCATACTTCATTTTGCGGCTCTCAATCTGTTGCTGCTTCCCTTCAATCATAGAGCCTTATCTACCAACTCCTGGTAGTTGTTGAAGGTTTCTACCATCAAATGCAAACTCATCTCATCATTCAGCCCTTCCATAAACTTCTCCTGCTTCGTAGCATCTGTGGCCACATCAGCAGGGGCATAGCGAAATAACTTGCTAAACTCGTCCGCTTACTGAGCCACAGTACTGTTCCCTTGGCGTAAGTTGTGGAACTCTCGCTTCTTCATTTGCATAGCTCCAGTGAAGACATGGGCTGTGCGGAAAGCTTGCTGAAACTGGCCCCAAGTGACATTGGCTATAGGAAAAGTGGCTGTGTAATTCTCCCACCATGAGGCTGCTGGTCCATCCAATTGATGTGTGACAAAGTGCACTCTCTCAGCATCTGTGCAACCTGCGGTGGTCAACTGCCTTCCAATACGGTGTAGCCAATCGTTTGCAACTATGGGCTCGGTGCTACTGGAAAACACTAGCGGCTGTAACCTTAGAAAATGGGCTAGGTTGTCCACGGGCGGCGGGTTGTTGTTGTTGTTGTTGCCCTGATTCTGAACTAGCAATTGCATCAACGTATTCTGCTATTGGATCAACTGGGTGAGCTCCGGTCGGAAGGCAAAACCGGTGTCACGTCTCGGAGGCATCTGAGGGGTTTAGATGGAAGAGATTAGAATAAAAAAGAGGTATAATGAGAAAACACTACCCATATGCCCATGAGACAAACACAATCATTTCACTCAATCAATCAAGCAAGGGCATACAAACGATCTAGAACTATCGCACAAGTGCTCAACTACTACTAAATACATGGGGGAATACTAGTGATATATGGCAATCATCTAGAAATTTTGATTGGTGGAAGACTCCATGATGTCTGCTCCAGCTTCGTCTTCATAGTCATCATCACTAGGATCGGAATCGGTGTCGTCGATGATGATGTAGTTGTCTGAGCAAGTGGGATCTTCGTCTTCGTCTCCTGGTGCTGGTCCTCCCATGAATACTCCAATCTTCTTAACTAGGTCGTCATTCTTCTCCAGTAGTGTCTTGATTTCCTCCTCATATCCATCGCATGCAAACTTGAGTTCCTCCTCCAGCTCGATGATCATAGTCTTCGCCTTCTTCAAGTCCATCATGTCCGCGCACATCTGGTTTTCCTGACGTCAGATGTGCTGGTTTAACTCGTGGATGAAAGCTGCAATGGATCTATCCTTCCTGGTGCTGATTACTTCCCATTGCTCGTCTTGGCTCCCACATCTTTGGTAAATAGTGTCCTTAAGCTTCCTGTTGTAAACTTCTCCAATGCGTCCAATGGTAATGTGGGCTGCCATGCTCTTGCCTACACTCCAGGTGGGTGCTTCAAAAGAAAACTCTATGGGTTTAGAAGTTGGCGAGAACGTCCTTCCTGGAACTTGTACTTGAATCATCCAGCGCTCCTCTTCAGGTAAAGTGGCGTTGTATGTCCCGGTGAAGCTTGGTATTCCAATGTTCAAGTACCTAGTGACTTCCGTCAAGTGGCGTCCAAAAGGTGTGTCTTCATCCGGTTGTGCAAACTTGTTCTTCATCTCCGTCATCCTAAAGAGTAGAAAATGGAGAGGAGTTAGAAATGAGAAGAGAAGGGTAACCTAGGGTTTATCTTAGTGGTCGTGTCCTACACTCAGCGTGTGCTCTGATACCATCTTGTAGTGACCCGACCTCAGATGGTCAAGTCTTTGTGCTTCAGTGTCATCCCTGGATCGGTAATGCTGACACACACAATACTCAAAGGATTTATTACAGAGTAGCAATCACACACTTATTACATCAAATATCTCAAGAGAGAACTTATTACAATAATATGGCTTAAGGCCATCAAATACGATAACAGCGGAAGGCTTGGAAGATAAAGTGAGTCCATCAACTCCAACGACATAGCTGAGCTGCACGGCAACGACCTAACGAACCTTAGTCCTCGTCTGAAAAGTCTGCAACATAATACGTTGCAGCCCGAAAACGGGTCAGCACATGGAATATGCTGGCAACATAACACAGTAGAGCAAGAACAGAATAATGCCATCACTACATGCATATATGGCTGGTGGAAAGCTCTATGGTTTATAGTTTTTGCGAAAAGCCAATTTTTGCCTACAACAAAGGAATAGATTTTTATTTTACTATCATGGTAGTTCAAACATCATTGAGAAGGTTCCTCCAACTCAATCCCAATTAAAGTGATTAACAACCCAACAATATTAATTAAACATGATGAGATACATGTGATAACCCAAGTACTAGATACTCAAGAATTGTCCGTAACCGGGGACACGGCTAACCATGATTAGATTGTACACTCTGCAGAGCTTTGCACACTTTTCCCCACAAGACTCAATCTCCTCCGTTGGATTTCTCGCACTACAGGGTGTTTGAGAAACGGATGACCGAGACACAGTCTGTCAGAAACATTAACTCTCTACTCCAGACAGACCATACCAGACTTACATCCCACTACCCTCTGATCTGCCTCTTCAAGAGCTTCACGTAACTTACTCAACTATGCTAGAGCCCATAATAGCTTGTGGCTGCACACGGGAGTTTCTAGCATGAATCATCTCGGTTTCCTTTGAGCCTGGGTGGCGGTCCATAGGAAGATCACACGGGTACTCCGAGATTTCCAAAAAATACAGGCAACACTGGGTACTCCAGGTGCCTCAATCCACCCAGTTGTTTGATTAAGTTGCCACCTTAAGTTGAACCGTTAATTTAACAATCTCACATATTTCATGGATTTCACTCAAACCCAAACCACACCTACAAGCATAGCATAGCATAGTAATATAAACAACGTGTAGAGTAACTCCCAAGGGTTTGAATGTAACAGGGCAATAGGTTCTACCTCATCAACTACTTCGCAACCCACAAGTTAATGACATCCTAATCATGAAATGTTTGAGGATTGGAACTAATGCATAAAAACTGGGTGATAAAGGGGTATGATCAAAGTGTTACTTGCCTTGCTGACGATCTGCGAAACCTAGGGACTCGTAGTAGCACGCTTCGCACTCCGGGTGTTCTATCGCAAGCAAACAATAGCATACATAAGTAACAAGCAACGATGCACAAGAAAAACTCAAATAAAAGAGGTTGACCAGAAAGTTCAAATTAAGAACTCCGGTCCACAAAAAGAATCAAATCAAACGGAGCAACAAAACTCAAACGGCGAAAGAAAGAAACTTCATTTTCTAATCTGAAACTAGGTCAAATTTTACAATAGAGAAAACTTGTTTGAGTTGGTTAAATGGAAAGAGGGTTTCGAGATGAAACTCTAGGCGCTTGAATCGCCTGATTCCGACTAACGAGCGAAAAGATAAACAGAAACTAAGTTCGGATCAGAAATCACGATCAGAGAAAATCACGGAATAAATTCGATAAAAGAAAACTGACGAACAAACTAACGAATGAGCGATCGTTAGCTGTTTCTAACGGGCGAAGAACCATTCGTTAAATCGAATGTTCGGACGAACGTCCGCTAACTAGAAGAACCGAGAAAACCGGCAAATCCGAAAAAAGAACGGATCTAGGGTTTCTAAAAAAACCAAACGGTTTTTATAAAAAAAACGGCGGCGGAGTCCGGCGACTACCTCCGGCGAGAGGTCCGGCGAGGCGAGGTGCGGCAGCGGAGCGGCGGCTCGTGGGGTGGCGGCGGCGTTCGGCGGTGGCGGCAAGTGACGGCGTTGGCGGCAAGCGGCGGCGGCTTAGCACGGCGGCAGTGGCTAGCGCGGGCGGCGGGGTTTTGGGGGTGGGGGGCTCGGGCAGCGCGTATATAAAGGGGCGGGGCGGGGCGGGGCGGCTTGGAGTAGAGGCCAAGGCGGCGACGACGGAGCCCGACTCGGACTCCTAGTCCGAGCGACAGCGAGGCGGCGCGCACGGGGGAGGTGGCGGCTACGGCCTGGCTCGGCTGTGCCTTAGGCCCAGTCGGGCACAAGAACTTTTTTTAAAATAAATAATTTCGCCGACCGAAAAAAATCCTAGAAAAATAAATAAAAATCTAAAAATGCCAAAAAAAATTCACCGTCTAAATAAAATATTTAGAACGAGATGAACATTTTCTTGGCCCTAAAATGCAATTTTGAAAACGTGCAATTTTTCTAATGCAAACAAAATTACAATAAAATACAAATAGAACAAATATTTGATTTTAATATTTTTCCTCCAATATTTCATTTATTTTGGAGAAGTCATATTATCTCCTCTCTTGTATTTTAATATGAAATATTTTCGGAGAGAAAAATAATTAAAACCAAAATCCTCATTTCAAAAGTTGATAAAAGAATCAAATATGAAAATCGGGAAATCCCCAACTCTCTCCGAGGGTCCTTGAGTTGCTTAGGATTTCGAGGATTACGGAACGGAAAAGCAATAAAACATGATATGCAATGATGATCATGTTGACCCGTTCGACAACGAGGAAGAGGAGTAGCAGCAACCAGAGCTTGCCCATGTGCACACTCAAGATCACCAACAAGCTCACATGCGAGATCATGAGCTTGATGGTGTTGTAGGCAAACGACATGACAACAACACATCCTACCAGCAGCAGTAGGAATGAGTGATTAAACCACCCATATTCTCAAACACAAAGGGGAGGAAGAGCAAGACGCAGGCAGCGAAAGCAGCGAAAGCAGCAGCCAAAAAGCCACCACGCCCCATCAAGCGTGTGGAATTTGGCCCGGACAGCAAACCTCTCGGGATAAGGGCATGCGGATTCTGCAACGTCGTGAGCGACCATAACTACCGCACATGCCCACTCCGCACAGATGGCACTGCCGAGAAGCACAAGCAGATTGGAGCCACCCAGGTTTCTACCAATGGAGACAACACACGTAACAGCTACACTTGCCGCAAGTGTGGGGGAACTAACGGGCATAATGCCCGCACGTGCAAAGTGGGCAAGGAGGTCATTGGCGCTGAACAAACACAGGACAAGGTGCAGAGTTCTAAAAAATTTAATGAAGACGATGAAGAAGAAGAGTTTGACGAGAATGACGACCAATCAGACGAAGACAATGAAGATGACACTGTCCGGGACAAGGAAACTGAAACTGACGATGAAGTTGCCAAGGTTCAACCAGGAAAGGGCGCCGGCAAGGCACAACATTCGGGGCCAGTTAGGAGAAGCTCAAGGCTAAACAACTGAACAATACATAGTGGTTTCAGTTGCCTCGGCACACAATGAGGAAACATTTCAGAAACACTGTCATTACCAAAACTTATTTAGCTTTATCGTCGATTTCTCGATCAGTACTATAGTTAAGATATAATTTGTGATTTGTGCCCGCTGAACCAGTGACATTATTATGTAAACCAACTGATGATCCTTTTGAATGCAGTCACAAATACATTTGAAAAACCTTATCTGGATTTACCTGACGCAAGTGCTACTGTCGACCAGTAACTCAGTAGCAAAAAAATGTCAAGGAAAATTTAAACTCCTATAGTACATCAGTACTGATAGTTCTCAGTCGTTAGTACAAAGACAGAGTACACATCAGTACTGATAGTTCTCAGTCGTCAGTACAAAGACAGAGTACACATCAGTACTGATATAATTTGTGATTTGTGCCCGCTGGAGCAGTCACATTATTACGTAAAACATTTGATAATCCTTTTGAATGCAGTCACAAAATACATTTGTACTGACGAAAAACACTACTGTTGACCAGTCGTCAGTACAAAGGCAGAGTAAAACAAACACACCCGTGAACACCTAAAAAACATCCTTTTGAAAAAAAAAACCTATGTCTGGTTCTGCCAGTCCCAATTCAGAAAGACCATTAGTACATAAAAATAATTACCTCCAACAAAAATGCGAATACAATACATTCTGTACTGATGAAAATCTAATTTATCTGTAAAAAATACTCAGAGATTATCTTGATATAAACAATCCTTTAAAAAATACAAAAAGTGTTTTAAAAAACATTAGCATCACACATAGTCTCATTGGTATTTGGTAAGTTCAATTACACTTAAATCACCAGTCCAAGTACCACAGTAGAGGAGTACAGACCTCCATCATCACCAACCCTGACATATGCAAGTGGGATGAGCAGCCGATAAGTATAGCTTGACAAGACAAATCAGTGCGATAGTAAAATGTCGTGATCACCACCCTTGAGACATGCAAGTGGGATTTAGCAGGTCATAAGTACAGCTTGACAAGACTAGTAAGTACAGCAGTAAAAACCATTGGACTTGGACGATTACTTCTTCCAGGCCACCACCCGTGTCACCCATTGAGCGGTTGCCACAACGGACTGCAAACGGCGACCCCACACCACTACACCCACTACACCCACGCCCCCGACGAACAGCCTCCCACAAATCCCCGTCGATGCACTGCAAAAAACCCCATTCTCTTCCATCTCTCCATCATCCCCACAAACAACCATTGCGCTTCCATCTCCCCTGCACACAAACCACAAACTTCTCTCTCACAAGCCCACAGCCGTCGGAGGAGGGCGATGGCGGAGGAACCGTCCACCAAGCGTCATCAAGACGAGCCATCAAACAAGAGCAGCAACCTCATCGATGTTCACGTCCCCGGCAAGAAGCGCGAATACACCAAAACCCTCAGAGATGTTGAGCTCCACGGCAAGGAGACGCTAGAGATCTCTGCAGCAGCGAACCAGACAAGGCCGACGAGGTGATCTCCAGGCTCTGGAGGAAGGCTGGCGGCATGCTTCGTAGGATCGTCGGTTTTGGTGTGCACTACACCAACGGAGATGAACTTCCCCAGATGGCAGCAGTCCTGCAGTTGTGCGTCGACGACCTCTGCTTGGTGTACCACATCGCAGCGGCCACAAAATGGTGAGCCATCCTACTCATTTGCCCTGTTTGGTTTATCTGTTTTATTAGTACTGTATCCTGGAAATTTCATCAGACTTGTTTCCCAACTAGATGTACTAGTGTGGCTTGTGAAAAGTGGATGCACTACTGCATTTTCTCAAGTAGATACACTATAAATGTATTTTCGAACCTGATGCACCGGATTACTATTTGGAAAATCTTGCGGAAGATTAATTTCTGAAGTTGACTGACTAGTCTAGTTTCTGAACTTGATCCAATAGTGTAGTATATGTACTCAATGTATTAAAAAGATGTTTCTGAACTTGATGTAGTGAAGTATTTTCTGAATTTGATCTAATGTTATTCTCATAAGAAAGAAAACTAAGGACTTGGTGAAGCATTGTTTATGTGTTATCCTATTCAACAAAAGTAAACTAAACTAGTACCAAAGCAGAACATACAACATTGACTGAAACTATGTATAATTCAAAAAAGAAGAATAACATGATGTACTTAATTTAATTTCAGAACTTTGTTTACTAGTTTATGAAGTAAATTCATCCTTTATTTATGCTACATAAACATATACTTAAATGGATTCATCGCTTGTATGACAAAACAAAAATGAATAATTCAAACATCAAAAGTAATGCTGATTTTCAAAAATGTCTCTCCCCTTGCAGGCCCAAGCGCCTGAACAAGTTGCTGCAGCATAAGAAGTTGTTCACATTTGCCGGTTTCAGCATTGAAAGCGACAAAGAGAAGATGAAGTTGTCCGGTTTGGAGATCAACCTAGACAAGTTCATCGACATTCAGCGCAAGTGGAGAGTACCATACACCGGAAAAGAGTACGACTCCTTGATTGATGTTGTAGCCAGCGTCATCCCCCCATTCTACAAAGGCATGAAGAAGAACATCAACACGCAGGAAGACTACAAACTATGGGGGACCAGCCCGCTGCCACACAACCTCATCGAGTACGCAGGAGTGGATGCATACGCCACGTACAAGGCATGGAGCATGATCGACTACATCACAGATGGTTCGGAAATTGCAAAAGAGCGGGAGGCTGCGAATTACTAGGACCAACCCTATTGCCCCTATGCGGGATGAAGATACATCAGAGCCTGCCTTCGTTTTACTTTCGCTTGTGCTTGCCTTTTATCTTGTTGTTTCAAATTAGTAGTTTGCTCTTGTTGGGTTGAACCAGTATGATTATGGCGTGCTTGTCATTGTTGAACTAGTTTATTTATGTCATCAAGTACAATGTTTTGCTTATCTCATTATATAAGCTTGGTAGCTTCGTATGTTGTTAATCCATCATTTCAAATTCAAAAGTAGCTTGTGAATAGAACTTTGTAGCTGCTCTAATGTACTAGTTATGATGCAACTAATCACACAACGTTGCTCTATGTCTAGTTTCGATTCAGTATTGTATAGAAAACATAATGTTGAGAACAATCAGCACAATTTGAGTTGCTTAACAACGCTTCAAAAGTTGAAGCAAAAATTCTTAGTACTCCATCTAGTGTTCTCATTCATATGTAGCTGCTAGATAATTAACAAGTACTACAAACAAAAAAAGTTAAGAAAGCATCAGCACACACTTATGCTGGTCGCTTGCAGATTAAGAATCACAGTACTAGTACACTTGATCGGACAGTACATACTTACTACAATAAAAAGTACATAGAAGCATCAGTCCATAAGGCTACTATGAATGGACTATCAGTACAACTTAATCTAAACGCAAGTACATCTTAAAATTACACTTACACAAAACTGACAAGAACTAGAGCAAAAAGCTTCAGTCCAAGTTACTGCTGGAGTCAAGTACTAGATTCAAACAAACAAAAAAAGTTCAACTACTAAAATGCAAAAAGTTCATAATTTAAAAAACTGAATTAATTATTACTTTCAAGTTCAACTACTAAAATGCAAAAAATTCAAACATATAATGTTTCTCAATTATGCTAAATATCTTATTACATAAAATCTAACAAGTTCAACTACTAAAAATGCAAAAAGGTTCAAACATATAATGTTTGTCAATTATGCTAAATTTCTTATTTACATAAAATCTGACAAGTTCAACTACTAAAATGCAAAAAGTTCAAAATAGAATTTATTTTTCAATTATGCTAAATTTCTAATTTATATAAAATCTCACAAGTTCAACTACTAAAATAAAAGAAGTTCAAATAGAATTTATTTGTCAATTCTGCTAAATTTCTAATTTATATAAAATTTGTACACACCTCAATGAACGGTCTGGTCATAAAATAATCTCAATCCCCACAAAACACCGAAAAAAACAAAAAAACTCAGTTCAATCATACATATGACATAAGTACTAAAAAGCAGGATCAGTGAGGCCACTGACACCACTACGACACCAAATTTCAAAACCGCACGTTGTATGAAATTACATTTCAGTTCACACAGCACTAAACCATAAGTGCACTAAAATGAGAATACAAAAACTATAAAGGCCTAACTTAGGTAAGTACAGATGAAAACAAAATAAGTACCAGTTTTGAGCAACAACTCCCGGGGCACTGAAAAATGTCTTCAGATAAACTAGTCTATAAAACTTCAGTGGAAAACAAATACTTAACATCCTTAGGGAAAAACATCACAAAGCATACGTCACCTAAACAGTCCAAAATGTCGTCATCACCACCCCTGAGATATGCAAGTGGGATTTAGCAGGTCAAAAGTACAACTTGACAAGATAAGTCAGTGTAGCAGTAAAACCATTTGAATTGGACTATTGCTTCTTCAAGGCCACCACTCGCGCCACCCACTGAGCGGTTGCCACAAGGGACTGCAAACGGGCACCCCCACGACCACCACACCCACGCCCATGATGAACCGCCTCCCACACATCCCCGTCGACGCACTGCAAAATACCCCCATCGTCTTCCATCTCTGCCTCATTCCCAGAAACCACCATTGCCGCTTCAATTTCCACCACAGACAAACCAAAAACTTCTCTCTCCCAAGCCCACAGTCGCCGCGGGAAGGCGATGGCGGAGGAACCATCCGCCAAGCGTCATCATGGCGAGCCATCGGACAAGAGCAGCGACCTCGTCGACGTTCACGTCCCCGGTGAGAAGCGCGAGTACACGAGAACCCTCACAGGGGTTGAGCTCCACGGCAAAGAGACGCTGGAGATCGTCTACACCAGCGAAACAGACACTTCTGCCTGTCCTTAATATTGTTCAAACTATGTATTCGTGTTGCTCGCACTTCTGCATGTCCTTAATATTGTTGTTTCAGATTTGTAGTTTGCTTTCGTTATGTTGAACCAGCTACCTTATGTTATGTGTGTCAGGGTTTGAAAAAGTTTGCCTATTTCTATCATGTACATCATTTGCTTATGTCAGTTAACAAGTTTGTTAGCTTCCTATTTTTGTTCATCCATCTTTTGAAGTTGAAGTAGGTTGAAGTTGAAACTAGTCATGCAGAAACAAAAAATCATACATGGATATTTTCACACAAAAAACAAAAACAGTGGCAGACTAACTAAGGACACCAGCAAAATAGTAGAATTGGATGCTCAGTACAGCTTAGACATTTACGATAGTACTATCACACTAAGAAAATTCAGTTTTTAGTTTCAGAAGAACACTAAAAAGACTAAGTTTCAGCCGAGGACTACTAACAGCATCGTGCTAATAGTAGGTAGAAATTTACTAAGTACTGCAATAGGAGAAGCAAAGAACAATCAGTACACATTTCCAAGCCACTAGCATGGTAGACTGAGAGTTCTGGTACACTTGAACAAAACGGTACATTCATTCTACAAAAATATAAAAAGGAACGGGAAGCTTCAGTTCACATTCCATAAAACATTTACACACTCAAGAATTACACTAATAGTACAACTGAAATGTCAGTACAACTTAGTCTGTAAGGCAAGTACTATGATCATACAAAACATTGCCTTGAGAAGAACCACAGCCTAGAAAATAGGTCCCCACCGGAGACATATTTAAATGTAGCTAATTTAAACCAGTACTTAAATTTTACTATGAAGTTCAACTACTACAATTCAAGAAGTTCAAACAAAAAATTGGCTCTCAAATCTTGCTAAATTTCTTATACTTGAATAAAATCTGGCTAGAGATGATGTAGCTACTTGGTCGTAAATAATTTCAATCACAAAAAAAACTTTAGTTCTAATACATTATATGAAATCAGTTCTACATAACAAGGAAGCGTCACTCCACTCATGCTAGATCCACAAGTGCCATCGTGACACCAAAATTTTAAAAGCCTAACGATGAACGACATTACAATTCAGTACTAACATAACTATACTATAAGTATGGGAAAAAGAGGGTACGGAAACTATAAAGGTCCAACCTAGGTTGGGACAGATGAAAATAAATGATAAATCTCACTTTTCCCAACAACAACTCGTAATGAACTTGGGAAGACGTGTTTTCAGTTCAACTAGTTTACAAGACTTCAGTAGAAAAAATAGAACTTAACCAGAATGAATTCCCAATGAAACATACACAAGTGATATATCACACAGCTATCAAAAATCAAAGACATCCAAAACACTACCAATCAAAGCCAACAATGCTTTCAAGAGATATATCACACAACTA
Organism: Triticum dicoccoides; assembly: GCF_002162155.2. Taxonomy (NCBI): domain Eukaryota; kingdom Viridiplantae; phylum Streptophyta; class Magnoliopsida; order Poales; family Poaceae; genus Triticum; species Triticum dicoccoides. The sequence goes on from NC_041380.1 coordinate 433,538,860, forward strand.
TCCATTTCACTACGCGAATGATGACCATTTCTTCTATGCACCAGGAGCCAAAGGCTGAAACTCCTTGGGAAGTTCCGTCACCAGAAGCTGGTTATTCCGATTGAACACAACTCTATACAGATCCTCAGCCTTCCAATCAACAATACGAGGATGCAAAACAATGAAACAAATTATCAAAAATCATGACACATTAAAAAGAAGAACACACAATCAGCCAACCACGGAAAAGTGAAAAGCTCAACTAGAACCCATAGCTTTATCTCGAATGCTCCCAACGATCTTTTCACCATCATAGGATCCTGCATACTTCAGAGTATAATGGCCACATTCATTCGCCCCTTGAAGTGGAACCTTCACAACCGTTGGTTTCTTTGCAAAAAGCTCCCATTTGGGCTGCTTGCTCGCATTGTACTGAGCATCACCATACACATCCTTCATTACTTGGACCATCCTGGAGATCTGTAAGAAAAGAAAAGAAACCACACATTTTCAGGTCTAAGAAAAAAGCAGAAACAAAGATGCAGAAAAATTAATCCAGTACAGATAATAAATGTCACTCACAATCTTCTCGTAGTCTTTATGATAGGTGTTCTTTGAAGGACGATGGTTCTTCGGATAAGGTAAAGAGTCAAGGATGTCGATGCTACTTCGGTACTGATTCATGACATATAAGGAAAAGTGGTTCACTTTCTTACCTTTGGTAAAACCATAGGCTTGAATAGAGGCATCATGATCTAAAAACAGATGACCAAAAAAAGAGATGTTAAATATTCAAAATAAAAACCAGCATGACAACAAACAAATAAAACAAAAAATCAGCTAGTAGATCTCACAAGGTCGGCACTGAGCAAGTCTTCATTATCTTTAACATAGCTCTTGAAATCTCTCGCTGCACTCTTCACATTAAACTCTTTATTTTCATCACCATAAAACGTAGAGTGAAGCACAACCTGCAAAAAAATCCAAAAAAGAAATAGACAGGGGAAAAGGATAAACAAAGCAAGGTATTATTAAAACTCATAAAACAAAAAAGGCGTTCTTGTCTAAGAGAAACAAACGATCTGATTGGTTACCGTGATGAAATATGGACTCAGCAATATCCTTTTCCCAGACGCAAAATCAACATTTCTATCGGGATCTTTCTTCCAATCATCAATAAGGAAGTCCATTACATCACCCTCCATCATTTTCCCAGGTGCAAAAACTTCCCATATGTGTTTCCCAGTGAAGCTGGTTACGCTATCATTAGGCTGAGGTATCATTGAGAATGTATTGCTGCAGCACGGACAAGAAAAAAAAGCAGGGGAAGCAAAGATAAGGCATTCATAGCAGTTCAAGTTGTATAAAAAGTAACAGTTCAGGTCATATCTATCTAGCAGTTACATAGAAAAGAGGAAAAGAAGAGGAAACATAATGAGGGATACTCACTCGGCATACTTCTCACATGCTTTATCGCTAAGAAACGGATTATACAACTTGCGAGCCTTGTCCAGGTGAGGGAATCTATGAGGCTGAAGCTGCTGCACAGGGGAGCAAAAATTTATAGGAGCTCTGGGTGCATGCTTTGTGCTTGTAACATTGCCAGAATCCAAAGCAAGATCCTTCCTAGCACCACCAGCTCTACGGGCCACTATTCTAGCAAGTGGGGATAAACCCTTGGCAGCAGCAACGCTCCTGGTGACTCTTCCCATGCCAGAAATCTTGTCAAACGCATCATCATCGTTGTCTATCAATTCCACAATGGGATTCTTGGGTGTAGAGGGGCTCTCTGCACAAGCAGCCGTAGAACCTTTCAGAGCTCCAAAATGCCGTCATCACCACCCCTGAGATATGCAAGTGGGATTTAGCAGGTCATAAGTACAACTTGACAAGATAAGTCAGTGTAGCAGTAAAACCATTTGAATTGGACTGTTGCTTCTTCAAGGCCACCACCCGCGCCACCCACTGAGCGGTTGCCACAAGGGACTGCAAACGGGCACACCCACGACCACCACACCCACGCCCATGACGAACCGCCTCCCACACATCCCCGTCGACGCACTGCAAAATACCCCCATCGTCTTCCATCTCTGCCTCATTCCCAGAAACCACCATTGCCGCTTCAATCTCCACCACACACAAACCAAAAACTTCTCTCTCCCAAGCCCACAGTCGCCGCGGGAAGGCGATGGAGGAGGAACCATCCACCAAGCGTCATCATGGCGAGCCGTCGGACAAGAGCAGCGACCTCGTCGACGTTCACGTCCCCGGTGAGAAGCGCGAGTACACGAGAACCCTCACAGGGGTTGAGCTCCACGGCAAAGAGACGCTGGAGATCGTCTACACCAGCGAAACAGACACTTCTGCCTGTCCTTAATATTGTTCAAACTATGTATTCGTGTTGCTCGCACTTCTGCATGTCCTTAATATTGTTGTTTCAGATTTGTAGTTTGCTTTCGTTATGTTGAACCAGCTACCTTATGTTATGTGTGTCAGGGTTTGAAAAAGTTTGCCTATTTCTATCATGTACATCATTTGCTTATGTCAGTTAACAAGTTTGTTAGCTTCCTATTTTTGTTCATCCATCTTTTGAAGTTGAAGTAGGTTGAAGTTGAAACTAGTCATGCAGAAACAAAAAATCATACATGGATATTTTCACACAAAAAACAAAAACAGTGGCAGACTAACTAAGGACACAAGAAAAATAGTAGAATTGGACGCTCAGTACAGCTTAGACATTTACGATAGTACTATCACACTAAGAAAATTCAGTTTTTAGTTTCAGAAGAACACTAAAAAGACTAAGTTTCAGCCGAGGACTACTAACAGCATCGTGCTAATAGTAGTTAGAAATTTACTAAGTACTGCAATAGGAGAAGCAAAGAACAATCAGTACACATTTCCAAGCCACTAGCATGCTAGACTGAGAGTTCTGGTACACTTGAAAAAAACGGTACATTCATTCTACAAAAATATAAAAAGGAACGGGAAGCTTCAGTTCACATTCCATAAAACATTGACACACTCAAGAATTACCTAATAGTACAACTGAAATGTCAGTACAACTTAGTCTGTAAGGCAAGTACTATGATCATACAAAACATTGCCTTGAGAAGAACCACAGCCTAGTAAATAGGTCCCCACCGGAGACATATTTAAATGTAGCTAATTTAAACCAGTACTTAAATTTTACTATGAAGTTCAACTACTACAATTCAAGAAGTTCAAACAAAAAATTGGCTCTCAAATCTTGCTAAATTTTTATACTTGGATAAATCTGGCTAGAGATGATGTAGCTACTTGGTCGTAAATAATTTCAATCACAAAAAAACTTTAGTTCTAATACATTATATGAAATCAGTTCTACATAACAAGGAAGCGTCACTCCACTCACACTAGATCCACAAGTGCCATCCTGACACCAACATTTTAAAAGCCTAACGGTGAACGACATTACAATTCAGTACTAACATAACTATACTATAAGTATAGGAAAAAGAGGGTACGGAAACTATAAAGGTCCAACCTAGGTTGGGACAGATGAAAATAAATGATAAATCTCACTTTTCCCAACAACAACTCGTAATGAACTTGGGAAGACGTGTTTTCAGTTCAACTAGTTTACAAGACTTCAGTAGAAAAAATAGAACTTAACCAGAATGAATTCCCAATGAAACATACACAAGTGATATATCACACAACTATCAAAAATGAAAGACATCCAAAACACTACCAATCAAAGCCTACAATGCTTTCAAGAGATATATCACACGACTATCCATTTCACTACGCGAATGATGACCATTTCTTCTATGCACCAGGAGCCAAAGGCTGAAACTCCTTGGGAAGTTCCGTCACCAGAAGCTGGTTATTCCGATTGAACACAACTCTATACAGATCCTCAGCTTTCCAATCAACAATACGAGGATGCAAAACAATGAAACAAATTATCAAAAATCATGACACATTAAAAAGAAGAACACACAATCAGCCAAACACGGAAAAGTGAAAAGCTCAACTAGAACCCACAGCTTTATCTCGAATGCTCCCAACGATCTTTTCACCATCATAGGATCCTGCATACTTCAGAGTATAATGGCCACATTCATTCACCCCTTGAAGTGGAACCTTCACAAACGTTGGTTTTTTGGCAAAAAGCTCCCATTTGGGCTGCTTGCTCGCATTGTACTGAGCATCACCATACACATCCTTCATTACTTGGACCATCCTGGAGATCTGTAAGAAAAGAAAAGAAACCACACATTTTCAGGTCTAAGAAAAAAGCAGAAACAAAGATGCAGAAAAATTAATCCAGTACAGATAATAAATGTCACTCACAATCCTCTCGCAGTCTTTATGATAGGTGTTCTTTGAAGGATGATGGTTCTTCGGATAAGGTAAAGAGTCAAGGATATCGATGCTACTTCGGTACTGATTCATGACATATAAGGAAAAGTGGTTCACTTTCTTATCCTTTGGTAAAACCATAGGCTTGAATAGAGGCATCATGATCTAAAAACAGATGACCAAAAAAAGAGATGTTAAATATTCAAAATAAAAACCAGCATGACAACAAACAAATAAAACAAAAAATCAGCTAGTAGATCTCACAAGGTCGGCACTGAGCAAGTCTTCATTATCTTTAACATAGCTCTTGAAATCTCTCGCTACACTCTTCACATTAAACTCTTTATTTTCATCACCATAAAATGTAGAGTGAAGCACAACTTGCAAAAAAAGCCAAAAAAGAAATAGACAGGGGAAAAGGATAAACAAAGCAAGGTATTATTAAAACTCGGAAAACAAAAAAGGCGTTCTTGTCTAAGAGAAACAAACGAACTGATTGGTTACCGTGATGAAATATGGACTCAGCAATATCCTTTTCCCAGACGCAAAATCAACATTTCTATCGGGATCTTTCTTCCAATCATCAATAAAGAAGTCCATTACATCACCCTCCATCATTTTCCCAGGTGCAAAAACTTCCCATATGTGTTTCCCAGTGAAGCTGGTTACGCTATCATCAGGCTGAGGTATCATTGAGAATGTATTGCTGTAGCACGGACAAGAAAAAAAAGCAGGGGAAGCAAAGATAAGGCATTCATAGCAGTTCAAGTTGTATAAAAAGTAACAGTTCAAGTCATATCTATCTAGCAGTTACAAAGAAAAGAGGAAAAGAAGAGGAAACATAATGAGGGGTACTCACTCGGCATACTTCTCACATGCTTTATCGCTAAGCAACAGATTATACAACTTGCGAGCCTTGTCCAGGTGAGGGAATCTATGAGGCTGAAGCTGCTGCACAGGGGAGCAAAAATTCATAGGAGCTCTGGGTGCATGCTTTGTGCTTGTAACACTGCCAGAATCCAAAGCAAGATCCTTCCTAGCACCACCAGCTCTACGGGCCACTATTCTAGCAAGTGGGGATAAACCCTTGGCAGCAGCAACGCTCCTGGTGACTCTTCCCATGCCAGCAATCTTGTCAAATGCATCATCATCGCTGTCTATCAATTCCACAATGGGATTCTTGGGTGTAGAGGGGCTCTCTGCACAAGTAGCCGTAGAACCTTTCAGATCTCCAAAATGCCGTCATCACCACCCCTGAGATATGCAAGTGGGATTTAGCAGGTCATAAGTACAACTTGACAAGATAAGTCAGTGTAGCAGTAAAACCATTTGAATTGGACTATTGCTTCTTCAAGGCCACCACCCGCACCACCCACTGAGCGGTTGCCACAAGGGACTGCAAACGTGCACCCCCACGACCACCACACCCACGCCCATGACGAACCGCTTCCCACACATCCCCGTCGACATACTGCAAAATACCCCCATCGTCTTCCATCTCTGCCTCATTCCCAGAAACCACCATTGCCGCTTCAATCTCCACCACACACAAACCAAAAACTTCTCTCTCCCAAGCCCACAGTCGCCGCGGGAAGGCGATGGAGGAGGAACCATCCACGAAGCGTCATCATGGCGAGCCGTCGGACAAGAGCAGCGACCTCGTCGACGTTCACGTCCCCGGTGAGAAGCGCGAGTACACGAGAACCCTCACAGGGGTTGAGCTCCACGGCAAAGAGACGCTGGAGATCGTCTACACCAGCGAACCAGACACTTCTGCCTATCCTTAATATTGTTCAAACTATGTATTCGTGTTGCTCGCACTTCTGCATGTCCTTAATATTGTTGTTTCAGATTTGTATTTCGCTTTCGTTATGTTGAACCAGCTACCTTGTGTTATGTGTGTCAGGGTTTGAACAAGTTTTCCTATTTCTATCATGTACATCATTTGCTTATGTCAGTTAACAAGTTTGCTAGCTTCCTATTTTTGTTCATCCATCTTTTGAAGTTGAAGTAGGTTGAAGTTGGAACTAGTCATGCAGAAACAAAAAATCATACATGGATATTTTCACACAAAAAAACAAAAACAGTGGCAGACTAACTAAGGACACCAGCAAAATAGTAGAATTGGACGCTCAGTACAGCTTAGACATTTACGATAGTACTATCACACTAAGAAAATTCAGTTTTTAGTTTCAGAAGAACACTAAAAAGACTAAGTTTTAGCCGAGGACTACTAACAGCATCGTGCTAATAGTAGTTAGAAATTTACTAAGTACTGCAATAGGAGAAGCAAAGAACAATCAGTACACATTTCCAAGCCACTAGCATGCTAGACTGAGAGTTCTGGTACACTTGAACAAAATGGTACATTCATTCTACAAAAATATAAAAAGGAACGGGAAGCTTCAGTTCACATTCCATAAAACATTGACACACTCAAGAATTACACTAATAGTACAACTGAAATGTCAGTACAACTTAGTCTGTAAGGCAAGTACTATGATCATACAAAACATTGCCTTGAGAAGAACCACAGCCTAGAAAATAGGTCCCCCCCGGAGACATATTTAAATGTAGCTAATTTAAACCAGTACTTAAATTTTACTATGAAGTTCAACTACTACAATTCAAGAAGTTCAAACAAAAAATTGGCTCTCAAATCTTGCTAAATTTCTTATACTTGAATAAAATCTGGCTAGAGATGATGTAGCTACTTGGTCGTAAATAATTTCAATCACAAAAAAAAACTTTAGTTCTAATACATTATATGAAATCAGTTCTACATAACAAGGAAGCGTCACTCCACTCACGCTAGATCCACAAGTGCCATCCTGACACCAAAATTTTAAAAGCCTAACGGTGAACAACATTACAATTTAGTACTAACATAAGTATACTATAAGTATTGGAAAAAGAGGGTACAGAAACTATAAAGGTCCAACCTAGGTTGGGACAGATGAAAATAAATGATAAATCTCACTTTTCCCAACAACAACTCGTAATGAACTTGGGAAGACGTGTTTTCAGTTCAACTAGTTTACAAGACTTCAGTAGAAAAAATAGAACTTAACCAGAATGAATTCCCAATGAAACATACACAAGTGATATATCACACAACTATCAAAAATCAAAGACATCCAAAACACTACCAATCAAAGCCTACAATGCTTTCAAGAGATATATCACATAACTATCCATTTCACTACGCGAATGATGACCATTTATTCTATGCACCAGGAGCCAAAGGCTGAAATTCCTTGGGAAGTTCCGTCACTAGAAGCTGGTTATTCCGATTGAACACAACTCTATACAGATCCTCAGCCTTCCAATCAACAATACGAGGATGCAAAACAATGAAACAAATTATCAAAAATCGTGACACATTAAAAAGGAGAACACACAATCAGCCAAACATGGAAAAGTGAAAAGCTCAACTAGAACCCACAGCTTTATCTCGAATGCTCCCAACGATCTTTTCACCATCATAGGATCCTGCATACTTCAGAGTATAATGGCCACATTAATTCGCCCCTTGAAGTGGAACCTTCGCAAACGTTGGTTTCTTTGCAAAAAGCTCCCATTTGGGCTGCTTGCTCGCATTGTACTGAGCATCACCATACACATCCTTCATTACTTGGACCATCCTGGAGATCTGTAAGAAAAGAAAAGAAACCACACATTTTCAGGTCTAAGAAAAAAGCAAAAACAAAGATGCAGAAAAATTAAGGTAAAGAGTCAAGGATGTCGATGCTACTTCGGTATGACATATAAGGAAAGTGGTTCAATTTCTTATCCTTCGGTAAACCATAGGCTTGAATAGAGGCATCATGATCTAAAAACAGATGACCAAAAAAAGAGATGTTAAATATTCAAAATAAAAACCAGCATGACAACAAACAAATAAAACAAAAAATCAGCTAGTAGATCTCACAAGGTCGGCACTGAGCAAGTCTTCATTATATTTAACATAGCTCTTGAAATCTCTCGCTGCACTCTTCACATTAAACTCTTTATTTTCATCACCATGAAACGTAGAGTCAAGCACAACCTGCAAAAAAAGCCAAAAAAGAAATAGACAGGGGAAAAGGATAAACAAAGCAAGGGATTATCAAAACTCATAAAACAAAAAAGGCGTTCTTGTCTAAGAGAAACAAATGATCTGATTGGTTACGATGAAATATGGACTCAGCAATATCCTTTTCCCAGATGCAAAATCAACATTTCTATCGGGATCTTTCTTCCAATCATCACTAAGGAAGTCCATTACATCACCCTCCATCATTTTCCCAGGTGCAAAAACATCCCATATGTGTTTCCCAGTGAAGCTAGTTACGCTATCATCAGGCTGAGGTATCATTGAGAATGTATTGCTGTAGCACGGACAAGAAAAAAAAGCAGGGGAAGCAAAGATAAGGCATTCACAGCAGTTCAAGTTGTATAAAAAGTAACAGTTCAGGTCATATCTATCTAGCAGTTACAAACAAAAGAGGAAAAGAAGAGGAAACATAATGAGGGATACTCACTCGGCATACTTCTCACATGCTTTATCGCTAAGCAACAGATTATACAACTTGCGAGCCTTGTCCAGGTGAGGGAATCTATGAGGCTGAAGCTGCTGCACAGGGGAGCAAAAATTCATAGGAGCTCTGGGTGCATGCTTTGTGCTTGTAACACTGCCAAAATCCAAAGCAAGATCCTTCCTAGCACCACCAGCTCTACGGGCCACTATTCTAGCAAGTGGGGATAAACCCTTGGCAGCAGCAACGCTCCTGGTGACTCTTCCCATGCCAGCAATCTTGTCAAACGCATCATCATCGCTGTCTATCAATTCCACAATGGGATTCTTGGGTGTAGAGGGGCTCTCTGCACAAGCAGCCGTAGAACCTTTCAGAGCTCCAAAATGTCATCATCACCACCCCTGAGATATGCAAGTGGGATTTAGAAGGTCATAAGTACAACTTGACAAGATAAGTCAGTGTAGCAGTAAAACCATTTGAATTGGACTGTTGCTTCTTCAAGGCCACCACCCGCGCCACCCACTGAGCGGTTGCCACAAGGGACTGCAAACGGGCACCCCCACGACCGCCACACCCACGCCCATGACGAACCGCCTCCCACACATCCCTGTCGACGCACTGCAAAATACCCCCATCGTCTTCCATCTCTGCCTTATTCCCAGAAACCACCATTGCCGCTTCAATCTCCACCACACACAAACCACAAACTTCTCTCTCCCAAGCCCACAGTCGCCACGGGAAGGCGATGGCGGAGGAACCATCCGCCAAGCGTCATCATGGCGAGCCGTCGGACAAGAGCAACGACCTCGTCGACGTTCACGTCCCCGGTGAGAAGCGCGAGTACACGAGAACCCTCACAGGGGTTGAGCTCCACGGCAAAGAGACGCTGGAGATCGTCTGCACCAGCGAACTAGACAAGGTCGACGAGGTGATGAGCAGGCTCTGGATGAAGGGCGGCGGCTTGTATCCGAGCTTCATCGGAGTTGATGTGGAGTTCACCAGGGATGATGAACCTCCACAGATGGCGGCAGTCCTGCAGTTGTGCGTCGAGGAACTCTGCTTGGTTTACCACATTGCAGCAGCCACAAAATGGTAACCCATACTACTGTTCATTCATATGTTGTACTAGTACTACTCACTAAAAACTTCATTAAACTAGTTTTCCAACTAGATGAACTACTATACTTTGTGAAGTGTATGCATGAGTACATGTTTCTCAACTTACATGCAAATTCTGAAACTGTGAAGTGGATTGTTTCACCAGATTAGCATCTAAAAAAATGTTTATAGAATTCTAAACTTGATGCACCAAATTAATTTCTGAACTTGATGTTCTAGCATAGATTCTGATCTTGATGCACTAGTATAGTTATATAGAATTGATGTATTAAAAGATGTTTGGTGAAGTGGTATAGGTCCATATCTTGATGCACATGTTTCTCAAATTAATTTCTGAACTTGATATAGAATTTATGCACACAGATGTATCAAGCACTGGTATAGGTCTTTTATTCAACCAAAAAGAAAACTAAACTTGAATCAAGCAGCACATATATCATTGAATCTGATAAAATGATTCTTGAATTTGGTGAAGCACTGAAGACAGCAAAAAAGAAAAATAACATGGTGTAATTGAATTTAATTTCAGGACTTTGTGTACTAGTTTCTGGACTACATTCATCCATGACATATACTATATAAGCATCTACCTCATGGATTATCACTTTCAAAACCAAAAAATAGAAGAATTAAATCTTCAAAAAAGAACACTAACCTTCAATGTGTGTCTCCCCCCTTGCAGGCCCAAGCACCTCAAACAGTTCCTGCGAGAGGAGAAATTGTACACATTTGTCGGTTTCAACATTGGAGGCGACAAGCGGATGTTGAACAAGTCTGGTTTGGAGATCAACCCCAACAACTTCATCGACGTGCAGCGCAAGTGGAAAGATCCACACACCAGCAAATATTTCGACTCCTTGGCCGATGTAGCAGGCGGCGTCATCCACCCATTCTACAAAGGCATGAAGAAGAAGATCGAGAAGAAGGAAGACCACAAAAAGTGGGGGACCAGCCCGCTGCCAGACAACCTCATCACGTACGCAGGAATAGATGCGTACGCCACGTACAAGTCATGGAAGACAATCGACAACATCGTGACAGGTTGGGGTATTTCAGAAGAGCAGGAAGCTGGCCCCTACTACCACTGCAACTTCGCGGGATGAGGATGCATGAAAGTCTGTATTCGTGTTGCTCGCACTTCTGCCTGTCCTTAATATTGTTGTTTCGGATTTGTAGTTCGCTTTCGTTATGTTGAACCAGCTACCTTATGTTATGTGTGTCAGGGTTTGAACAAGTTTGCCTATTTCTATCATGTACATCGTTTGCTTATGTTAGTCAACAAGTTTGCTAGCTTCCTATTTTTGTTCATCCATCATTTGAAGTTGAAGTTCGTTGAATTTGAAACTAGTCATGCAGAAACAAAAAATCATACATGGATATTTTCACACAAAAAAAACAAAAACAGTGGCAGACTAACTAAGGACACCAGCAAAATAGTAGAATTGGACGCTCAGTACAGCTTAGACATTTACGATAGTACTATCACACTAAGAAAATTCAGTTTTTAGTTTCAGAAGAACACTGAAAAGACTAAGTTTCAGCCGAGGACTACTAACATCATCGTGCTAATAGTAGTTAGAAATTTACTAAGTACTGCAACAGGAGAAGCAAAGAACAATCAGTACACATTTCCAAGCCACTAGCATGCTAGACTGAGAGTTCTGGTACACTTGAACAAAACGGTACATTCATTCTACAAAAATATAAAAAGGAACGGGAAGCTTCAGTTCACATTCCATAAAACATTGACACACTCAAGAATAACACTAATAGTACAACTGAAATGTCAGTACAACTTAGTCTGTAAGGCAAGTACTATGATCATACAAAACATTGCCTTGAGAAGAACCACAGCCTAGAAAATAGGTCCCCCCCGGAGACATATTTAAATGTAGCTAATTTAAACCAGTACTTAAATTTTACTATGAAGTTCAACTACTACAATTCAAGAAGTTCAAAAAAAATTAGCTCTCAAATCTTGCTAAATTTCTTATACTTGAATAAAATCTGGCTAGAGATGATGTAGCTACTTGGTCGTAAATAATTTCAATCACAAAAAAAATTCAGTTCTAATACATTATATGAAATCAGTTCTACATAACAAGGAAGCGTCACACCACTCACGCTAGATCCACAAGTGCCATCGTGACACCAATATTTTAAAAGCCTAACGGTGAACGACATTACAATTCAGTACTAACATAACTATACTATAAGTATAGGAAAAAGAGGGTACGGAAACTATAAAGGTCCAACCTAGGTTGGGACAGATGAAAATAAATGATAAATCTCACTTTTCCCAGCAACAACTCGTAATGAACTTGGGAAGACGTGTTTTCAGTTCAACTAGTTTACAAGACTTCTGTAGAAAAAATAGAACTTAACCAGAATGAATTCCCAATGAAACATACACAAGTGATATATCACACAACTACCAAAAATCAAAGACATCCAAAACACTACCAATCAAAGCCTACAATGCTTTCAAGAGATATATCACACAACTACACATTTCACTACGCTAATGATGACCATTTCTTCTATGCACCAGAAGCCAAAGGCTGAAACTCCTTGGGAAGTTCCGTCACTAGAAGCTGGTTATTCCGGTTGAACACAACTCTATACAAATCCTCAGCCTTCCAATCAACTATATGAGGATGCAAAACAATGAAACAAATTATCAAAAATCATGAGACATTAAAAAGAAGAACACACAATTAGCCAAACACGGAAAAGTGAAAAGCTCAACTAGAACCCACAGCTTTATCTCGAATGCTCCCAACGATCTTTTCACCATCATAGGATCCTGCATACTTCAGAGTATAATGGCCACATTCATTCGCTCCGTGAAGTGGAACCTTCACAAACGTTGGTTTCTTTGCAAAAAGCTCCCATTTGGGCTGCTTGCTCGCATTGTACTGAGCATCACCATACACATCCTTCATTACTTGGACCATCCTGGAGATCTGTAAGAAAAGAAAAGAAACCACACATTTTCAGGTCTAAGAAAAAAGCAGAAACAAAGATGCAGAAAAATTAATCCAGTACAGATAATAAATGTCACTCACAATCTTCTCACAGTCTTTATGATAGGTGTTCTTTGAAGGATGATGGTTCTTCGGATAAGGTAAAGAGTCAAGGATGTCGATGCTACTTCGGTACCGATTCATGACATATAAGGAAAAGTGGTTCACTTTCTTATCCTTTGGTAAAACCATAGGCTTGAATAGAGGCATCATGATCTAAAAACAGATGACCAAAAAAGAGATGTTATATATTCAAAATAAAAACCAGCATGACAACAAACAAATAAAACAAAAGATCAGCTAGTAGATCTCACAAGGTCGGCACTCAGCAAGTCTTCATTGTCTTTAACATAGCTCTTGAAATCTCTCGCTGCACTCTTCACATTAAACTCTTTATTTTCATCACCATAAAACGTAGAGTCAAGCACAACCTGCAAAAAAAAGCCAAAAAAGAAATAGAAAGGGGAAAAGGATAAACAAAGCAAGGTATAATCAAAACTCGTACAACAAAAAGGCGTTCTTGTCTAAGAGAAACAAACGATCTGATTGGTTACCGTGATGAAATATGGACTCAGCAATACCCTTTTCCCAGATGCAAAATCAACATTTCTATCGGGATCTTTCTTCCAATCATCAATAAGGAAGTCCATTACATCACCCTCCATCATTTTCCCAGGTGCAAAAACTTCCCATATGCGTTTCCCAGTGAAGCTGGTTACGCTATCGTCAGGCTGAGGTATCATTGAGAATGTATTGCTGCAGCACGGACAAGAACAAAAAGCAGGGGAAGCAAAGATAAGGCATTCATAGCAGTTCAAGTTGTATAAAAAGTAACAGTTCAGGTCATATCTATCTAGCAGTTACAAAGAAAAGAGGAAAAGAAGAGGAAACATAATGAGGGATACTCACTCGGCATACTTCTCACATGCTTCATCGCTAAGCAACAGATTATACAACTTGCGAGCCTTGTCCAGTTGAGGGAATCTATGAGGTTGAAGCTGCTGCACAGGGGATCAAAAATTTATAGGAGCTCTGGGTGCACGCTTCGTGCTTGTAACATTGCCAGAATCCAAAGCAAGATCCTTCCTAGCACCACCAGCTCTACGGGCCACTATTCTAGAAAGTGGGGATAAACCCTTGGCAGCAGCAACGCTCCTGGTGACTCTTCCCATGCCAGCAATCTTGTCAAATGCATCATCATCCCTGTCTATCAATTCCACAATGGGATTCTTGGGTGTAGAGGGGCTCTCTGCACAAGCAGCCGTAGAACCTTTCAGAGCTCCCAACCGCCCCTTAAGAACACCAGACCTTGTCTTTTCTGGAGAACGCCACTGGCTAAGATCAATAGATACGCGCTCGAGCTCCGAGAACTGGCTGCCAAAGATCCTGTAGTCATGCTCATTAAGATACAGCCACTCACCTACAAAAATAAAAAAATAAAAGGAAGTATCAAGGGTAAAGTTCAAATACATAAATCATGACAGTACCAATCAAAGAAGTACAAGATGCAAAAAATTACAAAAGGTCATGCATTACGTACAGGGTTCGATGCCAAACAAACCACGGAAGTCAACATCAAACACATAGCTAGTTGCGCAGGTGTATAGAAAAGTCTTCCTAATGTCAAGAATGTCTCCGTGGCTGTAATCTAACATTTCAATCACACCATCCTCCCGACAATGATAGCTCTTGCAGCTTTGTAGCATAAAGAATCCATAATCATGCCTGTTAACAAAAGAAAAAACAAATGGGTACATCACAAATCCAAAAACACAGTAACACCACCCTCCCAGCAACAAAAACAACTAACAAAAACTCATTAAAAATGGATACTCGCGTGTTTTTCTGCCGTGGCACCCGCACAAACTCGCAAGAGAAACCATCAATATGCGCCGGTGAGAATGGTTTCGCCCTGTCTACGCTAGACTCCCTCCAAACCTTCTTTATGTTATCTGTCATATTCCTTAAGAATCTAACTGCATCACTCCAGGTTTCATCGCGTAGTGAATCAAGACACTCAAAACGACGGAACCTCAAATTCAGAACAATCAAGCACCAATGCCCAGATACTTCGCTAGGCTTCATGGTAGCCGTAATGGACAACGGATCAAAAGTAGGGAAGAGAAGCTGACAAAAAAATCACAGAGGAAAAATGAATTTAACAAAACATAATGAAACAAAAAATTCAGCCTCCAAACAATAAAATAATAGAAGAAAAGTGAAATTCTGAAGTACAAACAAAAAATAAGATAATCATAAGTTTTAATTGAGTAAGCAAAACACTACAAAAAAATATATGCTACTTTAGTTAAAATTGCAACAAACATATCGGTTCAATTTCCTTGCGACAATAAGTTCAACTTCAACAAAAGAAGCACACATCATTCATAAGTACATGGTTAAAAGAAGGCTGCTCAAGTTCTTTCCACCACCTCCCAAACTTGCAAGAAAAACATGACAGATCTAGTTCATGAGTACAAAAAGTACAAGTTCACCTACTTGGTCAAAACCATCAGCGCACGATCTCGTAAACCAATTTAGCACATTGGAATCAATATTTCCATCACGGATCTTCGTCTGTTGTACAAAAAGAACAACAACAGTTAGAAAATTGGCAAAAACAAGTTATCATCCTGTCTACAAAAGTAAAATACTCACCGTCACCCATCTGGGAACTATCAACTTGTCAGTGTCTCGGTACTTCTGACGTAGAGAATATAAAACAACGTTAGCACTGTCTGAGTTGAGCATGCCAGTGGGGACAAACGCTTTAGCAATAGAACCAACACTAGCATCACACTCTTTATTTTGAAACATCGGCTTGTCACTAAGAAAACACCAAAGATTACACGATTTAAAACTACTGCAATAAAAACAGTAGTCATATGAGAGAAAGAAAAGGATACGAAAATGATACGGGCAAAATCCCAAACTAACTGTTTTGCACGATTCGTGCGGAACCTCGTAACAGCGAAGAAAAACATATCGACCTTAACAACATTTCCACTTTCTGCTTGCAGAAGAAGAAGAAAAATAATAAGTTCAAGCACTGCAAGTGAATATGCCCAAAATGCCAAAATTGAGAAGTACGCCTCATTTACAAGTCCTTACCTGCACTACCAGTGTATGACAACGACGGTAGTTCCTGCGATGTGACCAATATGCCTCCAGTTTCAGGGTTTGATGATGGCACATGCACATGCTGAGAGGACACCAATATTGTTGCGCTTTCGGGGTCTGTGGAAAGAAAATCCTGGGACGACACGAGCGCCTCCTGCGTCAAGGGGCCGGAAGAAATCGATAGAAGTAAATCATCATCCTCGGATGGCACCTCCTCCATGCTAGAAGCATCTTGCAATGCATCACCATAATCAAGCCCTCTAGGCGGCAAATTTTCCATTAGGAAATCTTCAAAATCAGACAGATTTTCATTCCCAACAATACCAACACCAGACGGTTTGCCATCAATTATGCTAGCAGCACCAAAATCCTCATCAACAACTTTGGCACCAACATCGCGCCCACTACTCAATGGAACACCATGAGCATCATCTCCACCACTAACAACAACCTCACGATCAACATCAGTCATCTGAAGAAATAAAAATTCAGAAAAAGTGAATAATATGAGCAAAACTAATAATCAAAAATAAGCTAGCGAGAGGTGCACAGAAAAACAAAACCTTAGAAGCATACATAGAAACATCATCGGTCTTGCTGTTGCTAACATTAAAAGCAACATCACCAACAGGCGAACAAGGCTCGTCGCCAACAACAGGACCCTGATTTCATATGTAATGAAACAAAAAAAACAATGTTATTATTAGCAACAATAAACACAAGGAATTAAACCACATTGGTGCGCATGAAAATTCAAGAAATATGAATAAACACATTAAAACACAAAAAATAACCTTGCATTTATCAGTAGATGGATCATTAACTCCACGGTCAACAGCAGCGTCAACATTATGACTGCTCTCCTGCATCAAAACAAAAAATTAATAAACAGATGAAGATCAGGAAGTTCAACTACAATACTGACAGCAGAACAACATAGTAAAAACATACAAACACAGAGGACTGACTCACATCAACAACAGGCTGCTCCAAGCCAACATCGTTCATATGGTGATCAGAAATATTAACCTCAATACCATCATCAGCCCTGCTATCTGTGGCGGCAGCCTCATCCTGCTCAATCTGCATGGAAGAAAAATTAATAAATAGATGAAGATGAGAAAGTTCAACTACAATACTGACAGCAGAACAACATAGTAAAAATTGCAAACACCGAGGACTCACTCACATCATCAACAGCGTGCTCCAAGCCAACATCATTCGTTTCATGATCGGGAACATTAGCCTCAGTACCATCACCAGCCCTGCTGTCGGTGGCAGCAGCCTCATCCTGCTCAATCTGCCTGATAACAACTTTTGCACTTTCTTCATATGGCTTGCAGCGAGAGTCTTGCATACTTTTGAAACGCTTCATGTTGTTCAATAGATGAACCGAGCTCTGAACTAGATCAGCAGCACCGTCATGCATATCACCAATTAAAATTCTCTCCATCTCAATATAGTCCACTACTTCCTCAACGTTAAATTGATGACCTTCAGGAAGGATACCACTGATACAGCTCATACACTCAACTGTCTTTGGGACCTTTTGCAGCTCAGAACAAGCATTTCTAAAAATATGCTCAGCGCGCTCCAACGCAGAAACAGCAACATCAATACCAAAACCCTGCCTCTGTGAAGTACTAGCATTACTAGGGCCAGGGGGGACATAACCAGCACCCTCAACACCACGACCACCTCTCAACTCATCATGCAGAGATGAAGACTTGGGAACCTAAGACAACGGCATCTCCAGGACTAGCCATTTATACTGTCGGAAAAAAAACAACCTCCTCTTGAGTCTTCCACTACAAACAAGGGAAAAAAATAGTTAATTAATCAATGCAACACACAGGGAAAAATAAAACATGATATTAACAGATTTAAATCAACAGGACTGTCAATCTTTAGCTGTCAGTGCCAATTTATTAGTATTTACCGACAGGACAATTTAGGAAAGATATCCAGTTCAACCACACATGAAACAACAGAACTAAAAATCGTACCTCAACCTCACAAAGCTTAAGAAATGACAAAATCTAAACATGTAACTCTGTGGGACACATGTTCACTCCAGCAGAAAAAAGCTATACCTAAATAAAAAAGGTCTGTAAGACACGAAAGAAATAAAACTCACTGGAAGCTTCCCAAACACCCAAGTCTTTGGATCTGCATTGCCTTTTTTATCAAATACGCATGTCAGGCTCCATGAAACATATGCTTGACAGGATCCATGAAACATATGCGAGGGACTCGCATGTCAGGCTCCACAGTCTTGCCACAGATAAGGCAGTCAAGGTACATTAGTACAGGCCCTATAGCACAGCCTGTGATTGCCTTCCCCATCGTAACACCATCTTGGTACCTGACAACAGCCCTTCTAAGCTCATCAACCATCAGCTGACAATAATCCATATTGGCCATGTCCTCAAAGACAAGACCCTCAAACATTGTTACCTCTCTGGAAACACGTGGGGTGGCACCAGGCAACACAACCTTCATAAAACACAATAATGAAGAACACTTTCAGAGCAAGGTCATCTTTGCTAGGATCGTTGACGAGCACCTTGAGCTTATTCCTCAAATCCTTTGTCTTGATATCTATGTTCCTGCTAATGTCAAGCTCCGATCTTAACTTCATCAGAGCGTCGTCATATCCATCCTCTGACGGCCTTGGCGGAGAACGACCACCATGAGGGAACCCAAATAATTGTTATATACCATCGCTAGTGATGCGAAGCTTCTTATTATCCTCACCCATGTCAAGAGTCATCGTATCAGGATCTATCCTCAGGTACAAAGCTCCCAATAGAGGGCGGGAAATGTTAGACTTCACCCTCCAATTGAAGATAGAACTAAAACCAGCTGCACGAACCCTAGCCACATGCCGACTCTCAAGCAATTTAGCACAAGCTTCAACCTCTCCCAACGATCATCGCACAGTCAAAGTTCAATTTCCGTTGGTCACCTTCATCCAAGGCAACTTTTCCGGCATTGCGTCCCACCGGCTTAACCGGACTCATAACGCTAACAGGCTGTAAATGAAAATAAAGAAGCCACACCGTAAATAAATGAATACAGAAAACAAAACAAGCATATGAAGGCAAGTACAAAAAAAGAAAAGATTTCACAAGTTCAACTACTGAAACAACATAAGTACCACCCTCGATTGATGCAAACAATGACTAGCCTCGCCTGACCAGCATAAAAGCCCAGACACAATTAAATCATTGCAAGTACAACTAGTCAGTCACATACGGTACAAAAGATGTACCACTGCAAATTCATCTTCAGAATCAACTTCGATATCATCTTCTTCAGATACAACATCTTCAGCTTCGACACGAGCATGCTTCTTCACACCTTCGTTCACCTTCGCAAGATGAACTTTACGCTTATTATTTTCTTTCAACAAAGAGCGCTCTCGAAGAGGAGGAGAAGAAGGCTTCTTATTTGTCAAAACCCGTGGACTACGATGAACAGGGGAGCCACCAAGTTTGCTTGGACCAATCTTCACAGCAACACTATCCCCATCAGCTTTGCTATTACCAGGTTGGGAACCAGCTTTCACACGTGGGCTATGCCTCTATGTGCCATCAGGATTTCGATCTGACATCTTCCTCTTCAAAATAGCTTTCTTCTCCTTAACTGCATCACGAGTAAACACTTGCGTCAAACGAGTTTGCATCGGGTTTGTCTTCACAGGCATGTCACTTCCATGAGATCCAGCATCAACAGTTGAAAAGGCCGCGTCACCACCTTCATCACCTACGC
This sequence comes from Triticum dicoccoides, assembly GCF_002162155.2. Lineage (NCBI taxonomy): Eukaryota > Viridiplantae > Streptophyta > Magnoliopsida > Poales > Poaceae > Triticum > Triticum dicoccoides. The sequence continues at coordinate 433,558,742 of NC_041380.1, forward strand.
CTTCAGGAGCTTGAGCAACATCTCGATCACTTCGTTGAACACAGGCAGCCTTTTGACGTTGTTCCTACTCCTTTCTCCTCTGGAAATCACACTTCTTCTTTCTTATCCTTTCATCCTCGAGCTGTAACTGCATAGGAACATCCTCAGCCTGAGTAATAGGCTCAATGCCATCAACACTCTGTGACTGAGTAACAGACAACTGCAAGCTGCCATCAACATCATCAACGTTAAGAGAATACATTCCATCATTTATATCTTTGACAACATCAGCAATGTACTCAGCAGCACCATGGTTGTCATTAACTGCATAAACCAACAAACATAAGCATGCACGTATAAAATCAAAACAAAATTAACATTGCAGAGACAAGATAAATAAAGCGCATAGCATCAGACACAAACAAAAGGAACAACTGATGTAGCTAAGCATATTAATGTATTCAAGGCTGATAAAAAATAGCAAATATAAGGGAAACACCAGCAACATCCGCAAGTTCTTCTAACGGATTTGGTGTCTCAAAAATAACATTCACAAGATCTTGAAAGCGTTCTGATTTTTCAGAAGCAGGAGGCACCGGCACTCCAACATCTGCAACAACATCATAATTAGCAAAAAAGTACATGAACAAGCATTCAGTTCAACTATATGAACACTACAAGTGCACCCAATAAAACAATATGAACCCACCACTAGCGCAACAAAACTTAAGAATGAAAACTCTTTCAACATCATACCAGTTCTTCACTGACTACTACAACCTATTCAAATGCTAGGACAACAGTTCAAACTATAGAAGGTGATAAGTACTACAACATGTCTGCAGGTCACATCAACCGCCAAACCTATACACACCACACAATCCAGGGCAAATTTAACAGCTATGAAAAAACATGCAACTTATAAAGTCGATACGACCACACCTATACAGCCTAAAAACTAGATCTGTTAAAACATCATCCAAATTACAAGGAAAAATCACCCGCATTCAACTTGTCCGGACTGGATGATGTACCCATTGAGATCTACAGACCTAAAATCTGCCGAACCAGATCTGCAAGACACATGAACAAAAATTAGGGCTCTGACCTATTTCAGAAAAAGAAGCACGCCATACAAAGAAAAACTCTTACAAGCAAACACAAAATCCGCCACGAATCGAATATCACTGTCGCCAACCACTCGTTCAAGAGCAAAGGAACCCCAGCAAATCCAGCCTGAAACAGCAAGAGAGCAAGAGCTAAGAAATAGAGGGAAAATCTGTACATAAGAGAACACAAGGGAAGTCAATCCCACACAAAAAGGAGCAAACAGAGCACCCAGACCTCCAACCCTAGGGTTCAACCCGCTGGCCAACGCTCCCGCGGCGAAACAGGAGAAGCAACTTCTCTGCAAGAAGAGGGGAACGAAGAAGGAATCGATTTGGAGAGGGGAGCGGAGCGGAACGGGGAGAGCGGAGGTTAAAAGGTGAGTGGGAGAAAACCGACGGCTAAAGCCCAGAACCATGGGGAAGCGCACTATCTCTGGGAAGTTACCAAAAATAATAGCAAAAATTAAAAACAATAAAAAAATAAATACAATAAAAAATAATATAGAGGGAGAAAACAAATAGCTAAAGTACAAATAATAACTCACAACAGTACAACAAAAATTATCAAAAAGTCCAAATGAAATAATAATTCATAACGGTGCTGGTTTTCACCCAAAAAATAAAGATAAGATAACGGGGGCAAATACTATGCCCCTCGGTGCACTGCGATGCGCGAGCAAGTCCATACAAGGATGATGCGTCAGTACAACTATGCCCCTCGGTGCGATATGGTGCGGGGGCAAGTCATGTTACGGACTCGCCTCCGCATGCGACGCCACGGCATGCCGCGTCGTCGCGTGCTACGGCTCGTTCCTAGCTCGGCCTCGCCGGGATGGGGGAGGGGGGTCCCGACCCCCCCTTCCCCCCGGCTCGGCCTCGCGCTAACGCGGCAGTGCGCTTGTTTGACAGGCGCAGTGCGGTTATTCTGTCTCCCCCCACACGCACCCACACACCCCCCTAAAAGATAGATAATGGGGGCAAG
>NC_041380.1:433562294-433590978 GCF_002162155.2 Triticum dicoccoides
CCATATAAGGAAGATGTGTCAGTACAACTATGCACGGAGGGGCAAGTCATGGTACGGACTCGCCTCCGCATGTGACGCCCCGGCACGCCGCGTCATCGCCTGCTACGGCTCGTTCCTGGCTCGTCCTCGCTGGGATGGGGGAGGGGGGTCCCGACCCCCTCCCCCCCGGCTCGGCCTCGCGCTAACGCGGCAGTGCGCTCGTTTGACAGGCGTAGTGTGGTTATTTCTGTTCCCTCCCGCACATGCACCCACACACACCCCTAAAAAAGATAGATAATGGGGGCAAGTCCATACAAGGAAGATGTGTCAGTACAACTATGCACTTTGGTGCGGTTCGGTGCGGGGGCAAGTCATGTTACGGCTCATTCCTAGAACAAAACTCACAAGAACTAGAACAAAAAAGTATCAGTCCAATTTACTGGTGGAGTCAAGTACTAGATTCAAACAAAAAAATTGACGCCCCAACGATCATAAAAAGTATCAGTCCAATTTACTGGTGGAGTCAAGTACTACATTCGAATAAAACAACAAAAAAGAAAAAAATTGACCGCCCAAGGACAGGCCCAGGCCCTGACGCTGCTAGATAACTTGAACTCGAACGCATAGGCGAATCCCTAGTAGTCTGCAGAACGCAGGGCCCACCGATCATGGCCCGCAGGTCAAAGAGAGAGAGAGCGAGCACCGTGTATAAGTGCTCTGGTAAGTTTTCAGAGGAGTTCGACTGCTGTGCCTCGCCGGCGCTTATAAACTGGTCTAGAACCCCCTCGACTAGCAAGGTGGGACTAAACCCATAGCGCATGCGCACACCGCGCTGCACAGCCGCGCGGACGAGCTATCTGGGCCGAAAACAACGACTCAGCCAGATGGCCCAACACAGCACTTCGCCCCATTACAAAATTCCAGCCGATCACACACGACAAAAAAATGCATATATTTAAAAAACTCACAAGAAATGAGTTCAAAAACAAATAATGTAAAAAGTTCAAACACATCTTAACTGTAAGAACTAAAAAAATAGAAATACATATGTTTTTTTGGAAAATTAAACGTAGAAATTTGTAAATAAAAATTTCACAAGCACAATTATAAAAAGTTCAACTACTACAATTCATAAGGTTCAAGTAAAAAAATACTGTGCAGCAAAGATAAAAATCTTTTAATTCTAAAAAATACTAGAAATATCATTATTTAACTGTTAAAAAAATGTGATCCAAAATTCATCTAAAAAGATAGAAAAAATGTTATACAACAAACAAATTTGATTGGTAATTGACAACCTAAAATAGTTCAGTACTATCATTAATAGAATGTAAGTTCAGCAATATCGAAACCAAAAAAGGGGTTCTACAAACATCATCAGCGTATAGTTCCTTCTCCGAGCTATGTACATGAAAATATACCAGTCAAAACAAAGGATGCCCATCAGTTCAACTATAGAATTGTTCAAGTACTAATATAAAGAAATATATAAATAAAGCAGTTAAACTTGAGAAAAAACAGATAGGAAAAATTATACAAGCCATGCAGCTTTTGACCACAAATCAGTTCAACTTAAGATAAAACATCAGTTCAAAAACAGCACATGTCAAAACATATGCAGATAAAACAACACATTCAGAGGGGAGACAATTGAATTCATTTATTCATTTCAAACATCTGCTCCCTCACAAAACAAATCTTAAAAACATAACATTCACTACTTCAATCATAACGATCAAAGAAACGACGCCATTTAGCCCTAGTGGATGGATGTGGAGCCGTGGCTGCTCTAGCCCTAGCCCAACTGATGATCTGAACATGGTTCCTTCCCCTGCCCTCTGGGAAAAGAAGCTCCAGTTCATTGGAGTTGCAGGTATCCATCACCTTGCGTGCAAGGTGTCTATTGAACTCTGCATCCACTTCCTCCTCAGCAGCACGTTTTGCCATCTGCCTGCGCCTGCGCCTCCTCCTCCTCTACTCCACTACTGCAGCCCTCGCATCGATGGCTTCCCCATCCTCCTCTGTGACCTCTCCCAACTCAGGATCCATCTGGCTTTTCTTTTGGTTGCAGCTGGTGGAACGAAAGTGACAGAGGGCTTGGCCTTTATACTCAAAGTGTATAGGGTAAGGGGGTAGGCAGCCATTACAAGAAACTTGCTCCAATGTCAAGCCACAGTAATTATAAGCTTTGACATGGAGCAGTCCAACTACACATACGGCGGCAGTAATTCAAAACAACACTGAAAAACACACAACTTAATTACGCAATTTGACTAGATTACAAGAAATCGTAGGCTTCAGTCAGCCACCAAACACAACCTCCTCCAACGACCAATTCCTAGTCTACCGACCACGTTTGAGATAACGGTCGCGCCATTCCACGGGAGCAAACACTGCAACACTAGCTACTGCATGCAGAAAACATAGACTATGAGCATGTACAAGAACGACTCCTGGTGCATTCTTATTCTGACGAAATTGAATAAATCGACACTTAGCTTAACTGAAAAAGGAAGTAGCAGGATTCTCTGTCTAACAGCAGCGGCTGTGGCACTGGCAGTAGTAGCGGAAGCAATAGGGGCCTCGGCAGCGGCGACCACAGGCGCGCACAGCAGCAGAAGGCATGGGTTTGCGCGCATGCGTAGGCGCATGTGGTTGGAGCAGGCACGATGGGGCGACGCAAGACGGACAGAGGGTGCGGGCTGGACGGGGCGGCTGCGGGTGTGCGCAGGGCGCGACTAGAGGAGCGCGGGCACGATGTAGTGAGCGCGGGGAACGGGGCGATCTGGGACATCGAGCATGGCCGATGCACGATCACGTCGGCGACGATCTACGACTACCAAAGGAGAGCGCGGGGAGAGAGGGAGGATGCGGGGCTCACTGCCATTGCAGAGAAGGCCCGGGGACGACTTGAGACGGCCGGAGTCAACGACTGCGGTTGGCGGTCCGAGGAGGATGACGGAGGTCAGGGACGAGGACGACGTGCGATGGGGCGGGGCCGATGCGGTGACAATGACGAGCAGTGCACGGCGACGGGGGCGAACGCACGACGATGAGGAGCAACAAATGGCCCGCAGCATCGCGCTGGAGAACGCCCGGAAGCTCCACGTTGCATCCCCTGTCTCCGCCCGTCGTACACAGAGGAAGATCGGTTCAAGTAGAAAACCTCGTCAGTCCAACCTGTACACCACATCAGTTCACGAAGGGTAACCGAATAATATTCTGTTACGCGTAACAGAATAGCCCAGATGTGTGCATGTGTGTGTGTGTGTGTGTGTGTGTGTATATATAATTGGATGTGGGTTTTCATAAAGCATTATTGTTGACGATACCCTTGAGGTAAAAGGTTCGGAGGCAAACTATAAGCCCCTATCTTTCTCTGTGTCCGATTAAAACTTCATACCCATAAGTATTACGTGAGTGTTAGCAATTGTGGAAGACTAAATGATAGTTGAGTATGTGGACTTGCTGAAAAGCTCTTATATTGACTCTTTCCGATGTTATGATAAATTGCAATTGCTTCAGTGACTGAGATTATACTTTGCTAGTTTTTCAATGAAGTTTCGGATTCATACTTGACATTGTGAATAGATTGTTACTTTAGCATAAGAAATCATATGACTATATATATATATATGTTGCTATTCTAAGAATGATCATGATGCACTCATGTATGTATTTTATTTTATCGACAGCTCTATCTGTAAACATGTGGACATATTTTTCGACATCGGCTTCTGCTTGAGGACAAGCGAGGTCTAAATTTGGGGCGTTGATACGTCCATTTTGCATCATGCTTTTATATCGATATTTTTTGCATTATGGGCTTTATTACACATTATGTCACAATACTTATGCCTTTTCCCTCTTATTTTACAAGGTTTACATGAAGAGGGAGAATGTCGGTAGCTGGAATTCTGGGCTGGAAAAGGAGCAAATATTAGAGACCTATTCTACACAACTCCAAGTCCTGAAACTCCATGAAAGTCAGTTTTGGAATATATTAAAAATATTGGGCGAAGAAAGCACCAGAGGGGGCCATCCACTGTCCACGAGGGTGGAGGGTGCGCCCTACCCCCTGGGCGCACCCCCCTGCCTCATGGGCCACCTAGAAGCCCCCCGATGCGAATCTTCTGGTATAAGGTTTCTTTTGCCCTGGAAAAAATCAGAAGGAAGCTTCAAGATGAAGCGCCGCCGTCTCGGGGCAGAACCTTGGCAGAACCAATCTAGGGCTCCGACGGAGCTGTTCTGCCAGGGAAACATCTCTCCAGGAGGGGAAATCGTCACCATCGTCATCACCATCGATCCTCTCATTGGGAGGGGGTCAATCTCCATCAACATCTTCACCAGCACCATCTTCTCTCAAACCCTAGTTCATCGCTTGTATCCTATCTTTGTCTCAAAACCTCATATTGGTACCTGCGGGTTGCTAGTAGTGTTGATTACTCCTTATAGTTGATGCTAATTGGTTTATTCGGTGGAAGATTATATGTTCAGATCCTTTATGCACATTAATACCCCTCTGATTATGAACATGAATATGATTTGTGAGTAGTTACATTTGTTCCTTAGGACATGGGAGAAGTCTTGTTATAAGTAGTCATGTGAATTTGGTATTCGTTTGATATTTTGATGAGATGTATGTTGTCTTTCCTCTAGTGGTATTATGTGAACATCGACTACATGACACTTCACCATTGTTTGGGCCTAGGGGAAGGCATTGGGAAGTAATAAGTAGATGATGGGTTGCTAGAGTGACAAAAGCTTAAACCCTAGTGAAAGTGCGTTATATCGACTAGAGGGGGGTGAATAGGCAATTTTTATGAAAGTCTTCAAAACATGGGAGTTTTGAAGGCAAGCGATCGAAATGAACCTATAACCATGCAGCGGAAGGTAGACTACCCTAGACAAGCCATAGTCAAGTATTCAATGAAGTGAAAGCACAAAGACTAACAGCAGCTAGGCAGTACGGATCAGGATGGAAGATAATATGAAACCAATCTGAACAAACAGTCACACAGTGAAGACAAATGGACAATGCAAATAGGCAATGACTTCACAAGGACCAACTGTAAATAAAGAGATGGGAAGGATAGGACCAGTGAGCTTGGTGAAGACAAAGGTTTGGTAGACCAGTTCCAACTGCGGTGACAGTTGTACGTCTGGTTAGGGCGGCTAGGTATTTAAACCTGAGGACACCCAGTCCTGAACACGCAGCTCAGGACACTCAGTCCTCACCGTATTCCCCTTGAGCTAAGGTCACACAGACCTCGCCCATTCACTCTGGTAAGTCTTCAAGGTAGACTTCCAAACCTTCACAGACTTCGTTCACCGGCGATCCACAATGACTCTTGGATGCTCAGAACGCGACGCCTAGCCGGCTGGAGGATTCACAGTCCTCAAGTGTAGTAAGTCTTCAGATCACAAAGACAAGAAGACTTAAGTGATGCCTAACACTCTTTGGCTTTGGTTGTTTAGGGCTTTATCCTTGCAAGGAATTCTCTCTCAAAGGCTTCGAGGTGGGTTGCTCTCAAACGATAAAAGCCGTACTCTAATTCTGAGCAGCCAACTATTTATGGTTGTAGGGGGTGGGCTATTTATAGCCACTGGGCAACCTGACCTGGTTTGTCCGAAATGACCCTTGGTCACTAAGGAACTGACATGTGTTCCAACGGTCAGATTTCAAACACACACGACAACTTTACTTGGACTACAAGCAAAGCTGACTTATCCGACTCTGGACAAGATTTGCTCTCATAGTCTTCACTCGAAGACATAGGATTTTGGTTAAGCATCACTTCAGTCATTCTGACTGGTTCTCTTGGACCCCACTTAACAGTACGGTGGTTCCTATGACTCAACAAAGAAAAACAAAGAAAGAACGACGAAACTGCTAAGTCTTCGCGCTCCATAGTCTTCACGAGATGTCTTCTCTTATCATAGTCTTCAATGTGAATGTCTTCACATACCACCTCTGACTTCAATGTCTTCATACATTTTTAGGGGTCATCTCTGGTAGGAAAACCGAATCAATGAGGGACTTCTACCTGTGTTATCCTGCAATTCTCACAAACACATTGGTCCCTCAACTTGGTTTGTCGTCAATACTCCAAAACCAACTAGGGGTGGCACTAGATGCACTTACAATCTCCCCCTTTTTGGTGATTGATGACAAACTAGTTGAAGTTTTCAACGGGGAATAAAATATGTGGAATTGTAAAGGATAGGTTATTGTCTTCATAAGTGGCAAAGGCTCCCCTTGAAGATGTGCATATAAGTAATTTGCTTTTGGTATGAAAATGCACATGGCAGGTTGTACTTGTGGAGATCCTCTTCAACTTATGATGACAATTTATCATGCATGAAAAGTATGTGAAGATAATGACATGCATAATGAAAAATGGACGTCTGCAACATGATCTAAGTGCGGAATTTATCGTCGCACATGCGGAATATATCATCGCATCATAGAATAGCAAATAAGTAGCAGACGACCATCGAGTTTGAGTGTTACAACTCAAAGAACCAAATGTATCAAGACGCGGGAGTTGTAAACACTAGGCAAAATATAAAACTACCGCCCATATGAACCCGCTTGAATACTATCAAACTCATATGCGTCTCCCCCTTTTGTCAGTAAGGACCAAAAAGGTTTGAAGACATAGAGCACCTACTCGTCCCCGTGAGGAGTTGGTGAAGCAGCAGGGTCTTCGGTGTTGGTTGGCAGTGCAGACAAACTCGATGCAGTGTTGATTCGCGTTGAAGGTGGTGAAGTAGCATCGTCTTCATCATCGATGACACGTGCATTCACTGTTGCAGCGGAGGAGGAGAACTCAGAGTCTTCAAGAGATGGAGTACGCCGCAGCACAGTCCTTCTTGGAGGTGTTGAGTCAAACTTGAAGCGTTCAGAGAAGCCATCCTCTTGAAGATCATCTTCAGAACACATAAGCGTCAGCCCTTTCCATGTACGCCGACAAGTTTCATGGGCAACAAAGGCATTCTTGGTGGCAAGGTTGTGAATCCTGTTTATGTCCAGCAAGAGGCTTTGCATTTGGCGCTTCATCCATTCATGATGCTTATCCTGTTTCTGATGAAGGGCAACCAGAAGTTCTCGGTCGTTGAGAACACGAGATCGCTTCTTGGGCCATTGGGCAATGGTGCTTTCAGTTGGTTCAGTGAGGGCATGATGAGGTGCACGGGTAGTACCAGCCAGAGGATAAACACGAGCGACTGCTGGATCGCCATCAATGTGTTGTGAGAAACTTTGCTTATCAGCATTCTAAAGACTAAGGGGCTCCTTGGCAGGATCTGGATAGATGGCTTCAACTGGCATATCGATGTCAGGCATAAAGATCCGATGATTGTGAGCAGAGGGCTGATAGGTGACAGCTGAGTGTAGTTTGATCAGTCGCATAATCCATGGAGCGTAAAACTTCAAGCCAAAGAGATCAGATCCTGATGCAGCAAGTTGGCGGATGAAGAAGCCTTGTGCATTGAAGCATTTGCCGTGAAGAATATGGAAGACCAAAGTCTTCATTGCACCTTCCAGCTTTGCATGTGGAGAATGTCCTTTGATGGGCCAGAGAGTTCGCCTTATAATGTGATAGATAGTGTGTGCCAGATACTCAAGGTCTTCAACAAAGAACTCCTTAGGATATGCAACATCTGGAGGAAAAGGCTTCATCATGCTAAGCATCTGACTCATGTTTGGTTCGGGCTTGTGAAAAATGCTCTCCATAGCTGCACTGTGAAGCTGACAACCAGGTTCATAAAGATCTCCTGGAGTGGACAGACCAGTGAGCTCAATGATATCAAAGGCTTTGGCTTCGTGATGAACATTGCCTGTCATCCACTCAAGGACCCAAGTCTTCGGATCTCTGTTGTAGCCACGAATATGAAGAGTGGCATAGAATTGGAGCAGCAATTCTTCGTTCTAGTGCTCCTTGTCAGTGATGAACGGCAACAATCCAGACTCTCTGAAGCAATCCAGAGCTTCTTCCAAACAAGGCAGACTAGTTATGGCTTCAGTGTCAAGACGCATATGTGGGAAAATGCGACCTTGATTGTACATAATGCATGAGTAATAACTGCGCTGCTGATAGCTCCAGAACCGATCAGAAGATATTCTTGCCTTGGTGTAGGGGTTCTTGGCGCTATCAAAGAAGGTGTTGTGTGCCTTGAAGCCATTGATATTAAAAGATCCAGGTGCAGATGCAGTACCTGGAAACCTGGGAAACCTTGGCATTGGCTTCTAAACCTGAGGCTTGTGCTCAACGTGATAGTCAAACTGAGGACCAGCAGCAGGCGGAGGAGTCAGAAAAGGCCATTTGACAGTGATAAGTTGGCCATAGTTGAATGCTTTCTCGATAGTGTGTGGCCTTGGTGGTGGAACAGGAGCAGTGGCATCAACAGAGGCATCAGGCTGCACATCTGTTGCAGGTGCATTATTGGCTTCATTCGCCTCTGGCACAGTGTTAGGTGCAGGCTCCACAGTGTCTTCAGCCATGACCACGTCATTGGCTTCAGTGGTGTTAGTGGTGGCAGCCTCAGGATTCTCAACCTCCACTTCAGAAGCTGGAGGGTCGGTCACGTTCTCCTCGAGAACAACATCTTGGTGAGACGGGGGTGTAGCAACTCTTGGGGCTTCTTCTTCATCGGCTGATGCAGCCGGAACATCTTCAGCTATTTTGGCTTCGGATTCAGAGACAGTCACAGTAGGAGTGGCATCTGGAAACACTTGACGTGCAACAGATTGGTGGTGCACTTCTCCTTCTGGAATGCTCGAAAGAGGGACTTGAGGCCTTGGTCCTTTGCGAAGCCTACGTAGTGCTGGCGATGCCTGTGGAGATGGAGTTGGCTGGGCCTCAAAGTCGTCTTCTTCGTCTTGCACAGGTGGTGTGACTTGTTGTTGTTGGGGAGTACTCGGGGTGTCTTGTTGTTGTGGGTGATCAGCCCATGATGCATCCTGAGCAGTTGGCGTTAGAGGACGACCAATGCTGATGAGTTTGCTGTGCGTGAGCACAGGCGATGATACCAGTTTGGTGCTCGATCTGAGGAAGGACTTCATCATCTTCAACATTGTCATGGGGACCAATGTCTTCAGCAGTGGTGGGGTCAACTGCTGGAATGTCTTCAGCTTCAGGAGCCTCTGTGGAAGCAGGCTCATGAACTACTATCCATCATTCTTGATGTGAGAAATCAGGGCGAGCAACAGAGATGGGTTCTACAACAAGGGGCTTTGTGGGAGCAGCCCGATCTTTCTTGGTTCTGCACTTCTTCTTAGAGGGAGCGACATCAGAAGCATTAGGATTTTTCCTCTTTTTGGCTTCAGCCTCAGTTCTGAAGCGGTTGACCGGACCTTTGGCTTCGAGCCAGTCATGCTGCTTGGAAAGACTATGCGTGGCTCTTCCCGCCTTGAAGGTGCACATTGGTCTGTTGATGGCTTCTTCTTCTTTATAGCCATTCTTGGGTCGATGCCAGGACGACCAAGAGCCCTGTGCTTCTCAGCCTCATTGTAGGCTTGCACACACTTGTCAGCCAGGCTCTTCATGCGCTCACGAGAACCTTTAGCTTCTTCACGCTTCTTGAGAAAGGCTTCCTTGAGCTCGTGCGGCATAATCTTGAAGTTTTTCACATCTTGCACGCTAAGCTTGGCCATGTGCTTCTTGAACTGAGCTTTCTCATAGTCGATCTTTTGCTTCAGTTCAATGATGCGCTGAGCTAGAGCTAGCTCAGAAGCAATGGCGCTAGTGAAGGCAACACTGAGGCCAATTGGAAGTTGCAGATCTTCGAAGCTGAGGTTGGGCGTGTGAAACCACTCATCAATGAAGTTATGGATGATTGCCACATCAAAGAGAGGCAAATCATTGAAGATCTCTGCTTCTTCCTTGCTCTTGATCAGTTGCTCAAGAGCGTCATCTGCAAGATCTTCATCACTGGACAGATCAATGGCGTCATTGCATAGAATAGCAGCAGCAGTCAGTTCTTGGCTGGTGGGCTGCAAGGAGGTGCAGTGGCCAGAGGCTTCGCCTGTAAGACCTTTGGTGCAGGAGCAGGCTTTGAAGCTTTAGGCTTCTTCAGTTTCTTTGGCTTCGGCGGTGCAGGTGCTTCATTAGATTCAGCGTCATCTGCAGGCTCATCCACGGCTATCCCTTGAACCATGATATGAGTGATGAGACCTTCCAGGTTGTAGAAGGGCCCAACAAGATTGGGTTCAGCTTCGCGTGTGCCATCAGCACGAGGAGCATAGGGGCCTGGATTGAAGTCTAAGCCTCGTGACTTCTTGTTCTCTTTAGCCGAGTTCCTGGCAAACTGAAGGTTGCGCTTGAACAGATTATCATCGCGGCACCACAGTAATGAAGATGGGTCTGCATCCGCAGGCTGCGGTCCATGGACCATGCAAGGATAGAAGCCTTGTTCAATGGCTTCAGCTCTGGACTTGGGTTGAAGATTTCTGTATAGAATGTCTCCCCATGGTCGTTTGATGGCATTCTTCTCAGCATACTCCTGGGTCACGAACCTATACTTGAACCACTGTTCTGCCCAATATATTTGAATCCATTGGATTTGAGTTTTTTGCTGATTGTAGTCCTCCTCTGGATCTGTCTTGTACAGCTCATAGAGGTCAGGAGGCATATCTCTTGAGGTGTTGCCACGATGCTATCTGCCACCCTTTCTTGTAGGTTTCTCTGGTGCCATGAAGCTTAAACTGAAGGGCTTCAACACGTTTAAAGGCTTCAAAGGCTTCTGCTTTCTGGTCAAACAGGAACTGGCTTCGGGAGAGTTAATATGATGTTGTAAGAATTCTGCAAACGAATGCAGACTATGAGAACCAAGGGATTCTCCCACGGACATGTACCTGTGACAGCATTAAGGTGCGAGGGAAGGGGAAGAGGTCATATGCATTCTCAGAAGATTTTGAAGATAAATCAGTTTAGAAGACATTGACCTCATAGTGCGAAGACATTCACTCATAGATAGAGAGTTGGTTCCTGATTTGTATGAATCCACAAATAAGTACAAGTGAGGAATCTAACTACTTTGTGAAGCATAAGTGAACATACTAGGCATATTATGAGATGCAGTATGAAATAGATCCAACTTGTGTGAACAGAAATTGCTTGTGGTAGAAAGTGATGAATCTATAGGATCAAAGGGGCTGTAAAAAGGAAGTTTTATTTACCACACGAAGAACTGCTAGACGGAGTGCGAGAGGAGGCCGAGCAGTTCGATCGTCCATGCCCTAACTTGGCGACGGAGGACACCTACGGCGACGGCGGAGAATACGATGTCCGCGGCCGGCGTGAAGACGGCGTCGGTGAGGTCGCGGCAGCTAAGCGCTTCGTCACCGGCGTCGTTGAGGGCTAGCGGTGGCGCTAGGGTTTGTGCGAGAGTGGAAGAAAGGATAATGACTGTGGTGAGGCGTGTATTTATAGGGACAGGGATGGCACAGTGTTATTACACAGGTGCCCCTAGCGATTCACATCTGAAGGACACGTGGCCATAATGCAACATATCGGAGGTTGTTCTATGTTCCCACGCACGCCTGGATTGTCGGGTGGTCATTCCCACTTCTCTGGGTTTCAGGTGAAGGAATTAGCATTGAAAACGGACTTAATGTTTGTCTCTGTATCTTCTGCTAACAAGGACGCAGAGAAGACATTCGACAGTTTCAATAGAATGCATATGATTTGGACAGATAGAGTTTGAGATAGAAACCATAGAGAGATTAGGGTCTGATCACATTCACTTAGTTCAAAAGATCCAACAAGGAAGACGTAGCTATAAGTGAATGCTGTAGAGGAGAGAACACTAGTATATATATATATATATGAGAGAGACAATCAAATCAACATAGTGAAGATAATCATGAAGACAAGTTGAGATTGAAGCCAAACCAAATGTGAAGACATACCAAACGTAACACCATGAGTGAAACACTTCAAACAGAAAAAAATTGGTGGTAGTGTTACCCACCGTATAGGAAGTATTAGACCTAGACACGGCGCACAATTATCGTGGCGCTCCAAAGTCAAATTCCACATTAATGTATTCACACTTAAAATGTAAGTATTCATTGATTGAAGATATACTTTACTTCGTGTGTTGCACATCTAAGTCATCAATATGCATAAGTGTTAGGATGTGTGCCTGATCACATGACATTTGAGGATTCCAAGATATTTAGCTCACACCGTAACTTGCAAAACCTCTTCTCATCCAAGGGCTTGGTGAAGATATCTGCCAATTGCTCTTCAGTGTTGACATGTATGATATCAATATCTTCCTTCACAACATGATCTCTGAGAAAGTGATGACGAATTTCAATGTGCTTTGTCTTTGAGTGCTGAACTCGGTTGTTGGCAATCTTGATGGCGCTTTCGTTGTCGCAGTAGAGTGGCACTTGCTTCAGATGAATGCCATAGTCTTTGAGTGTTTGCTTCATCCATAGAAGCTGAGCGTAGCAAGATCCAGCAGCAATGTATTCAGATTCAGCAGTGGAGAGAGATACACAGTTCTGCTTCTTTGAAGACCAACATACAAGTGATCATCCCAGAAAATGACATGTGCCTGATGTAGACTTGCGATCCACCTTGTCACCAGCATAATCAGCATCCGAGAATCCAACCAGATCAAACTCTGAGCCCTTTGGATAACATAATCCTAATGTTGGGGTGTAAGCCAAATATCGAAGAATTCGCTTCACAGCTAAGTGATGCGATTCCTTTGGTGCCGCTTGGAATCGAGCACACATGCAAACACTAAGCATAATATCTGGCCTAGATGCACATAGATAATGTAAAGAACCAATCATGGAGTGGTATACCTTTTGATCAAACTCTTTACCATTGTCGTCGGGACCCAGATGATGTTTGGCTGGCATTGGCGTCGTGAAGCCTTTGCAGTCTTGCATCCCAAATTTCTTCAGGCAATCTTTGAGGTACTTCTCTTGAGATATGAAGATGCCGTTGCGTTGCTGACGTATTTGAAGACCAAGGAAGAACTTCAGCTCACCCATCATGGACATCTGATATTGCTCTTGCATCATATATCCAAACTCTTCACTGTATTTCTGATTGGTGCAGCCGAAGACAATGTCATCCACATATATTTGGCACACAAACAGTTCACCATCATATGTCTTCATGAAGAGAGTGGGGTCGAGGGAACCAGGTTTGAAGCCTTTGCTCTTCAGGAAGTCTTTGAGTGTGTCATACCAAGCCCGAGGGGCTTGTTTGAGGCCATACAGTGCCTTGTTGAGCTGTACACCATGTCAGGATGTTTTGGATCTTCAAAGCCAGGCGGTTGTGCAACATACACTTCTTCTTCAATCTTGCCATTGAGAAAAGAGCTCTTCACATCCAATTGATACAGAAGAATGTTATGATGATTTTCATAGGCCAGCACTATGCGTATGGCTTCAAGTCTAGCCACAGGAGCAAATGTTTCATCGAAGTCAATCCCTTCAACTTGAGTGTACCCTTGAGCAATGAGACGAGCTTTGTTTCTGACAACTTGACCATGCTCATCTTGCTTGTTGCGATATATCCATTTGGTGCCTATTATATTGTGCTTGCGAGGATCAGGACGCTTAACCAGTTCCCATACATTATTCATCTCAAACTGTTGAAGCTCTTCTTGCATAGCTTGAATCCATTCAGGTTCCATGAAGGCTTCTTCAACTTTCTTGGGTTCAGATATTGAGACGAATGCGAAGTGCCCACAGAAATTTGCTAGCTGTGTTGCCCTCAAATGAGTGAGTGGACCTGGTGCATTGATGCTATCAATTATTCTCTCAATCTGTACTTCATTTGCAACAGGAGGATGTACAGGACGAAGATTTTGCTCTTACTGATCATTGTCATCGTTAGAAGGATTGTCTTCAGGCTGAGCATTGTCTTCAGTTTGATCAGGTGCGGAGATGATAAGCTCCTCTTCACGCTGAGATTCAGATGGTATGATTTCTCCGGTTCCCATAAGTTTGATTGATTCACTGGATGGAACTTCATCTAGCATGTTTGGCAGGTGCTCTCTTTGTGAGCCGTTAGTCTCATCGAACCGCACATCCACTGTTTCAACCACTTTATAGTGAAGAAGGTTGAAGACTCTGTAGGAGTGTGAATCCTTTCCATATCCAAGCATAAAACCTTCATGTGCTTTTGGTGCAAATTTTGAAGTGTGATGTGGATCCTTGATCCAGCACCTGGCACCAAATACTCTGAAGTAACTGATATTTGGCTTCTTGCCAGTAAGGAGCTCATAGGATGTCTTGTTGAGAATCTTGCGAAGATACACACGGTTGATGACATGGCATGCAGTATCAATGGCTTCAGGCCAGAACTTTCTTGGAGTCTTGTATTCATCAAGCATCATCTGGGCCATCTCAATAAGTGTTCTGTTCTTGCGTTCCACGACGCCATTCTGATGTGGTGTGTACGGAGCTGAGAATTCATGTGTAATGCCCAAAGTATCAAGATAAGTGTCTAGACCAGTGTTCTTGAATTCAGTGCCATTGTCACTTCTGATGTGCTTGATCTTGACGCCATAGTTGTTCATGGCTCGATTGGCGAAGCGTCTGAAGACATCCTGCACTTCAGTCTTGTAGAGGATTATATGCACCCAAGTATATCTTGAATAATCATCAACAATGACAAAGCCATAGAGACAAGCAGTAGTAGTAAGAGTTGAGTAATGAGTGGGACCAAAAAGGTCCATGTGGAGCAGTTCGAAGGGTTGAGCTGTTGTCATGATTGTCTTCGAGGGATGCTTGGCCCTCGTCATCTTTCCTGCTTCACAACCACCGCATAAGTGATCCTTCTTGAACTTGACGCCCTCGATGCCTATGACATGCTTCTTCCTTGTAAGGGTGTGGAGGTTCCTCATGCCAGCATGCCCTAGCCTCCGATGCCACAGCCAGCATTCATAAGCTTTTGCTAGAAGACATACGACAAGTTGTGGTCCTGCTGAGAAATCTACCACGTACAAATCATCTTTCCGATACCCTTCAAACACTAGAGACTTGTCAGATTCCATTAGAACAAGGCAACAATATTTTCCAAACATCACAATCATGTTTAAATTACAAAGCATTGAGACAGACATTAAGTTGAAACCAAGGGATTCAACAAGCATGACTTTATCCATGTGTTGATCCTTTGAGATTGCAACTCTACCTAGACCCAATACCTTGCTTTTACCAGTGTCAGCAAATGTGATGTGACTTTTGTCAGATGGACGTAAGGTTGAGTCCATGAGAAGGCTTCACTTGCCAGTCATGTGATTGGTACACCCACTATCAATAATCCATTCTAAAGCAGCTGGTATCGTACCCTACAGTGAAGTTAGGGGGATAGGCTTCACCAAGAGAATTGTGAAGCAAAAACATTTGACGAGCCAGTGGATTATGAAAGCTTAGATCGAGATTAGGACTGATAGGGCAAGTAGCAAGCGACTCAGGAACAAAGTACATAATAAGACCATTTGGGCATTTGATCTTGCGCCCTACAAGATGTTTAAGGTCCCCAGCAATAGCGTCAGACCATTTTGGTTTTCGGCTGGAGACCTTTCGATGTAAAAGAGAGTTAAGCTTTCTTAGCCACCCACATCTTCAAGGTGGCTTCGAAGCAATGAGTCTAAGTGCAGCATCTGAGAATTTGGCTTTGGAGCCCCAGCAAAAAGTCTTGCGGGTGGACAATAGTACTCATAAGAATAAGCAGAATAGTTCTTGGTCTTATGAACATGGTGGTTTGATGAAACGCGCTCATATTCACAAGCCTGAGTATGGATTCCCTGCAAAACATTTGCGTTAGTGCGACTCAGGTGAGTCCTCTGTCTGTATGAAGCCTTTGGACCGTATGAAGCCTGTGGTCTGGGGTTTGTCTTCTTCACCTGTGGTGTCATGATGACATTCATAGGAAGATTCTCCAAACACCTTTTCGGCACCCAGACCTTCTTCATAGGCAGTCCATTCCTTCAGTTACTACCAATATACCTGGCAAACACTTCACCCTTCTGATTCTTAAACAGTTTATAGTTTGCATCAAAGGATTCATCAATAACAATGGGATTAGCACAAGTGAAGCCAGATAGGGTGGATGGATCCACTGAAGGTCCCTTTGCAGCAACCCATGTGGTTTGGGGGTACTGCTCAGGTTTCCAGTAAGAGCCATCAGCATTCATTTTCCTTTCAAACCCAACACCCTCTTTCCTAGGGTTTCAGTTCAGGATCTGCCTTTTGAGGACATCCCATAGTGTCTGATGCCCTTTGAGACTTTTGAACATCCCTGTTTCAAGCAATGTCTTCAACCTAGCATTCTCATCAGCAATAGCAGTGGCATCCTCAGCAGAGGGGTTAGTTATCACATCAACAGTTGAAGATATTGCAACAGTAGCAGCAGTAGAACATTCAGCAACAGAAGTAGCGTCATCACGCTCAAGGCATTTAAGACATGGTGGTTCAAATCCTTCCTAAGCGGGACTGATCTGTTCAGCGCGAAGTGACTCGTTTTCCTTTTGAAGATCTTCATGAGCCGCTCTCAATTTCTCGAGTTCTTGTTTCCTTTGAAGATAATCATAGGAGAGCTTTTCATGAGTTGTTGAGAGTGTTTCATGACGACTTTCAAGTTCCTCATACTTAACATGAAGATTTTTTATGTCTTCAATTAAGGACTGAGATCGAGTCATTTCAGCGTCCAACATGTCATCGCTTTTGTCTAATAGTTTTTGAATATGTTCCATAGCTTTCTTTTGTTTAGTGGCAAGGGAAGCAAGTTTTGCATAGCTGGGTCCAAATTCATCACCAGATTCATCATCACTAGATTCAGATAGATAGCATTCAGTTACTTAGCATGTTTTGCCATAAGGCATGATGCAGAAGATGATGATTTTGGTTCGAATGTCATTGCTTTGAGAGATTCCTTAAAGTCCTCAAACCAAGGATCATGACGAGTTCGATGACCTTCATAGACCTCAGAGAGACGGTCCCAGATAAGCTTCGCATGATCGATATGCATGATATTCCTGATCTAATTTTGAGACAAACAGGAGCAGATGATGTCCTTCACCGTGAGGTTGAGAAGAGTGTACTTGCGAATGTCATCAGCTTCCGCCATCTTGCACAGATCGGTCAGACCAATCTCAGTGACGGTCCACAGCTTGCTGTTCATCGCCATGAGGCGCTTCTTCATCATGGCCTTCCACTTGGGATACTCGTGACCATCAAAGATGGGGCATGACACAGTCTTCATTCCTGTGTTCGACATAACTAAAACTCCAGGCGGTTAAACCAAAATCACACAGAACAAGGGAGTACCTTGCTCTGATACCAATTGAAAGTGTGTTATATCGACTAGAGGGGGGTGAATAGGCAATTTTTATGAAAGTCTTCAAAACATGGGAGTTTTGAAGACAAACGATAGAAATGAACCTATAACCATGCAGCGAAAGGTAGACTACCCTAGACAAGCCATAGTCAAGTATTCAATGAAGTGAAAGCACAAAGACTAATAGCAGCTAGGCAGTACGGATCAGGATGGAAGATAATATGAAACCAATCTGAACAAACATTCACACAGTGAAGACCACTGGACAATGCAAATAGGCAATGACTTCACAAGGACCAACTGTAAATAAAGAGATGGGAAGGATAGAACCAGTGAGCTTGGTGAAGACAAAGGTTTGGTAGACCAGTTCCAACTGCGGTGACAGTTGTACGTCTGGTTAGGGCGGCTAGGTATTTAAACCTGAGGACACACAGTCCCGGACACCCAGTCCTGAACACGCAGCTCAGGACACTCAGTCCTCACCGTATTCCCCTTGAGCTAAGGTCACACAGACCTCGCCCAATCACTCTGGTAAGTCTTCAAGGTAGACTTCCAAACCTTCACAGACTTCGTTCACCCGCGATCCACAATGACTCTTGGATGCTCAGAACGACAAAACTGCTAAGTCTTCGCGCTCCATAGTCTTCACGTGATGTCTTCTCTTATCATAGTCTTCAATGTGAATGTCTTCACATACCACCTCTGACTTCAATGTCTTCATGCATTTTTAGGGGTCATCTCTGGTAGGAAAACCGAATCAATGAGGGACTTCTACCTGTGTTATCCTGCAATTCTCACAAACACATTAGTCCCTCAACTAGGTTTGTCGTCAATACTCAAAAACCAACTAGGGGTGGCACTAGATGCAATTACACCTAGTTTATGTGTTGCTTCGTAAGGGGCTGATTTGGATCCATATGTTTCATGCTATGGTTAGGTTTACCTTAATTCTTCTTTCGTAGTTGCGGATGCTTGCGAGGGGGGTTGACCATAAGTGGGATGCTTGTCCAAGGAACGGCAGTACCCAAGCACCGGTCCACCCACATATCAAATTATCAAAGTAACAAACGTGAATCATATGAGCATGATGAAACCTAGCTTGACGATAATTCTCATGTGTCCTCGGGAGCGTTTTCCTTTATATAAGAGTTTGTTCAAGCTTGTCCTTTGCTACAAAAAGGATTGGGCCACCTTGCTACGCCTTGTTTACTTTTGTTACTTGTTATCCGTTACGAATTACCTTATCACAAAACTATCTGTTACCGATAATTTCAGTGCTTGTAGAGAATACCTTACTGAAAACTGCTTGTCATTTCCTTCTGCTCCTCGTTGGGTTCGACAATCTTCAAAAACTGCACATGTCAAAACATATGCAGATAAAACAACACATTCAGAGGGGAGACAGTTGAATTCATTTATTCATTTCAAACATCTACTCCCTCACAACACAAATCTTAAAAACATAACATTCACTACTTAAATCATAACGATCAAAGAAACGACGCCATTTAGCCCTAGTGGATGGATGTGGAGCCGTGGCTGCTCTAGCCCTAGCCCAACTGATGATCTGAACATGGTTCCTTCCCCTGCCCTCTGGGAAAAGAAGCTCCAGTTCATTGGAGTTGCAAGTATCCATCACCTTGCGCGCAAGGTGTCTGTTGAACTCTGCATCCACTTCCTCCTCAGCAGCACGTTGTGCCATCTGCATGCGCCTGCGCCTCCTCCTCCTCCTCTACTCCACTGTTGCAGCCCTCGCATCGACGGCTTCCCCCTCCTCCTCTGTGACCTCTCCCAACTCAGGATCCATCTGGCTTTTCTTTTGGTTGGAGCTTGTGGAACAAAAGTGACAGAGGGCTCGGCCTTTATACTCAAAGTGCAGAGGGTATGGGGGGTAGGCAGCCAGTACAAGAAACTTGCTCCAATGTCAACTCACAATAATTACAAGCTTTGACATGGAGCAGTCCAACTACACATACGGCGGCAGTAATTCAAAACAACACTGAAAAACACACAACTTAATTACGCAATTTGACTAGATTACAAGAAATCATAGGCTTCAGTCAGCCACCAAACACCACCTCCGCCAACGACCAATTCCTAGTCTACTGGCCACGTTTGAGCTAACGGCCACGCCATTCCACGGGAGCGAACACTGCAACACTAGCTACTGCATGCAGAAAACATAGACTATGAGCATGTACAAGAACGACTCCTGGTGCATTCTTATTCTGACGAAATTGAATAAATCGACACTTAGCTTAACTGAAAAAGGAAGTAGCAAGATTCTCTATCTAACAGCAGCGGAAGCAATAGGGGCCTCGGCAGCGGCGACCACAGGCGCGCACAGCAGCAGGAGGCATGGGTTTGCGTGCATGCGTAGGCGGGTGTGGTCGGAGCAGGCACGATGGGGCGACGCGAGACGGGCAGAGGGCGCGGGCTGGAAGTGGAGGCTGCGGGTGTGCGTGCAGGGCGCGACCAGAGGAGCGCGGGCACGGTGTAGTGAGTGCGGGGAACGGGGCGATCTGGGTCATCGGGCGTGGCGCACGATCACGTCAGCGACGATCTACGACTACCAAAGGAGAGCACGGGGAGAGAGGGAGGATGCGGGGCTCACTGCCGTTGTAGAGAAGGCCCGGGGACGACTTGAGATGGCCGGAGTCAACGACTGCGGTTGGCGGTACGAGGAGGATGACGGAGGTCGGGGACGAGGACGACGTGCGATGGGGCGGGGCCGATGCGGTGACAACGACGAGCAGCGCACGGCGATGGGGGCGAACGCACGACGATGAGGAGCAACGAATGGCCCGCAGCATCGCGCCGGAGAACGCCCGGAAGCTCCACATTGCATCCCCTGTCTCCGCCCGTCATACACAAAGGAAGATCGGTTCAAGTAGAAAACCTTGTCAGTCCAACCTGTACACCACATCAGTTCATGAAACAGAATAATATTCTGTTACACGTAACAGAATAGCCCAGATGTGTGTGTGTGTGTGTGTGTGTCTATATATATATATAATTGGATGTGGGTTTTCATAAAGCATTATTGTTGACGATACCCTTGAGGTAAAAGGTTCGGAGGCAAACTATAAGCCCCTATCTTTCTCTGTGTCCGATTAAAACTTCATACCCATAAGTATTACGTGAGTGTTAGCAATTGTGAAAGACTAAATGATAGTTGAGTATGTGGACTTGCTGAAAAGCTCTTATATTGACTCTTTCCGATGTTATGATAGATTGCAATTGCTTCAATGACTGGGATTATAGTTTGCTAGTTTTTCAATGAAGTTTCAGATTCATACTTGACATTGTGAATAGATTGTTACTTTATCATAAGAAATCATAGGACTATATATATATATATATATATATATATATATATATATATATATTGCTATTCTAAGAATGATCATGATGCCCTCATGTATGTATTTTATTTTATCGACAGCTCTATCTCTAAACATGTGGACATATTTTTCGATATCGGCTTCTGCTGGAGGACAAGCGAGGTCTAAATTTGGGGGGTTGATACGTCCATTTTGCATCATGCTTTTATATTGACATTTTTTGTATTATGGGCTGTTATTACACATTATGTCACAATACTTATGCCTTTTCCCTCTTATTTTACAAGGTTTACATGAAGAGGGAGAATGTCGGTAGCTGGAATTCTAGGCTGGAAAAGGAGCAAATATTAGAGACCTATTCTACACAACTCCAAAAGTCTTGAAACTCCACGAAAGTCAGTTTTGGAATATATTAAAAATATTGGGCGAAGAAAGCACCAGAGGGGGCCATCCACTGTCCACGAGGGTGGAGGGCGCGCCCTACCCCCTGGGCGCGCCCCCCTGCCTCATGGGCCACCTAGAAGCCCCCCGATGCGAATCTTCTGGTATAAGTTTCTTTTGCCCTGGAAAAAAATCAGAAGGAAGCTTTCAAGATGAAGCGCCGCCGTCTCGGGGCGGAACCAATCTAGGGCTCCGGTGGAGCTATTTTGCCAGGGAAACATCTCTCCAGGAGGGGAAATCGTCACCATCGTCATCACCATCGATCCTCTCATTGGGAGGGGGTCAATCTCCATCAACATCTTCACCAGCACCATCTCCTCTCAAACCCTAGTTCATCTGTTGTATCCTATCTTTGTCTCAAAACCTCAGATTGGTACCTGCGGGTTGCTAGTAGTGTTGATTACTCCTTGTAGTTGATGCTAGTTGGTTTATTCGGTGGAAGATTATATGTTCAGATCCTTTATGCACATTAATACCCCTCTGATTATGAACATGAATATGATTTGTGAGTAGTTACATTTGTTCCTTAGGACATGGGAGAAGTCTTGTTATAAGTAGTCATGTGAATTTGGTATTCGTTCGATATTTTGATGAGATGTATGTTGTGTTTCCTCTAGTGGTGTTATGTGAACGTCGACTACATGACACTTCACCATTGTTTGGGCCTAGGGGAAGGCATTGGGAAGTAATAAGTAGATGATGGGTTGCTAGAGTGCCAAAAGCTTAAACCCTAGTTTATGTGTTGCTTCGTAAGGGGCTGATTTGGATCCATATGTTTCATGCTATGGTTAGGTTTACCATAATTCTTCTTTCGTAGTTGCAGATGCTTGCGAGGGGGGTTAACCATAAGTGGGATGCTTGTCCAAGGAACGGCAGTACCCAAGCACCGGTCCACCCACATATCAAATTATCAAAGTAACGAACGCGAATCATATGAGCATGATGAAACCTAGCTTGACGATAATACTCATGTGTCCTCGGGAGCATTTTCCTTTATATAAGAGTTTGTTCAAGCTTGTCCTTTGCTACAAAAAGGATTGGGCCACCTTGCTGTGCCTTGTTTACTTTTGTTACTTGTTACCCGTTACGAATTACCTTATCACAAAACTATCTGTTACCGATAATTTCTGTGCTTGCAGAGAATACCTTACTGAAAACTGCTTGTCATTTCCTTCTACTCCTCGTTGGGTTCGACACTCTTACTTATCGAAAGGACTATGATAGATCCCCTATACTTGTGGGTCATCACGATGACAAATTTTGAACAAGTTCGGTTCGAGATAAGTTCGATGATAAAGTACATTGATACATTGAATCGAACGCCTACTCTTTCTCTATGTCATCCATAAGACTGTTTAACCTACAGTCTTCTTGCAAATATTTCACAGCTATCTTCACGTGGTCATATACCAAGTTCACAGGAATCTCTTTTCCGTCTGGTCCCTGAGGTTCAACTCGGGCCATATGATTCGGATCGAGCACGGTGTAGCGTGTTTTCACCATCGCCCATGCCTCTCGTGCACCTTCCCGGCATGCTGACACCTTCCATAGCTCAAAACGGTGCCGGGCAACTTTTAATAGGTTCACCAACTCCTCGATACTTTTTGGAGGGTCATGGGATGGCCATAAGGCTTTGACCATACTCTTCATGGCTTTCCGGGCTCGCTCATGCACCACGAGCAGTTCTTTTAGAACGTTGCCTTGGAATCCGAACACTTCTTCTTCATGGCGCCCGGTTAACAGACCTGCAAGAACAACATTATAACACTCTGAATTACCAAACTATATGAGTTGCCTGGATGGTTCAAAGGTCATGCCAAATATGCCTCTTTTCAACTTTCTATTCTCTTTTTGAGAATCCGACAAGTGAGCCTTTAAGCTCTTTATCTCTTCGGCTTGCTTATCCTTTTCCTCCTCAAGTTTGTTATTTTGATCAACGGTCATTGTGACTTTCTTCATTTCCTCAAGCTCTATGGTGGCGGCATTTAGCTTTGTCCAGCTCATTTTAAGCTCCTGGGACAGCGCGTTGTTCTTCGCTTTGAGAACCTATGGTCATAACGATCCTTAAATCGGTTGGTCTAACCGCTTCAAGTCTCAGGGACTACTGGCATATATCTATTAAAATTACATAAACTATTACCTGTATATCCTTCGAAAACAGGTGAGCAACTCCAACAAGTCCATCCCGGGCAGCTCGAATATATGCATCCACGGAGCTGAGGGCAGTAAATTCATGCTCAGTAAAAGCCGGAGCACGCATGGTCTCCACTTCGGAATTGGTGACAGATACGTCATTCGAATCCTCATGAGGAGGATGATTTGGCGTTGCATTCGTACTGTCTCTCGTCCTGCTTGATGAGCCTGGAGCCAGATTAGCTGATAATCGACTAACTGGGCGTTTGGACACGGTTTGCCATGTGCTTCTCCTGAAACAAGATGAAGGAGGGGGCTCGACGGCGCTCCCGGTTTCCTTTCGTTTTGAAGCCCCCCCCCCCATATAGATGCTTCCTTCCTAGAGGCCGCCCTTGATGGAGTACGGCTAGCTAAGAGCCGATCCTATGAAACACGATTCGGTATGATGGGGGAGACGCAAGTGGGGGTCCCCTTTTTGAAGATGATTTCCGAGTACTTATAATGGAGAAAGGAAGAAGGCTGGGGTAGTCGGCCATAATAGCCACTTCCGAGCCATCAAGGCTCGCTTGATAAAAGACTCCCTCATCAAACTCTATAAATATATTCGGATCCTCACAGAAGCCGAGGTCTTCATTGCGAGCGTAATCCTCTGGCTGTGGGAAGGGGTAATGAACATTCTCGACCACCTTCCTCCATGTCTATTTTAAGACGACCAAAACAATTTGATTAGCAAACCTCGATAATGAGGTGGAACAATGCTCATAATCGAAAACTTACCCATTCAACGTGGTTATACATGGAAAAACCTTCCCGGTAATTTAAACGGTTGAATTATTTTTTCTCCCCCTTATAAACATCTGCCAGAATGGCGACCAGAGCGGCTAGGGTATTTGGGCCCTCGCGCTTATAATGAGATGTGTCGTCCTTTCCGTTGTAACACCATAAAGGGGTCACTCTGAACTGAAGGGGCTGGACGCGACGCTTTATCACAATGGCCACAACTTCGATTATTGAGAGTTCAGAATGGGCAAGTAATCTGACCTTGCTAACCAACCTCTTTACTTCCGCATTGTCTTATTCCTTGGGGCTTCGGGGGCGCCAATTGAGGTGTTTCTTCAAAGGAGCGCTGAAGAATTTGGGAAGTCCACGCCGAACTGGGTCCAGAAGGGGAACGTCCTCAATATAAAACCATTCTGAAGACCATTCTTGGGATGCCTCCTTGGGAGGTCCGACGAGGTAACCTGATCCGTCTATGCACCGATGGAACCCCCTTGATGACGAGGGACGAGGCAAAAGAACTTTCTTCATAGTTAAAAATGAGCCTCGCAGCCTAAAAATAGTTCGCACAAAGCGACAAAACCTGAGATGTGCAGGATGGAACCCAGTGTGAGGTTGTGCAGCTCGATCCCATAGAATTCCAATAGACCTCTGTGGAAGGGGTGGATCGGGAATCCTAAGCCCCACAGAAGAAATGAGATGAAGCACACCCACTCCTCCTTGTTGGGGTTGGGGAAATTCTCTGCTAGCACATCATTGCCAATCGAGGCCAATCCCGCCCGCACGGAGAATAGATCTGCGGGAGGGAGATATCCGTGCGTCTGAAGTCGATTCAGCTGAAGGTGAGACACTGAGCAGCTTTGCTAATCACCCTCTTGAGGGCCATGATGGTGCGAGGAAGAGCTAGGAGCACTTGCCATGTTTTGAAGTTTTTCGTGGTTTGCTCTAATGCTCTTTGCATGATGTGGGATGGCATTTGGGGATCTAACCTCCTTATATATGCCTCCATTGCATGGTAAGGGGCTTATTTGTAAAAAAAAATGGACCATTCGCATCCGCCCGACGTGTGGAAACCGAGGTGACGACAGGAAGGAATCATAAAGGCAGAACATGGAGGTCAAAATTGGATTGTCGTCAATCAGGAGTATAGTAAAGAACCCACCTTGCAAAGCCAAAGACATAAGCCGGATACTACATCATCATTGAAGGCAAGTTTGGGGGCTACTGAGGGAGTCCTAGATTCGGGGGTCCTCAGGTGTCCAGCCTATTCGATATGGGTCGGGCTGATGGGTCGTGAAGACGAATTAGAAGACCACCTCCCATGTCCGGGTAGGACTCCTATGTGCGTAGAACGGCAAGTTTGGTGTCCGGATGTACTACTCCTTTTCCTCTGAACCGACTTTGTATAACCCTAGGCCCCTTCGATGTGTATATAAACCGGAGGGGTTAGTCTGTAGAGGGCATCAGAATAATCATAGGCTAGATTGCTAGGGTTTAGCCAGTATGATCTCGAGGTAGATCAACTCTTGTAACCCCTATACTCATCGAATACAATCAAGCAGGACATATGGTTTTACCTCTTTTGAGAGGGACCAAACCTGGGTAAACATCGTGTCCCCATTGTCCCTTGTTACCATAGCTTGGGCCCCCCTACCCGAGATCTGCCGGTTTTGACACCAACACACGGCCTGTTTTCTTCCCTAGAGCGCTCCTTTGTGCCAACTACATTTGGTTTTGGGCGCATGTGTCATGCATCAATAGGTTAAGTCTGCCCTTCATTTAGTTTGTAGCACTCCCATCGATCAGTCGTAGCTTATCTACCTTGTTATCCTCTTTGTACCGTGTTACCTGGTTTGCACTATGAAGTACGTTAGTCTATCCTTTTGCTCTTGAAACAGGCTACTGTTAGGGCGATGACCCCCGGGTGGGCCCAAGACGGCAAACGACGCTTCAAACAACGGGGCGGCCATCAACCCGATCTGGCTGCCCAGCCACCCCGGTCGGCTCGCCACCCCAGCTCCCCGTCCGGCTGCTCCAGTCGGCCTGCTATGCGAAGTCAACCGCTGCATTGACCCAACACCAACAAAACAACCATACGGCGGCCATATTGTGGCCACTATTGTTGATAAAGCATATGTTGTTCACTCGTCATACGCAACATCATGTATAGTGCTACTTGTCCCTGGGCACTAATGTATAAAATAACCTAGGGGAGGCACTTACTTGGGCAAGAGGTCACTCCCTTGGCCAAGAAAGCATTTACTTGGCCAAGGGGACAACACTCACGCACACACTACAAGAGCCACTCTCTCAGGCACACATCCATCCACTCATATGCCCACGAGCTCACTAGGCCACACACACACACATTCGGCCACAAACCATGGCCATAAGGACACTCACGTACACACATATTCACACTCACTCACACATGAGGCCGAGCAGAGAATAGGTGTAGCCAGCCACCTATTTCATCTAGATACATCTCTAGGAGCAACTCTGTACTGCTACATACTCCGCATATATTTCAAACATGTAGGAGTAGGGGTGTTACCTCCACACGAGGGCCCTGAACCTAGGTAAATCACCGCGTGCTCTTTTCCCAATCTCGTCCCTTGATCTCCACTACAGCCTTGCCCTCACCTCAAGCCACCCCATGGCATCTGCCATGACGCGCTTGCCCCTGCGAGATAACCACGACACTCAAGATTTAGGCTTGCCCAAAAAGTGCACGTATGTTCTTTCCGAGCTCATCACCATCAAGTTGCTTGCTTATTTCATGTGGGAAACCAAACTTTGCTCTCTTCACCCACAGAAACAAAATAGTTTCATCCAAAAACACCTAGGCCTAGTCTCCTAGAAAGATGCATACAAATCCTCTAGGGGCATTATTAATGTTTTTGCTTCCTCTCATTTATCGATATGTTCTTCAAATAAGACCACCTTCACTCATCTTGTCTCGACTAATTTCCTTGCCACATCTAAAACTCTTCTCTTTAATACTCCCTCCGTCCCAAAATAAGTGTCGCAAGTTTAGTACAAATATAGTAGAAAGTTGTGTGAAATGAGCGACACTTGTGTTGGGATGAAGGGAGTAACATCTATGCTCATATGGATCATCATCTCAAGCATGCCTTCCTAGATGACCTCC
Source organism: Triticum dicoccoides (assembly GCF_002162155.2). Taxonomy (NCBI): domain Eukaryota; kingdom Viridiplantae; phylum Streptophyta; class Magnoliopsida; order Poales; family Poaceae; genus Triticum; species Triticum dicoccoides. The sequence continues at coordinate 433,589,441 of NC_041380.1, forward strand.
CCAGCTATGCTCCCCCAACCTAGCCTTGGATCATTCTTCGCGACTATAATCTCATGCGAGACCCTGTTCACGAAAATGTCAACAACTTCAGACACCAGGAAGAGGACTTGTTCAATGCCACTGTCAATTTTCTCAACCTCATTGAGATTCCCTTTATCAACACTCGTTTCACCTGGTATACACACTAACTCACTTTGTCTCTGATCCCATCCCTTTACTCATCACGGTTGACACAGATATCCTCATCTAGTCATCCTGCGCTTTTTCGATTTTAAAAAAGTGGGCCTTGAGGCCTGGCTTCTCCGCGGCCCTACGGATTTCTTGGGTCGTGACCCAGTTGCATTCAAATGATTCCCTCTCGCAAGTTGATGCACTAAAATCTACTCGTTGTCACCTTAAGCAATGGCGCAAAGCGTCAATCCCTCTTGTAACTCATGAAAACAACTGTCGTAGTGCCATCAACGTGTTTGACAATGCTTGACAATCTTCGTCGCTTAATCATCAAAGTCCTCAACGTACCATTCGTGAGTAAGCGAGATATTGGATCCAATGTGGGAAGCTCACTTTAGCTTTGGATGGTGATGAAAATATGTGTTTTTCACGCTTCTGCCACAGCTCGCCTTCGTAGAAACAAAATTGTCACCCTCTATCAAAATGGCCAATCCTTATTCTCCCAAGACTCGAAAGAACAAACCCTCGTTGGGGTCTTTACCGACCTACTCGGGAAGCCTTTCTCTACTACTTAGAATTATAATCCCAACCCCCTATATCAAACTCATGTGACAAAGCTTGGGCACCCAGACTCGCTATTCACGTATCGGGAATTTTTTGATGCTTTCATCTCCATGAAACCAAATGCTAGCCCTATCTTGGACGGTTACGGTGCTGGCTAGATTCTGACCCATGATCAAAGGAAGCGACTTTCCATCTTTTCAATGAGTTCCACTATTCCAACATGGATCCATCATGCCTTAAGCGTGTTGTGATCATCCTACTTCCTAAACACAATGGTGTAGACTCCCTTACCGCTTTCATGCCCATTTCTCTTTAAAATTACCCCATCAAGGCTATGGGAAAGCTCCTCACTAACCGTCTGAAACCTATTATCCCTCTGTTGGTCCACCTAGACCAAACGGGTTTCTCTCTAGCAAATCTATCTCAGAAAATTTCATTTACGTGACCGATACACTGCATTGTTGTGTGATACGTCTCCAATGTATCTATAATTTTTGATTGTTCCATGCTATATTATATTCTATTTTGGACATTATTGGGCTTTATTACACACTTTTATATTATTTTTTGGACTAATCTACTAACCGGAGGCCCAGCCCAGAATTGCTGTTTTTTTGCCTATTTTAGGGTTTCGAAGAAAAGGAATATCAAACGGAGTCCAAATGGAATGAAACCTTTGGGAACGTGATTTTTGGAACGAACAAGACCCATGAGACTTGGACCCTACGTCAAGCAATCAACAGTGAAGCCACGAGGTAGGGGGCGCGCCTACCCCCCCCCCCCCAGGCGCGCCCTCCACCCTC